>NC_090340.1:31039064-31358231 GCF_035084215.1 Heptranchias perlo | reverse complement strand
CAGAATTGGGATAGACATGACTTTATCAGGTGAGTTCCTTGCAAGGCAGCCTGAATGTATTTCAATGCACAAAATAAAATCAATCTAATTTTTGTCTCAATAGTTTGTAAAATATTTCCTTACACATGGCAAGACATTATTGGAGATTTATTTAATTCTTATATTAGATAATGAAATTCAAATAACATGAAAGGATATTCATTGTCAATGGTACCCATTTGATACAACTGCTATGCATGATAACCTTTTTCAATTCTCTGTCTCCGATCTCTTACATTTTGCCTTGGCAATTTAGATATTCTAATTACTGTAGACACTGGTGAAGCTCAGTCTGTACGTTGCTCAGATATTTTTCATTTTTGGAGAAGAATCTGTAGGTTCACAGTGCTATTAAAACTTTGTTAGGGAACTGGAATTTTATTTATAAACTTGAAAACTGCAAAGTTTAGGCTATAGATGAGGCAATAGTCACCATAAACCAAAGGCCGTGATGTTAGGGAATAGCAGTTCCTGTATATATTATAAGCAAGTCACAAGTTTTAATTTTTCACAGAAAAATGGACAGAATTATAGAATTGTTACAGCATGGAAGGAGGCCATTCGGCCCATCATGCCTGTGCCGGCTCTTTGTAAGAGCAATCCAGTTAGTCCTATTCCCCCGCTCTTTCCCAGTAGCCCTGCAAATTTTTTCTCTTCAAATATTTATTCAATTCCTTTTTGAAAACCACGACTGCATCCACCACCCACACTGGCAGCGCATTCCAGATCATAACCATTTGTTGTGCAAAAAAGTTTTTCCTCACATCACCTTTGATTCTTTTGCCAATCATCTTAAATCTGTGTCCTCTGGTTCTTGACCCTTCTGCCGATGGGAACAGTTTCTCTTTATCTAAACCCGGGATGTGGAATGTGATCCTCAAAACACCAGTGAAAACCTGGAGTCATACATAATGAAGCAGTTTTGAAGTGTATCACTCGTGTAATGTAGGTAAATGTGAAAACCAATTTGTGTACAGTAAGGTTCAACAAACAATTAATAACTAGATAATCTATTTTAGTGTCTTGGTTGAGGAATTGATGTTGGTCAAGGGAGAACTTCCCTGTTCTTCATCAAATAGTGAGATCTTTTATGCCCACCTGACGGAAACGGGGCCTCAGTTTAACGTCTCACCCAAAAGTTGGCACCTCCAACAGTGCAGCACTCCATCAGTATTGCATGGACGTGTCAGTCTAGATTACTGGAGTGAATTTCTGTGGAGGTTCTCCCCCTTGTCTGCCATTTCTCCTAACTTTCCACAGCATCAAAGTGACAGTGGACGAATGGGAGAACCTCTGTGAAAATTCACCCCCTATATGCTCACATCCCTGGAGTGGGACTTGAAACCATGATCTTTTGATTCAGAGGTGTGATGAGCCTTGGGAAATGCTCATCATCGGTAGTGTCAGCTTTATGTGCTTTCTCAAAGTATTGAAATGTTGTTACACTCAGCAACTATTTCTTCAAGGTGGAATGGCACTGTGTGTGCAGCTTAACAACCTCTTGTGTGTTTCACATCGTAGGGAATGCCTTGGAGTTCCTTCATTGGCTGTGAAGTGCTTTGGGACATTCTGAGGTCATGAAAGATGATATATAAATGCAAATCCTTCCGCAATAACCTCTGGCGTAAAGCACAGCCTTCTGAGGCACAGATGGCCAGAAAAGTCAAAGTAAAATCTTCCTGGTCTGTACACTCTAGTGAGTGGGTATGAGCATGTAGAGAAGAGTGATGTCCAACTCTAACAGCCTCAATTCTAGCATCTTCTATATCCTCATCCTTCTCCACCTCATAGAACAAGAATAGAGGTATTCCCATTGAGAAATCCATGCCCCAAAGCAAAGCAGTACTTCAATCAGAGCCAAGTGAAACTTTTTTTAAAATTCGTTCATGGGATGTGGGCGCTGCTGGCAAGGCCAGCATTTATTGCCCATCCCTAATTGCCCTGGAGAAGGTGGTGGTGAGCCACTTTCTTGAACCGCTGCAGTCCGTGTGGTGAAGGTTCTCCCACAGTGCTGTTAGGTAGGGAGTTCCAGGATTTTGACCCAGTGACGATGAAGGAACGGCGATATATTTCCAAGTCGGGATGGTGTGTGACTAGGAGGGGAACGTTCAGGTGGTGTTGTTCCCATGTGCCTGCTGCCCTTGTCCTTATAGGTGGTAGAGGTCGTGGGTTTGGGAGGTGCTGTCGAAGAAGCCTTGCTGCAGTGCATCCTGTGGATGGTACACACTGCAGCCACTGTGCGCTGGTGGTGGAGGGAGTGAATGTTTAGGATGGTGGATTGGGTGCCAATCAACCGGGCTGCTTTGTCCTGGATGGTGTCGAGCTTCTTGAGTGTTGTTGGAGATGCATTCATCCAGGCAAGTGGAGAGTATTCCATCACACTCCTGACTTGTGCCTTGTAGATGGTGGAAAGGCTTTGGGGAGTCAGGAGGTGAGTCACTTGCCACAGAATACCCAGCCTCTGACCTGCTCTTGTAGCCACAATATTTATGTGGCTGGTCCAGTTAAGTTTCTTGGTCAATGGTGACCCCCAGGATGTTGATGGTGGGGGACTCGGCAATGGTATGCCATTGAATGTCAAGGGGAGGTGGTTAGATTCTCTCTTGTTGGAGATGGTCATTGCCTGGCACTTGTCTGGTGTGAATGTTACTTGCCACTTATCAGCCCAAGCCTGGATATTGTCCAAGTCTTGCTGCATACGGGCACAGACTGCTTCATTATCTGAAGGGTTGTGAATGGAACTGAACACTATGCAATCATTAGCGAACATCCCCATTTCTGACCTTATGATGGAGGGCCGTTCATTGATGAAGCAGCTGAAGATGGTTGGGCCTAGGACACTGCCCTGAGGAACTCCTGCATCAATGTCCTGGGGCTGAGATGATTGGCCTCCAACAACCACTACCATCTTTCTTTGTGCTAGGTATGACTCCAGCCACTGGAGAGTTTTCCCCCCGATTCCCATTGACTTCAATTTTACTAGGGTTCCTTGGTGCCATACTCAGTCAAATGCTGCCATGAAGTCAAACCTACAGCAAAAGGTACTAAAGAGATCAATAAGAGGGAAAGTAATATCAACTTTCAGTCGCAGCACACAAAATGGCCTCCTCAATGTGATATCCCCCTCAGGGATACCTTCCTGCAGCTCTAAACAAAACTTATGCAGTTGCGGGAATTATTTGGGCTGAAAAATGGGGGAGCTGGGTAAGAAGGTTTAGCCACACACTTTTGACCACATTCACATGAGGCAGACTGGTCGCCCGATGTACCTCAAAAGACTGTGGATTTGTGGTGGTAGCCTTAAAGAACCCATTTTACTCCATTTCCCGCCCCAAAACAAGCAATAATTCAGAGGAAATCCAGGTGTTCAGTCACCATAAGCCAATGAACCTGACTACAGGCTAATAAAAAAAATGCAATTAAAGAAGCTTCATGGGAGCACAATATTCTCCCTGGACGTTCATGGGCAGCAGGAGGGGAAGAAAAGGCAATACTGTTCCTCTATACTGCAACAGGTTGAATTTTTTGTGATTAGTACCTTATTTATGGTACCTTGCCAACAAAAGAAAATCCCATTTGTTATAAATCCAAGGGCACTACAGGCAAACTTGGGACACGGCTGATGGTCGTCTTCTTTTGAATGCAGCAGCTCTTCAGGGCAAGGCTATCCATATTGGTCAAGCCCTAGGTGTGAGATTTTCAGTTGTGAGTTGACCGGAGCCATGACCTCAAAGCAAAAGCACTAACATGACTTAAAGTGGCGACCTGCATCCATCGTATTGCCCACAGAGGACAACCTGTCCATGTTTTAATATGATTTTTGTGTCCTGTTACTGCTGATATGGCCACTCCAAATCATTGATTTTACTCAGCTGTCTTTACAGTACTGAACCACATCTCTTTTGAGGAGTATGGAAACACTTTTATCCAAGTAGTGCAAAGTTTATTTTTTACACGGGCACCAGGAAATTGGAGGGTCTGTTCATGGGAGTTTGTGCTGGTGCTGACTAGCTGGATATATCAGCTATTATTTATGTCTTTACTCTATCAACAATAACGTTAATTTATATAGCGCCTTTAACATAGAAAAACTGTCCCAAGATGCTTCACAGAGCCGTCATCAAACATAAATGGATGCTGAGCCAAAGAAGGAGATGTAGGTGGAGTGACCAAAAGCTTGGTCAAAGAGACGGGTTTTAAGGAAGGTCTTAAAGGAGGCAAGAAAGATGGTGGGGTGTAGGGGTTGAGGGAGAGTATTCCAGGTGGCTACAGGCACAGCAGTCAACATTGTGGCGAAGAAAGGGAGGGATGTACAAGATGCTGAGCACTGGGATGCTGATTCAGGACATATTATTTTAAGAGAAGCAAATACCAGACTATTACCAGAAATGTCTGTTGCCTCTATCCTAACACGCACCCATCACCCCTGTGCTCACTGACCTACATTGGCTCTCAGTCCGGCAACGCCTTGATTTTAAAATTCTCATCCTTGTTTTCAAACCCCTCCATGGCCTCATCCCTCCCTATCTCTATAACCTCCTCCAGCCCCACAACCCTCTGAGATCTCTGCGCTACTGTAATTCTGGCCTCTTGGGCAGCCCCGATTTTAATCGCTCCACTATTGGCGGCCATGCCTTCAGCTGCCTAGGCCCCAAGCTTTGGAATTCCCTCCCTAAACCTCTCCACCTCTCTCTCCTTCTTGAAGATGTTCCTTAAAACCTACCTCTTTGACCAAGCTTTGGTAACCTGTCCTAATATCTCCCTATGTAGCTCGGTGTCAAATTTGTTTGATACCGCTCCTGTGAAGCACCTTGGGACGTTTAACCATGTTAAAGGTGCTATATAAATGCTTGTTGTTGTTGTTGTTGTTGTGTTGATATTTGTATTCAGAGGAAAGTACAATGACATAAATTGTAATGCAATGACTGTGCACACTACTACAATTCTTTATTGGAGGTTCAGTAGAACCTAAAATAAAAATGTAAAAGCAGATTATGAAAGTTCACACTGCAGCAAGGCCACAAGATAAGTACAGGTGAAGGAAAATAAATTGCGCCCGCAGATTGTGTTTACAACAAAATTTCATAGATCACCTTATTTGCACATTCACTGGAGAACTGATTCTGTGTAAAATGGGAGAAATATGCTGGGGCGGATGGAAATTAGAGCAAAGATCTTGTTGTGGCTGAAGATCGCAACGGGGAGAGCAGCAAGTAAGTCAGGAGAAGTGCTTGGCTAGGTGACTGATGACTGGATGTCTTATAACTGTTTTTGTGCCAATTTACAACCCCTTCTAAAACAGGAGAATCTGACAGAGGCAGCTAAAGAAGGTACAAGGGCATGATACAGAGGCAGAGAAGACAATGTCATAATTTAGGAGTCCAATTTGCAAACCCTGCTGGATAAAATAGATCATAGATGAGACAGAGTGTTGGGTGTCTGTGGCAGGAAACCTGCTGAAAAGGCCACTTGTGCCATGTGGAAGGAGGTGGCATTGGTGCGGAGTGCTGATTTGCTCACTCCCTGGACCGCAGACCAGTGTCATAAAAAGTTTAAGACCTAATCAAAGTAGAGAAGGTAACTCATTAGCCACTCTTATTTTCCTTTTTAGGGCACCCTGGACACCAGTACATGCTTCACCCTCTAAAAGTAACAGCTGTATAACTAACTCTTCACAATTAACTTTGGCTAAGGGGGACATTAACTCGACATCTTACAGTGCGGCTACCTATCTCTCTTCACAGCAATTACTTGCATATACAGCCTTAACACCACTTTAACAGGGTGATACCACCACAAATCTTACTTCAGCTCTCCCATGACACTTGGTACACATTCCTCAATTGATAGCCTTCACCTAATTTACTCAATTTACTAATCTTTTTGCAGGAGGAAGTGGTGCACAATGCCTGTGAGAGGCAGGCCACAGAAAGGGGCATTCCCAACTTGAAAGACATGCCCCACAAGGTAAAGGCCATGAAGCTCATAAGGATGCACTCTGCTCTTGCTGTGGAAGGCAGCCTGATTAATGATATTGTACCAGTGCTAGGTTAATAACTTAACACCAACCACTGTTGCTGTGGCATCCCTGTGAAGCCTCATACAGCCACAAGCTTCCAACCCCTTCTCTACTTCTCTATCTTCTTAATTCCAAGGGGATAAGTTCACTCATTCTTCATTTGTACCTTCCTTTTCTGCAAATCTACCACAGCAATGGTAGGCACAGGAGGAGAAAGCTGAGCAGGATGATGATGAGGAGGAAGAACAGAGACACAACTACTTCCTTATGAACCATGATGATGAAGATGAAGAGGACAATGATGAAGAAGGAGATGGAGGAGCTGAAGTTAGACTTAAGCCAACTCATGAGTTCCTGCAAAGACCTTCTGTTCCTCTGCCCCAACTCCCTCAAACTCACCCCCTGTCTCACTTGCTTCTTCAGTCCCATGCACCAGCTTAGATACTTTCACCTGGGGGGGACTTAGATAGTGTTAGTGAGGAAGTGACAACAGATGTCACAGAGCACAAGGAAGCTGGAGGTGTGGGAAGTGTACGTGGACTTACCACCTTCCCAGGGGAGACTGAGGAGAAGGCTGCATATGGCTTCAGAGTCATGGGACCCAGAACTCATGGGTACTCACCTGAAAAGTAGGATGTTTGAAGAACACCAGACCTACGTACAGGTTTGGAGGTTGGTCCCCGAGGATGTGCAGCAACTGTCAGGTGTGCTCTCGAGTCTACAGCTCTCATTTGTGGCAACGGCAGGGAAGGTTTTTCTTCTTTGCAGACATTAATGGAGCATGTAGCAGCTTCATTGGAATCTGCAGCAGACCCCACACCTAAGGAGGTGCCAGGGACCACTCAGTGCCTCCATCGCCACAGAAGCACGGGCTGCAGCTCTGGTGGCAGTAGGGGAAAGAATATGTAGCACCCTGCATACTGTTTTGAGACCATGCATGCTGATGTCTATCAGGGCTTTCAGGATCCGATAGCTACCATTAGACCAGCCATCCTGCTGATCAGTGGGGACAGAGATCCAGGGCCAGGTGGAATGATGGCGGCTGGAGTTAACCTATCTGATAATGCAGTCTCTCAGGACAGCAGCACATCTTTGAGAGTGGGGACTGGATTGAATGATTGTTTCTCTATTTGAGGGTGGGGGAGAAGGAAGTAAGGCACTGGTGTCAAAGGTAAGTTCCTAAACAGAGGAAGAGACTTCAGTGATGAGATGTGCTCTGATGCCCTGGCAAGAGGCATTGAGGAGTCTGCTGAGTGAAGGTCATTGTGATCCTTCATGTACTTCTGCCTCCAAAGCAGCTGGGGCTGCCTCTCTAGCAACGTCCAAGTCCAGGTCTTTTCGTATGGCAAAGTTGTGCAGACTACAACTATGCGGGAGATACAAGCTGGAGCTTATTGCAGAGCCCTTCCCGACCTACTTAGGCAACAAAAGCATCCCTTTAAAAGCTGATAGTAATCTTGATGACCAGTCTTGTTGTGGCACTCCTCCATTGCGGCATGGGCAGGTGGAAATGGGGCAGGCAGACAGTTAAAATTGCCCGGGAGACTTGCCCACTGACATCCCACTCAGTTCCTGCTGCCTTCTATTTTAACTTGCTCTTCTGAGTAGGTGACAAGGACATCTGCCTGAAACCAATGGGCCCTTCTTTAAATATGTAGCAGGAAAGCCATTGTGGGATTCTCGTCAGGTGAAGATAATGAGGATCTAGGCCTCTAGGCCCAGAACATGTTTTTTAAAACTTTTTTTTAAGTTTCCTTGTTGGACCAGGAGGTGCTCTCTAAGGCAGGTTTACTTCCTTTCCCGAGAAGCAAATTATGTGCACAGATTAAAATAAGCCTTGTGCATCATTTACATGTGACCAATATGTACACTTTAATTTAGACAAGAAGGCTGATTGGATGGCACAATCTCACAACAAAGATGTTTGAATAAAATGAGAATAGGAAATTCTCCTTTATCAGTAAAATGTGAAGAAAGAAAAGCAAACTCAAAGACTTCATTTTGCACAAAGATTTGTTATAACTTACAATTCCCTACCAGCAACAGTGGTGGAAATAGAATCCATAATAAATTTTAAAAAGGAAAGTGGATATTTAAAAATAAAGATGTATGGGGAAAGACCTTGTGGATAGATCTTTATATGTCTTAATCATTCTGTTTCTCTCCGTATATCTCTGTTTGTATTTCTCATGATGTGGAGATGCCGGTGATGGACTGGGGTGGACAAATGTAAGGAATCTTACAACACCAGGTTATAGTCCAACAGTTTTATTTGAAAATCACAAGCTTTCGGAGCTTTCCTCCTTCGTCAGGTGAGTGAACCCTTCACTCAGCTGACGAAGGAGGTAAGCTCCAAAAGCTTGTGATTTTCAAATAAAACTGTTGGACTATAACCTGGTGTAAGATTCCTTACATTTGTATTTCTCACTGTGAAACTTCACCTCAAATTTCTATAATTCATCTTCAAATATTTTCAAATCATTTGGAAAAACAAACTGATTTGGCCTATTCAAAGACATGTGTTGAGCTTTTCGCTGAGGAAAAGAAATGAAATTTACATAAACAATGATTGTTTTCGAATTCAAATATAAAGAAAAGAAAGCACAAATGTGCAATCAATACATGGTCAGATTCTCTCTCTCTCTCTCTCTCTCTCAGGCAGCCTTTCTGTTTGATGTGGAAAACTCTTGGGTTTATGAAAATTTTACCTTAAAATAAATTTTGAAATTCCATTCTCCAGCTTTTATTCAGATCATTGGAAAAAAGAGATACATACTGTAACAGGTGAAGGGAAACAATGTATTGCTTAGGCCTAGGGGAGCCTCGTCAAAAAAATGCAGACTAATTGACAATAATTATTACCAAAAAAGTTGCTATCCACGTTGGGGAAGACCCTGAAGAGAAATTGAAAAAAAAACTTTTGAAAATTGTATTTTAATTTAAATAGCTGTAAATTTAAAATAGTTCCATATTTGCAGATGCTTTGCAAACAGGGTACAAGATATAAACAATGGTAAAGTCAAGCTTCAGAGAGTCAGCTGGTAAAAAGGAAAAAACTACATGTTGGATCGTTCCCCAAAACCTTAACCTATCTTTTCTCCTTTAGATGCAGATGGACTTGCAATATATTTCCAGCATTTTCTGTTTTAATTTCAGCAGAGAACTGATGTTGGTGTCTGCTAAGAATAGAAAAATACAGAATCTTTAAATATAAGACTGGGAAACAAAAGACAGCTGGGCTGGGAATGTTATAGTCAAGTAACAATCACAAAGAAGTACATCTGACAGGAAGAATTAGCAGCTGTTATTATGTCAAAAGAAGGTGGCTTCAAACTGCCTGTAGCAAAGATGATTGTCTACAAGCCTGGTATTGATTCACATAGGGTGAACGAGGCTTCAGCAAGAGCTGACTTCAGTTATCAAGCCTCAAAGATCAATCAACCTGCCATCTTAGAGGCCCAAATTCAATTTCTTGCTGTGTGTATTTTTGTTTACTCAGAATATTATCTCTTGAATGGAATAAAAGGACAACCAGAGATATGAAAAAGGTAACTCAGAAAAATATTATGTGTGGATTTACTGCATGCGTGGGTGGTGAATGGAATCACAAAGATGGACTTCCTTTAAACCTTGATCCTAGAACTCTGCTTGTAGACATGTTTTCTTATATGTCAAACATTTGATGGGCATCCTTGTTTCCTCAAATCTGTCCTTTCCTTCACCTTCTGTTCTTCAGGGTTCTACAAGGAATCCTTATGGAATTGGTGGGATGAGACAGCAGCTGGTGACTCACTGATGTTCAGGGATTAAACCTGGCTCCATTATGAGTTCCCAGCTGTTAAGTGCAGAGAGATCATAAAGTCCAGATGATGACTTACAAAAGAACTACACCATATTGGTTAATTTGTTTCTTATGGTGCATTCACACTATAAATTTAGGGCTAGTACAAAGCTGTTTCAGTTTTGCATCAACATTAAAGTCAAGGGGCAACGTTTTAAGGTCCCACACCAACATGGGTGTATTGCCTACCTTTCCAGTCCATTATCGGCAATGGATGGAAAATTGCAGGTGGTGTACCTGCAGTTTTCTGATAAGCTGCCTGCCTCATTTGAGGTGCCACTGGTGGTACAGAGCTTCAAAAATTCTCCAGGGAGTGTAAATGGGTAACAAGACACAAACTGACTCAAAGAGAAATGCACTAGAGTATCTACTTGGGGATTTCTTATTCCGTGTCTGGTCGGGCTCTCACTCTAGATTCAGGCTACATTTACATGATGACTACAGTGTCCATGCAAAGCAAAACTGCTTCATACTGACACTACAGTTATATTGTGAATACACCCAGCATTACTTAGTTTTCTTTCCATCTCATTACTTCAGTTGTTTCTCATTCATCTGGTTAGAAAGCTCTGTGCTCACTTATTTACATAACCTGTTATCAATTATGGAAAAATTATATAACTACGGGTCAGAATTCACTTGAGAAGCCTATTCCCTTCCATTGTGATCACATAACTTACATGAGAATGGATTTGTCAGGATGTAGGCTTTATAAAAATATAAGGTGCCCATGGTGTGATCATTTTAATTATAGTAACCAAGGTAACCTAAACACTAATTTGTTACATAACCAGCATACTGTACAAACATCTATTTGTTATTTTTTTTCAATTTCTCATCAGGGTCTTCCCCAACGTGGATAGCAACTTTTTTGGTAATAATTATTGTCAATTAGTCTGCATTTTTTTGACGAGGCTCCCCTAGGCCTAAGCAATACATTGTTTCCCTTCACCTGTTACAGTATGTATTTTTTTTCCCAATTTCTGAAGCTATATATTGTATAAAAGTTTACTATGTTTCTACTGAACATGTTGCTTGGAAGGGTTAGAAATTATACTTTTTTGGCCATTTTTTCATCTTGCAGATGATGAAGTACAGTTTAAAGTTTTAACCAAACATCCTTCCTTTCATTCAATTTGAAATGAATCAGAGAAATTGTAGTTAACAGCTCTTGAAATGAATCAGTATAATTCAGAATATTTTCTGTTTAGGCAAAGTTGGAAATGGTACCAGGCCTCGAAGCAGAGTGACAGAATGTCAATAAAGTTCTAATGTTTCTACTCTTATAGGGTATTCACTAAAGTAATCTTTTGTTGCACAGCACGTCAAAACTGAGAGTGGAACGCATAATTTGTGACAGGCAGAGCCTATTTATACCCAGTTGACAGACAGTTGCAGTTTAACTTTGCAATGTTTTATACAATGTAGCCTGACAGACACTAATGGACTAAAACTTTCAAAGACTATTATAACAATTACATTCACACTGGATCAGTTAAAGCCAAAGAAAGTTCATCTCAGAAAAATAAATGACAAACTAGTCAACTGCCAATATCATATACTTCATTTAAACATACCCATCTCTTAGCACCTTTTTAAACCTTATCATTATTGTACGTTCCTTTAAGGGGCACTCAACCTGTGTTCAAGCAAATGCACAGGGATTAGGGATTCAGTTCCTGTGATGCTTAATACTTGGTTATTCCACAAAAATATGGTCTCTTCCTGCTGGCTAGTGTACGAGGCTTTCCAAATTGGCAAGGAAAATGGGTGCCTTCCCCATACATTACCACTAGAAAAAATAAACACATATCTATTTCTACACCAGCATAAACTGAGGGCACTCTGGATCAACTACCAACATTGCCAGGTATGTTGGTTAGTGAACTCACCATGCCTCAACTAGATGGCAAGGAGTATAATTCCCCTCATCCCCATCACACACATAATATTAACCTAACATACAGTAATTAATACAAATAATATGAGTAACATTGGTTCTGTAGCTCCAGTTTCAGGTAGCAACCATCTTCTGCAATCAACTGATTGAGGTGTGTACGTGCATAATCACAGACAGAAAAACTTCAACTACCCCATTCTAACCCCAATCTATTCATCAAGTACAGTAAACCCTCTTACATGCAAATTAGTTAAATACATTTCTGATGTAAGTGTGGATGAACTTTGAGTGCTGAACAATAGACAATTACTTACTGAATGGTGCAAGACTGCAAAGCATCATATCTTGTGTGGTCATGCTTTGCGCTCCAACTTCAAGTCTTGTTCAGTTTGGAGCTGGCAACCACAGACTGAGACTCTCTCTTTATAGTAATGGATTTTTCCTGAAGGAGGAGGCTGTTTTTTTGCTACCATCTGTTTTCCACGTGCTCAGAGGAGATTCTTTGGTGGGATTTTTCATGTTGTCAATATCAAAGTGTAATATCGTTTCTTTAAACATTGTTTTCTCTGCTTTATATTTTGTGAGGTGAATTTGTGATAGAATTATATCTCCTATCTTGATTTGGGCTGTTCATAGGTCGGGTGTAGATTGCTAAGGCTCTTGTCAGGGGGAATGTTGGATGATGCAGAGTTGAAGCAGCAATGCCTCAGGTGAGGAGGAGAGATTATGTTGTGTGGGGCAGCTGGTATGAGCTTGTGCAACTAGACTTGTTTTTGTAATTGAAAGTGCTAATAGTTTGTGATAATGTTTCGCTCTGCATGTGACCAGAGACAACATAAAAGGGCCCTTTTAAAAAAAAAGTGCTCTAAAAATAAATATAATTGCCTTTTATTGGAATTTAAATGATGGAGACTGCAGTTTAACTAGAAGTCTGCAAGCTTCATGTGTCTCTGAGGATTTGTTATAGCTATTTCTTGCTTCCAGGCAACGTTTAAGTATTTATGTACAAATGTGTTTAGAAACACACACAATTTTTCAGCATGCCGTTTTGAGCTAAACTATAGTTTGATGACAGATGGTGCTGGTCAAATCTACTGAAAATTATGGAAGAACATTTTTAAACTGCTGAAATAGTTTATTGTACATATGTAGATGCACCTGTGATTTCCAGGTTTCAAAGGAAGTTACTTACAAATTTGGTAAAAATCTAAAAAAAATTATAAATTAGCAATGTCACAAATTAGTGCTCAATAATGGTCAAGCAGAATTCAGTTGATGTAAATAAATATGTAATTTGTGGACCATATGTAATTTTCAGATAACCATTTTGTTGTGGGAACATGAATGTGAAGCACTTGAAGTAAGTCCTGATTCCATTTGCAGGCATTGCAGGTAGACCTAATCAAGACTGATTTCTCCTGCTTGCATTCTTGGCTCATCCCATAGGGCTACCTTCCTAGTTCATCTCGACAGAATGTGCCCCTGTTCAATTTTTCCAGGGATGTTCTCTATATTTGTCCATTAAAATAGGGAGAAAAAGGAAAAGAGAAGAGAGTAAGAGGAAAAAGAACAAAAAAAGAGAAAAACAGTTTGGAAAAAAAGGTCAATTTTTTTTTAAAAAGAGAGGACTGGGTAGCAGAGTGATCTAGAATGCTGCTTTTTCACCTCTTGGAACTTCATTTGAATCTGCACCAGGCTTTTGGAATTATTGTCTCTCCTCTTTAATAGTTCAAAGTTAAATTATTTTATCTAGTCTCAATTCGGTTACTACTGAATGCAAGTCCATTGCATAAAAATAACTGAGTTCTTACATGAACAGTTATTGTGGGAAGTGAAAAATGACCTGGTGAAATAAGCGTACTCTTCTGGTATTGAAGGTGAGGCACAGTGCTAGAAGAAACTAGAGAGAACCAAGTATGTTCCTTCTAAAAGATCATATTGTATATTGCATTGTCATGCATTTTCCCAACAAAAATACTCTTAACGGAGGTGCTTAAGTTCACAAGAAGAGAAAATTCAGTGAAACTTTTGCCTGACCTTGAATGGTAATCAAAGACTTCAGAATCTAAGACATCTAACATTATAATCTAAATGATTTAACATTGACCAGTTTCATTTGATAGATTGCATTCTCTTAGTGCCAAAAGAATTGGAGGCACAATACTCTTGTAGAGTTTTCACCATCTATATCTTATGTCCTTCAGTCCCTTTCAGAACAAAACATTTACTTGGCTATTTTTTTGGGTCAGTTCATAGAATCATACAGCACAGAAGGAACCATTCAGCCCATCATGCCTGTGCCAGCTCTTTGAAAGAGCTATCCAAATAGTCCCACTCCCCTGCTCTTTTCCTCATAGCCCTGCAATTTTTTCCTTTTCAAGTATATATCCAATTTTCTTTTGAAAGTTACTATTGAATTTGCATCCATCACCCTTTCGGGCAGTGCATTACAGATCATAACAACTCGCTGTGTAAAATGTGTTTCCTCATCTCCTCCTTGGTTTTTTTTGCCAGTTATCTTAAATATATGTCCTCTGGTTACCGACCCTCCCAAGTTGATAGCACTCTCACCTCTGAATCAGAAGGTTGTGGATTCAACTCTCACTCCAGGGCTTGAGTACATAATCTCCATTGTTGCATTTTTGGGAGATGCAGTTCTTTGGATGAAACATTAAACTGAGGCCCTGTTTGCCTGTTCCAGTGGTTATGGTACATGGTAATATCTGATGACACTATACATGGTAAGATCACATGATACTATACAAAGACCATGAAGTCTTTCTATGCTGGTCAAGAGTCAACCGTCAATCACCACCACAAAAACAGGTTATTCATCTCATTTTTGCTTGTGGAATCTTGCTGTGCAGAAAATGTCTTCTCTGCTTGCCTCCATAAAAGCAAGCACTGCATTTCAAAATATTTAATTGAACATGAATAACTTTGAGAGGCTTCCCAGAGCTGCGATTCCAAATACCTTTGCCTTTCTACTTATCATGACACCTCCGCAGCTTAACCACTTGCTCATCTTTATTTTGATACCTTTTCTTACAAATTTGGTGTCTGCCATAGATAACTTCTCGGGTTCTATGGCACCAGTCAGTTTCATAAGTGGATCCCACATCCTATATGTCCCAGAGTTGATTCACCCTGTCCCATATCTACTTATATGATAGCATAACTAGGGGATGTAAACAATGTGTCATCATTGATATACGAACTGGATACCATAAACTACTACCTACACTGTCATGCGTTTCTCCAATCTTTTGATAGGTGGAACTGATGTACACTCTGGTAATAAGAGGTAAATAACAAATCAAGAAGCTGGCTTATTTTGCAGAAAAGTAGCAATTCCAGACTTTTTTAAACTTCTCCTACAGTGCTTCGTATAACAACGGAATATTCACTTCTTGTTCAATTTCCTTTTGGTTCAGCTTCTAGCCAAGCTCAGACCAAGAGCTGCCTTCTCACAGTCTTTGTTAAGGCTGACTGATTGTGAACAAGCGTTTGTGTCTACTTTTTGTTAATTCTGTCCCCAGGATGCACAATCTCACTAGACTACCCCGGCAACAACTCCTGCTAATTATAAATGAACCAAGTTACCTCAACCAGAATAGGTATGAACGATGACTGAAATGTTGAAACTAACTGCTAATGTCAGAAGCACACTGATTCAGACATCCCATCTGAACTCTAATCTATATAGCCCAACACTGCTGTCCTGTGAATTTAACCCTTTGAGAGCTGTTTAACTCAATACTTGAATTTTTAACATATATTACGCCAAGGAACCTAATGCAAACTCACACAACTGGCTTAGTCATCAAATGCCAGATCTGGCTTGACATACCAAACAATTAACATGTCTCTTTCTCCTCTTTTAAAACAATCCACTCCCTCAGGAACGTTCTGGAGGGAAAGGATAACCAGGTGATTCTTTTTATTTGCAACGAACCACCTCCTTAAACTTCCTTCCATACATGCTTCACCCTCACCTCAAACATCAAGTCAGATGAGTTCATGGATTCCTTGTCACCAAGATCGAGATCATCCATGCAACTGCCAGCATTGAATTCTTCCTTTCTACTGGTCTTCCACCCTCAGCCCCCAAGTACCCTGACCACTCTGGCCCTGAAACAAGATTTCTGCGACTGTCACCTTGTCCTCCTCAACTTCTCAACTTCTGTTCCATCGTCCCGCTCCATGGGACTGTCTTCACATTAATTCTACTCCTACTTATCTGGACCATGGACATGGAACTCCATTGTCTTTTTCCCTATGCACCATTACCTCCTGATTGATCCAAGGATCCATCATTATCCCCTCCTCTTCTTCATCCATATGCTGCCCCTTAGTGACATCAACTGTAATAAGAGGATCAGCTTCTATGTGTACACTGATGACACCAGCATTATCTCTCTTGATCGTTCCACTGCCTCTGTGCTCTCAGACTACTCGTCCAATATTCAGTATTGGATAAGTCCTAACTTAGGAAGACCCAAGTTATGCTCCTTGCTCCCCACTACAAGTTTCACTCCCTTGAGTATGATTCCATCCACCTCCAGGCCAATGTCTCAGGCAAGACCAGCGTGTTTGCAACTTTAACATCTTGCTCAACCCTGAGCTGAGCTTCAGACCCTCCAGGCATGATTTTTACATGGAGGCGGGAAGGGAGCAGGGGTTGGGGCGGGTGGAAGATAATTGGACGCAAAACCTGGAAGTAAAGTTGGCGGGTCGCGATCTGCTGACATGCTGGCTGACTGGCAGTTGGGTGGGAATTGGAGAGGATGGAGGGAAAGATTGTGGGCCGTGGGGGACATGGGGAGCAGGCGGGTGGGGAGGCATGGAAGTAATCGGGGTGGGGGGGGGGCACTGGAGGACATGGGGGGCCGGGAGGTGATCAGTTCGCCAGAAGATCAGAGGACGTCGAGAGAAGATCGGAGGATGTCGAGAGAAAATCAGAGATCTGGAGGGGTCTCAGCCATCTGGGAGGGGCGTAATCAGACATGGGAGGGGTGGTCCACCATCGGGGGGGCGACCACTATGGTGGTCCGATTGTGCTAGGTGAGCTTGTTGGGCCTGGATGAAGCACTCCTACCCCTCCTGGGCCACAAGCAGTGCAATAAAGGCACTCACCTCATGGATCTGGCCCTTCTTGCCTGCTTTCACTGGATGTGAATCAGAAGCGATGGGAAACCCGAACAGGCAAGGTTAAATTAGTTTTACATTTCTAATACATAAAAAATTAAGCGCCTCAACTATTACAGTGAGGTACATTGCCTCTTTAACTATTGGCCCACTGGCTTTAAGTGGGGATGGGACTTCCGGGTTTCTGTTGTGCGCGCGCATCCTAACGCACCTGGGTTAAAGTGGGCGGGTTGGAGTCGGGATGCGGTCCCGCTGAAGAATTCAACTATTTTTACTACCCACCCGCCCCAGCCCACCCATACTTGGGGGTTAAAATTACCCCCTCCATCACCAAAACTGCCTACTTCCTCCTATTTAACATTGTCCTCCTCCACCCCTGCCTCTGTCCCTTTACTGCTGAACTCTTTACACGTGCTTTTGTCATCTCCGGCCTTGCTGGCACCCCATCCTTCAACTTCTGTAAAATCTAACTTGTCCAAAACTCGACTGCACCTATTGTGTCACACACTAAATACTGCTCACCCATCACCTCTGTGCTCACTGATCTACATTGGCTCCCCCCTGTCCCAGTGCCTCAAATTTAAAATCCTCATCTACAACTTTAAATACCTCCATAGTCTCATGCCAACATAACTCTGCAATCTTCACCAGCTCTATATTCCACCTGTGAACTCGCTGCCCCGAGATCAGCCTCTTGTGTATACTCCGTCCCTTCATCCCACCTCTGGTGGCACAGCCTTCAGCCACATGGGTCCTACTCTCTGGAATATCCTCACTAAACCTTTCCGTCTCGTCACTCCACTTTGCTTTTTCAAAAGCCTTCTCAAAGCCTGTCTCTTCAACCAAGTTTTCGCTGACCCCATCTAATTTCTCCTTTCCTGGCTTGATGCCTGTTTTCCACAATTTCCCTCCATTGTGAATTGCATTTGGATGCTTATTAAACTTAAAAAGGTGCTATATAAATGGAATAAAATGCTGGAAATACTCAGCAAGTCAGGCAGCATCTGTGGTGAAAGAAACAGACTTAACGTTTCAGGTCGATGACCCTTCATCAGATCTGGAAGAAGTTGAAGATTTAACAATTTTTGAGCAAGTACCGAGCCAGGGAAAGCAGGGGAGGAAGGGGAGGGGAGGAAAGAACAAAAGGGAAGGTCTCTGATAGAGTGGAGGGTTGGATTAAATGACAAAAGGGATGATGGTGCAAGGCAAGGAGGGTGGTAATGGGACAAGTAATGAAACAAAAGATGGATCTAGAGGAGATGTAAATGGCCACAGCAGAACCATTTCCAGCACCTACTGTCTGAAAAAATGGGAGCAGTGGTTATGATCTGAAGTTATTGAAATCAATGTTGAGTCCAGAAGGTGTAAAGTGCGTAATCCCTTTTGTCATTTAATCACTCCTGCCCTCCACTCTATCGGAGACCTTCCCTTTTGTTCTTTCCTCCCCTCCCCTTCCTCCCCCGCTTTCCCTGGTTCTGTACTTCCGTAAAAACTGTTTAATCTTCTACTTATTCCAGATCTGATGAAGGGTCATCGACCTGAAACGTTAAGTTTGTTTCTCTCTCCACAGATGCTGCCTGACTTGCTGAGTATTTGCAGCATTTTCTGTTTTTATTTCAGATTTCCAGCATCCGCAGTATTTTGCTTTTGCTGTATAAATGGAAGCTGTTGTTATAAGGTGCCATATCAATTCAAGTATTTCTTACTTTAAAAGAATTAATCAATTTAGGATTAAGTACTTTTAATGGAGAGAGGGAGGGTTGGGTCTGTTCTAAGTATCCTTTACTGTAGAGAAATAAATCTGTTACAAACTGTTGTTAATGTTGTTCTCATATTCACTCATCCTGCAATCACAGTTCAAGATAAATAACTTGTTTACATCTGCATTATCCATGCCTTTTATCATTTTAAAGATCTGGATCTTGTTCCTTTCAAACTCCGTTTCTCCAAGGAGAACTGTTCAATTCTCTTAATATGGTGTTTTGAGTCCCAGAATCATTTTTGCTGTGTTTCTGTGAACTTCTTCCAATACATCAATGTCTCTTTGAAGTCAAGGTACCCGAAATTACACAATACTGCAGATACAGTCTTAGCAACAAGCCACAGATGTTAAAGTAACTTGTTCTGATGTGTAATCAAATACGCTGGAGGTTATTCCTAGCATTTGATTAACCTTGTTGATAATAGCTTCACATCAATTGAATACTTTAATGAATGGTCAATAATCATGCCCCAATCTTTTTCCACCTTTGCCAATGGGCACTCATCTGTTTTGTGCTTTCCATGTCTGTTGGTCACAGCAAGGAATTTGTGTTCTAATTTCCCCCAACTTAAGCATTTAATCTAATTTGTTAGATTTTGGTTTAAAAATGAGCTTGGATGGGTTAACTAAACACTTAAAAATAATGATGTTATCCATTTGAGGGGAGATGCTTGATTGTGTCTCCGTGGAGCAAAGCTTACCTAGCCTGACATTTCAACAGCCCTATCTCAATACAGGATTGTGATGCCTTCCATGACTGTTGGGCACTGCATGGAATTTTTGTTTTGATTTCCCCCAATCTTTGTGTTTTGATTTGTTATTTTCATTTTCCCTACAAATTAGAGCAGTATCACCCCTCTAAGGGAAGGCACTTGATTGTGTTGCTGTTGGCCTGCCCTGTTCTATATTTAAACCAACCTATCACAAATTGCACATGTCATGTTCCAACGTGCTGTACATTAATCCAAATTAAAACTCCTCTTCCTTCATTTAGCACATCTGCTTAATTTGTCCAATTAACTGGGCCACATGGTTTGGCTTTATAAGTAAATTTGACAATATTACATGAACTGCTCTCATCATTTATGAACAATGTGAAAAGCAGAAGACCTAGACCAAGCTAGTATATAAAAAAAGCCTTGTCCATTCATAATCCTCTGTCTTTTATTGTGGCCATATTTAGTGTCAGATGACTAATTTGCTATTAATTCAATGTGCTTTTATCTTCTTTACAAGCCTCAGTGATGGAACCGACTCCAGCATCTTCAGAAACCCATGTGTCTTTGAACCCATGGATATCCTTGTCCATATTCTAGTTAGCTCCTTTTGAGAAATAACCTATATGTCACCTAACCACGACTATTTGATTTACTTTATCTCCTCTCCTACTCTTGTCACCCTTGATGGTGTCCTACATCATGATCCTTGGCTCTTCACCTAGTTTTCTCAATTCAAAAAAAAATCCTTTAAAATCACAATTATCTCCTTATTGGAGGCACACTATTGCCAAATGAAATGATGGAGGGGATGTTGAACTGAATGAATCAGAAGAATTATTGTAAAACTTGGCGTACATGTCTATCATACAAGCTTTTCTGACCCCTAATCAAACAAAATATTGTTTTTTTAAAAAAAGTCAGTTGTAAAATAAAGCTGTGACTGTGTTCTCTGGTGCTAATAATGGATTACAACAACAACCAAACTCCAAGACCTTGACCACATGTGCAACTGAAACCTATGTAGTACATTATGGGTAAACTACATGCAACTAGTATTAGATTAGGATATATTGAGGCTGTAAAGTACGGGGAAGGCTACCTGAGTTAGTCAGCTTAGAAACAGGCACTCCTCTAATAATATTCAGCCTTTGAACTGAAGGCGAAGAGTTTTAGGAAGATACAGACCAGAAATCCTCAATCACAAGCCATTTATCAGTTACATTCTTTATTAATGGCATACAACCAACAATAGTACATTTGAAACTGAGGAAATTAATCACACTTGTATTCAGAAAATATACAACACATATGTCAAGTAAACACTACACATCTCAGAACATTATTCATCATTTAAAGAGTGCCACTGCATGTACTTACTTGTACTGATCCCTGCAAGTAAGAGTAAAAATATGTACTAACATTATAAAAGGAGGTGTTTCTTCACAACAAAAAAAGGAAAAAAAAATCACTAAATGTCAACCCAACTCATTTCATGAACCTCCTAACAATCAGAGAATGCATTCACAGCAGGTTTCCAATATGCCCATCAGTTCATGAACAGCTGTAACTGAGAGCAGAGATCTGAATTTAGCTGAACATTCATTCCCCTGTACGCTTATTAGAGGCAATAGAGATACATCTCAGATAAGAAGACACCATATGAACAATATTCAAGGGACTAATCAAATATTTTTCATCTCCTAAAAATTAATCTGGACACACATCAAAAATCCACAGGTATTTCCTGCTTGAAAACTGGTCAAAGTTATGCTTGACTGAAATATTAAAAGATCAACATCCCAGTCAATGAATAGCTTCAGTTTGTAAAGAATGAGGATTCTATAGACCTATATCAACAGTCACCAATCAAAAGCACTAAATATTCTCCACAGAAAGCTTCATGTGTTAGATACCTTAGCTGATTCTTGCTTCAGGCTGTAGGCAAATTTAAAGTTGCTGAACAGGACACAAATTGTTCTATCACCTCTGGCACCTGTAATAATCGTGTAATCCTTGTAATAGTAGGTGTAATGATTATACTAATTGATTAGACAATGAAAGCTGAGTTCTTGACTTAACTAGCTACATCTGCCAAGAGTCACATCTGATGTGTATATAAAAAGCCCATCGTATTACATTGCCTTTAAATTCAGGAAAATGCCACTTGATCTATGAAATGATCCAAGTACCCTGGAACCATGGTCAACCTAATCAATTTACAATGGTCCAATTTAAAATTTCAAAGAGTTTTACACCACAAACTACCATTTAGGAAAAAAATACACTTCCTGCTTTCCCCAACACAAACCCACATGAAAATTCCTCCACTTATCTTCCCCAGGCTTCTTTTCCCTACCATCATTCATTTCCTTAAGCCCCTCTCCCCTGCCCCTTCCATCCTCACCTCATAGAATCATAGAAAATAGGAGCAAGAGTAGGCCATTCGGCCCTTTGGGCCTGCTCCGCCATTCAAAATGATCATGGCTGATCGTCTAACTCAGTACCCTGTTCCCGCTTTTTCCCCATATCCCTTGATCCCTTTATCATTAAGAAATATATCTATCTCCTTCTTGAATATATTTAACGACTTGGTCTCCACTGCCTTCTGTGGTAGAGAATTCCACAGGTTCACCACCCTCTGAGTGAAGAAATTTCTCCTCATCTCGGTTCTAAATAGCATACCCCGTATCCTGAGACTGTGACCCCTGGTTATGGATTCCCCATCCATCGGGAACATCCTCCCTGCATCTAGTCTGTCTAGTCCTGTTAGAATTTTGATTCTCATTCTTCTAAACTCTAGTGAATATAGGCCTAGTCGACCCAATCTCTCCTCATATGTCAGTCCTGCCATCCCAGAAAACTTTGTTGCACTCCCTCCATGGCAAGGGCATCCTTCCTCAGATAAGGAGACCAAAACTGCACACAATACTCCAGATGTGGTCTCACCAAGGCCCTGTACAGCTGCAGTAAGACATCCCTGTGCTGTACTCAAATCCTCTTGCAATGAAGGCCAACATACCATTCGCCTTCCTAACTGCTTGGTGCACCTGAATGCTCGCTTTCAGCGACTGGTGTACAAGGACACCCAGGTTTTCTTGTACCTCCCCTTTTCCCAATCTATCACCATTCAGATAATAATCTGTCTTTCTGTTTTTACAACCAAAGTGGATAACCTTACATTTATCCACATTATACTGCATCTGCCATGTTCTTGCCCACTCACCCTACTTGTCTAAATCACATTGGAGCCTCTTTGCATCCTCCTCACAGCTCACATTCCACCCCAGCTTTGTGTCGTCTGCAAAATTGGAAGTGTTACATTTAGTTCCCTCATCCAAATCATTGATATATATTGTGAATACCTGGGGCCCAAGCACTGATCCCTGTGGTACCCCACTAGTCACTGCCGGAAAAAAACCCGTTTATTCCTACTCTCTGTTTCCTGTCTGTCAACCAATTCTCAATCCATGTCAGCATATTCCCCCCCAATCCCATGTACTTTAATTTTGCACACTAACCTCTTGTGAGAACCTTATCAAAAGCCTTCTGAAAATCCAAGTATACCACATCCACTGGTTCTCCCCTATCTATTCTACTAGTTACCTCCTCAAAACCCCCCAGTAGATTTGTTAAGCATGATTTCCCTTTCATAAACCCATGCTGACTTTGTCCAATCCCGTTAATGCCTTCCAAGTGTTCTGTTATCACGTCCTTTATAGTAGACTCTAGCATTTTCCTCACTACTGATGTTAGGCTAACTGGTCTGTAATTCTCTGTTTTTTCTCTCCCTCCTTTTTTAAATAGTAGGGTTACATTTGCCACCTTCTAATCTGTAGGAACTGTTCCAGAGTCTATAGAATTTTGAAAGATGACCACCAATGCATCCACTATTTCCAGGGCCACTTCCTTTAGTACTTTAGAGTAACAACAAGAGCTCATGCATTTCTTCAACTCCAAGATAGAACCATCATTCAGCTGCTTTACCCCTTCCCCTTGCTCACTAAGCCAAACCTCCAGAGTCCCGTCCCCACCTCAGCCCCGAATCCTAATTGCTCTCACTTTCTAGTTTCTTCCCCATCTCTCCCTGCCCTAGCCAAGCTCATGTCAACCAATGAGACTCACCTCCAGCTCTTTCAATCCCATTTCCACTAAACTCCTGATTCAATTTCCCTCCCCCTGTAGCATTGTCCGCCGCCGTCCCAGCCTCAGCCCATCTGGCACTGAAATCCTCATCCGTGCCTTTCTCACCTCTAAATTTGACTATTCCAATTACTCTCCTGGCCAGCCTCCCATCCTGCACCACCCATAAACTTCAGCTCATTCAAAACTCTGCTGCCCGTATCCTAAACCGCACCAAGTCACACTTGCCCATCATACCGGACCTTACTGACCTACACTGTCCCCCAATGCCGCCAACTTAAAATTCTCATCCTTGGATTTAAATCCTTCCATGACCTCACCTCTCCCGACCGCTGTAACCGGCTCCATGCTACAGCCCTACAATCATTCTCATACTCTCCTAAAACTCAAAACCATATTTCCCACCTTTATGAAGCTTGCATGATACATTCATTATGCTAATAGTGGAAAGCATTGTACCAGCATATGCTAACTACAATTAACTTCTGTATCTTACTTAGATTATTTAGAACACAGATTCAACCCTATAAGTCAAAAAGCCAAACCCAATTATTATTAAAGCAAGAATTTTGATTCAAAATTTAAAAGAAGTTCTTTTGTCGCAGGGACATTGTCCCTAACTTTATTTGTACTTGCAATATTTTTGTTCTCATGGCTACTGCAGAAAATGAATTCAGGCATGTTCACAGCAGCCACAAGGGATGCCTAGCCCAGTGTCCAAGGCCCAACCATCAATGACCTTCCCTCCATCATAAGGTCAGAAATGGGGATGTTTGCTAATGATTGCACAGTGTTCAGTTCCATTCGCAATCCCTCAGATAATGAAGCAGTCCGTGCTCACATGCAGCAAGACCTGGACAACATCCAGGCTAGGGCTGATAAATGGCAAGTAACATTTGCGCCAGACAAATGCCAGCCAATGAACCTATCCAACAAGAGAGTGTCTAACCACCACCCCTTGACATTCAATGGCATTACCATCGCCGAATCCATCAACATCCCGGGGGTCACCATTGACCAGAAACTTAACTGGTCCAGCCACATAAATACTGTGGCTACAAGAGCAGGTCAGAGGCTGGGTATTCTGTGGCAAGTGACTCACCTCCTGACTCCCCAAAGCCTTTCCACCATCTACATGGCACAAGTCAGGACTGTGATGGAATACTCTCCACTTGCCTGGATGAGTGCAACTCCAACAACACTCAAGAAGCTCGACACCATCCAGGACAAAGCAGCCCGTTTGATTGGCACCCCATCCACCACCTTAAACATTCACTCCCTCTACTACCGGTGCAGTGTGTACCAACCACAGGATGCACTGCAGCAACTCATTAAGGCTTCTTTGACAGCACCTTCCAAACCCGTGACCTCTACCAGCTGGTAGGACAAGGGCAGCAGGCACATGGGAACACCACCACCTGCACGTTCCCCTCCAAATACCACACCATCCTGACTTGGAAATATACCGTTGTTACTCCATCATTGCTGGGTCAAAATCCTGGAACTCCCTACCTAACAGCACTGTGGGAGTACCTTCACCACACGGACTGCAGCGGTTCAAGAAGGCGGCTCACCACCACCATCTTAAGGGCATTTAGGGATGGGCAATAAATGCTGACCTTGCCAGCGACACCCACTGAATGCATTAAAAAAAAATCCAACAGCACCAATAAGGGATTCAAGAAGTCATGGAGAATAAAAACATTCATTTCTGTAGGAAGCACAGAAGCCAGCTTTGCGATAAATGACTCAAGACAAATGCAGCAGTGATGGAACATTTACAAGGATAGATCAGCTGGAATCTATGACTCTCTTGAAATGGGTGCAAACACTATTAAAACCAATACAAGACCAGCTATTATCTAGATTTAGCTCTACCATTAGGCTGATACCTCAGTGCAGTACTAAGGGAGTGCTGCACTGTCAGAGGTGCCATCTTTCGGATGAGGTGTTAAACCAAGGCCCCGTCTGCCCTCTCAGATGGACATAAAAGGTCCAATGGTACTATCTGATGAAGAGCAGGGGAGTTCTCCCCGGTGTCCTGGCCAATATTTATCCCTCAACCAGCATCACTAAACAGATTATCTGGTCATTATCTTATTGTTTGTGAGACCTTGCTGGGAAATTCACTGCCGCGTTTCCTACTTTACAACAACGACTACACTTGAAATATACTTCAATGGCTGTAAAGCGCTCTGGAACGTCCTGAGGTCATGAGACCATGACCAAGAGACCCACCTCCTGCTCCCTCGACCCTATTCCCACCAAACTACTGACCACCCAACTTCTCTTCCTGGCCCCCACTTTAGCTGATATTGTTAACAGTTATTGTCCCCCTCCTCTTTAAATCTGCCATCATCACCTCCCTCCTCAAAAAAACCACCCTTGACCCCTCTGTCCTTGCAAACTACCGTTCCGTCTCTAACCTCCTTTTTCTCTCCAAAGTCCTTGAACATGTTGTCACCTATCAAATCCATGCCCATCTTTCCCACAACTCCATGTTAGAATCCCTCCACCCAGGTTTCCGCCCCTGCCACAGTACTGAAACTGCCCTTATCAAAGTCACAAATGACATCCTATGGTGATTGAGACCATGGTAAACTCTCCCTCCTCATCCTTCTCGACCTGTCTGTAGACTTTGACACGGTTGACCACACCATCCTCCTCCAATGCCTCTGCTCCGTCGTCCAGCTGAGTGGGACTGCGTTCATCTGGTTCCTCAGCGATATCATCTGAAAACACGACGTCAGGTTCCACATGTACGCTGCCGACACCCAGCTCTACCCCTCCGCCACCTCCCTCAACCCCTCCACTGTCTCTGATTTGTCACACTGCTTGTCCGACATCCAGTTTTGGATGAGCAAAGATTTCCTCCAACTAGATATTGGGAAGATCGAAGCCATTGTCTTCGGTCCCCACCACAAATTCCGTTCCCTAGGTGCTGACTCCATCCCTCGCTCTGGTCACTGTCTGAGGCTGAACCAGGCCTTTCGCAACCTTGGCGTCCTATTTGACCCTGAGATAAGCTTCCGACTACATATCTGGTCCATCACCAAGACCGCCTGCTTCCACCTCCATAGCATCACCCCTTTCAGCCCCCGCCTCAGCTCATCTGCTGCTGAAACCCTCATTAATGCCTTTGTTACCTCTAGACTTAAATATTCCAATGCTTTCCTGGCTGGCCTCCTATCTTCTACCCTCCATAAACTCGAGCACATCCAAAACCCTGCTGCCCGTATCCTAACTCGCACCAAGTCCTGTATATCCATCACCCCTGTGCTCGCTGACCTACATTGGCTCCCAGTCCAGGAACGCCTCGATTTTAAAATTCTCATCCTTGTTTTCAAATCCCTCGCCTCGCCGCTCCCTATCTCTGTAACCTCCTCCAGCCTTACAACCCTCCAAGATCTCTGTGCTCCTCCAATTCTTGCCTCTTGTGCATTCCCAATTTTAATTGCACCATCATTGACGGCCATGCCTTCAGCTGCCTAGGCCCTAAGCTCTGGAGTTCCCTCCCTTAAAATCTACCTCTTTGACCTCACCTGTCCTAATATCTCCTTATATGGCACAGTGTCAAATTTTGTTTGATAATCACTCCTGTGAAGCACCTTGGGACCTTTTACTACGTTAAAGGCGCTATATAAATGAAAGTTTTTATTGTTGTTGTCATGGAATGTGCTATATAAATGCAGGTCTTTCTTTTTTATCTTTTGTTAATAAATAGAGAAAAAAAAGTACTGCACCCTACCCTGACATGGACTGTTATGTTCCCTCTTTCAAGTACCTACCAAGACTAGGGTGAGGAGTAGAAAGCTTGTTTTTCACACGACTGTCTGGTGCAATGTCTGCCCACCCAACTTGGCCCATGTGATTCAGTGTTGCTGCACTGAATGGGGGTCCGGGAGTGGGGGGCAGAATTTAACTCCAAATATCTGACTGAATAAGCACTGAATTGTAATTATACTTTTAATATATTATTTGTGAAAAGTGCACTATAACCTGCTACTGATACATAAGTAAGAATATGCAAATACTTTCAACAACCAGAGGTGAATGCCCACAGAGATTGACTGAGTTAGACCCATTAAAGCCTCAAGTGCTCCCTGGGGAACTGGGAGATGAGGGATGAAGCTAACATGTTTGTAAAGGCTAGGCCCTAAATACCCAAAGCAATTTGAGAGTAAAGTACAAAGATGTTCAATCAAACAAGCTATTACTGACGTAAATTAAGACTTAGTGTAAAACTTGGTATACACATTAAACTTATTTAATAATCACATATAAGACTTTCATACTGGACAGCTACATTAATGTATCAGGTGAACTGCAGGTCATATAAACCTTTGTTGAAAAGCAACTTATGCAGTAGATTTTACAGCGGGTATTAAAGAGAACTGCTTTCCTGCAAAATTATCATTAATGAATTGATTCACACAATTTGCATTTGTGGTGTCCAGCACTATCATGGAAAAAGTATTCTTAATTAAAAAGCATATCTAAACTGAATTCTTAAATCAAAATGTACTTAAAAAGCAGTGTTAGTACAGAACTTTACATAAAGCAGGAAAGATTTCAACAGAAATTATATTATCAAGAAAATCTAAAGCCCTACTTACAGTATGACCATTTAACACAGCCCAGTAACAGGAATATAAATGCTAATTTTGCTTGTTACTGAACTATTCACATTGATAAATTCCAATATCAGTAGAATCACTGTGATGATATCTATTTTCAAAATACCTTACTAGATTTAAAATTATTGTAATGTGTACATGATTATAACTGACTGAAAACCTAAAATGCAATAAACTTTATATTTTATCTCAGTAACTAAAAGGAACTAGATAGACAATTTTGTTTTTCCGAACTTGGGATTTTGGAAAGTCCTGCAGAATTAATACTAGAATAAACTGCAGCAAGAATATTGACTCTTGGGGAGTGTGTGTGTGTCTGTGTGTGTCTGTAAAATAAAATCATTTCAATGTCTGCCCTAGTTCATGCTCTGTCTTAAGGTAAAATGCTAAATAGTTTTTGAACTATATTTTATCAGGCTGATGATTACTGTATCGTTGATAAAATTCGGAACTAAAAGCAAACTGTCCCTGTAACATCTGGGGTGTAAATCATACCTTCATTCCTGCTTCTACGCAAATGACTTATAAACAAATTCAACTTTTAGATATTTTTAACCAAAATGGAACCATAAAAACTGGGGAGTTATTTATACACAGGAGTGATTTACAATCTGGATTTTACAGTAGTTTTAAAGCTTCTTTATTTTCTGCTGTAGATCCTATACAAGGTGACATTAAGAAAACTGACATTTAAACAACAAGTAGTTTTCAATAAATGGTTTACAATTGATTTACAATTAAAATACGTATAATAATATTCTAAAATCTCTTTCACATATAATAAAAGTACATTAAAAGGGTATTTTTCCCAGTATAAACCAATAACTGAGTGTCCCTCTAGCTACTCATTTGCTATAATGGGACAATACACATGTTCAATGCAGTCCCCCCAGCTTTTCCATTAAAGACATTTGTTTCCGAACTCAGCATTGACAAATGAAATGTCACATGTTAATGTAGGAATAATCAATTTAAAATGCTTATGACAATTAACAAGGCTTCGGTGAGGTTTTGAAATGCTGTGCTTCCTCAGCTCTGATTTGGATTAAACCCACTCTAATGGGATCATTTTTCTTTCAAAGGTATTTTTGAAACAGTTCAATCGATTAATATGAATTATGCATGCATGGAATGAAAGTCTAATATCACTATCTTTACCTAATTAATGTTCATGATTAGCTGAATAAAGCAACATAAGAATTCCTGAGACGTCATTTCCTTGCTCGTAAGTATTTAAAAAATTGTACCCTAATCCTGTAATTTCAAAGTCACTGATTTAAACAATGTGAGAGAAACTGTCCATAAGCTGACAATAATGACATCTAAAAGTACAATACATTACAGTCCTTTATTCCATTGATTAGATTTGTTTTGCTATTCTAGAGGTAGTCTCATTTTTTTAGATTTGATCTACAGATTTTTCCCCATGAGTTTGCAATATCGTATTTTAAACAGACTTTTTTTTACATTGAAGTTCATTGTAATTCAGGTCAATTAAATGAAAAAACATTGTCTATTAGTTTAAAGCAGTAAAGCAAGCAACTGAAAAAGAGAGGTAAATCTGGAGCTTAATATAATTAATTGTTTTCATTCCTTACCGTGTGCATCCTCAGCCTACACCCCTTTTATGTCTTCAGTGTCCTATTTCTGCAACTAAAACTAAATAAAACAATTACAGTAACACTTCATGATTATCTGTCAAAGAGTTACCACATCAAAGGAAGATTAGATTAAACTAATAGTTCATTGCTCCATCAAAAGTCTAGTATTATAGAAGAGCTCCACCTATAACAGGGGCTTCTCCAGGAAGATTGCTTCCCCCGTTAAAATTGCCAGTTATCCTGCCTTTGGTCATTTTTCTTCCTAGTATAAAAGTTAATGAAAACCCTGCAGCTATATTAATAATTTATGAACTACACTAGTGATCTTCAATCTATGTAAAGTCGCTGTTTTTTTTCCCTTCATCCCTCATGAGGGTCTCTCACCTCTGTACTGCCTCCTTCAGCTTGGCCCAGGCTCTGCTGACATCTCCAAGATCATCATCAACGTTGCGCCATGATCAGTATGTTTGTAGCAGGATGAGGCAGCCATCTCAAGTTTCCTCCCCGAGGCTGGATGCATCTGAAAGGTGCTCCTCTTAGTGGCTTTGCTGAGAATTGACCAAACTGCAAAGCAAGCCAAAATTCACCTGTCAAGCAACCGTGAATCTCAAACCAGCAACCATCAATCAGACTGCGAAATCAACTGTTGCTCCAATGCTGCCAGGCTGCTGGAATCACTATTTTTAACATTCTGTCTTAAATGTGCAAATGGGACAGTCAAGTAAAAGAATCTCCAACTCCAAGGCTACATTTAATTAGTGTTTGTGAGAAGGCATCTCTCAGTATTCCAGAAATGAATGCCAATTTGTTAGAATGATGTTCCAAGATCCTGATCAGCTAAATTTCTTTCACATGGAAGGTCACTAGCCCATGTGACATTGTACCTAAGCCCAACATTTCACTGTCTCCTCTTCCATTAACCGGTGAACTAAAAATGAATCTGACTTGAAGAAATACAAATTGGCACCATTTGAGAAATGAGTTGCCAAGTGGTTCATCAAGGTGCTTTGGCACAGGTCCATAATAGAAAGTGAGATACCTAGGTATTTCTGACTGCAAGTGATAATAAAGAGTGCACCTATACACAGGAAAGAAAATACATAAAGTACATTCAAAAGTCTTATCATTGTGGTTCTACTGTAACCAGTAAAACATCTATTTGTATTTGTATCAAATGCTGTTTCTATTCATATGTTTTTTTTCCTTTAGGAATATTATCAGCACAAGACCACTCTGCAACTGAAGACCATGTAATATAAATGAACAGATGGCAAGGAGAGCCTCGAAAGATGTACACATGATAGCAGCCACCAACATTTTGCAGACATAATTGCTTCAAGCATTTTCTTCACCTCTGCGGATGTTTATAGATATTCAGTGTTACTGCCTTGTGGCTGTAACATTTATAACAAGTAAATACACACCCTGTGATGAGCTGACAACCAAAACTATGATAAAATGTTTCACAAGTTTTGGCACTTTAAGCTGTTGCACATTATTTTTAACGCTAAAGTTTGACTTGTACAGAGAGTTAGGACTATGGTTCAAATTGGCCTCATACATATGGTATGATAGTTGGCCCCACTGCCAATGCTACACAGTACTTCAGCAAGAGCAGGGCACTGGGAGGTAAAGGGCATGTATGGTTTAATGATTAATCAGGCATGTCTATTTACTAATGTAACAGAATTCATTACAAACATTAGTTAATGGCGACAGATCATCAATTCCAAAGTAAATGAATTGAATTTACATTTTATATGTATTGAATCATGTAACAGAACAAATTACCAAATGTAAGCCACATGTAAAGCATTACCATAAATGAAAGGATTCATGTCTTTAGAATACTCTTTTTACTTTTAAAAACATCTGTATTGATTGTTAGTCCATATAATCAACATTGAAAAATGGTAATAAAAAACTACCGCCTCGAACAATTTGGCCTAATGATTTCACCTGAAAAATTACATAGTACAGTAATAGGCTAATGTCCATCACTAACGAATAAGCTATTTTGTTGAGATCTATGTTAATAAATATATGTTGATAAATTAATTACAAATTATTTACTCAAAGAGCATGAAGACCAAGTTATATAATATAACTATCTACTGTTGGCAATTTAAGAGTTCCCAAATGTAAATATTCCATACCAGCAAAAATATTTGTATCACAAATACATGAACTATTACCTCAAAGTTCACACCTGCTTCTGCTGTGAATGATTTTAAATAGTAGCCCAACACCTGTGGAGGAAATACAATATTAAATGTGTAACATTCTTCCACTTCTAATTCTTTTATATATCATCATCATTGAGTTTCAAAATTTTCAGAAGAGGACAAACAGAGCAAATCATCAGTAGTCAGTGTATTTCAAATCTTTTGTTTTGTCTTACGTTTTCTCCCTTATTGCGATCTCTGTTGCTCTCGTCCTCAGTGACATGTTCATCTCTCACCTCTTCCTTCTTAAAATAATAATAAATCATAATGTTCCACTTATAAAAATGTCTTACAATGACAAAATATCTTAAAGTGTTTAACGCAATGAATTACTTTGAAGTGCAGTCACTGTTGTTGTGCAGGCAAACTTCTGTCGGTACAACTGATGGAAGGAGGCTGTGTAACCAACTGTGAGCTTTCTGTCCTGCTCTAAAGGAAATGCCATTTTAGAAAAAGCAGGTAGCATGAAGTTCACCTCAAGCTGAAAATAGGTCACCCAGATTATGAGTGTTTGTCCCCTGTATCCTAGCTGCAAACTAAAGAAAGTTTTCCTATGTAAAGGGGGCAGGTTAAAATGTCATTGTAACTCACTAACCCAAACTGGTGACTGGTGATGGGTAAATTTATATCTGGATTCATAGGGTCAATGATTCTTATCGTCCAATTTCAAAGTTTAAACTTACACGCTGCCCATTAATTACTAGATGCAAGATATATATCTTACCTTTAACCAGATCACCAATGGCATGGATGCATACCCACCATTGGAGCAGCAGAGAAGAGAAGCATAACTCCATCTAGAATGAAAAACAAGGAATGAATATAGAGCAGCAAATAAAGAAAGAAGAAACTTGCATTTATATATCACCTTTCACAACCTCAGGACATCCCAAAGTGCTTCACAGCCAATGAAGTACTTTTGAACTGTAGTTACTGTTGTGATGTGGGGAAACGCAACAGCCAATTTGTGCACAGCAAGCTCAGACAAACATCAATGAAATGAATGATCAGATAATCTATTTTAGTAATGCATCTACTAAGCTAGTAATTAAAAACCCATTGAATATAAAACATTAAAGTCACATACACTGTATCAGCAAATACCAACCACAGATTCTGGTTATATGCTATGCCACAAGATCACCTCAATCCCATCTCATAATTTTAATAGCAGAAAAGAGAATGTAGCACCATGCTTTCCTGCTGGAACTTTATTAAGAAAAGCAAGAAGATAAAAAGGCCAATTTTAACTCCTGATGGAACGGACGGTAACCCGATGCGGGAGTGTGAGTCAGAGGCCTGGCAGATTATTACTCCTGCTCTCCAAGCTCTCCGAGTCTGGCAGGAACCTCATCTGCTTCCAAAACCAATGGCGTTAAAATTGTAGATCAGCGGGAAGGGAGTGGGAAATGGAGCTGCTCCACTTTATCTGCTCCCCAGCTCTGTTCCTACCAATCAGGGAGAGTTAAAATTGCCCCTAAAATGTTAAATACTTGAGATGGGGAGGCATGACCCTCATGTGCAAATTAATTGTGTTGCAAAACAGTTACAGATGGCCATCATGATATGGCCTTTGAAAATCTGTCACAAATATAAAAAGAAAAGCATCAGAGACTCTAGTGGCAAGTGCAAGAAAGATAATTTCTCCAGCATTATAGAACTTTACAACCCAGGAGACCAATCAGCCCATTGTGACTATGCAGGTCCTCAGAAAGAAGTATCCACTTGACTTTGCCCCATGTCCTTTTTTATTCCTTTATTAAAATATTTATCTACTTGATTTTTAAAAGTCATTATGGATTTTTCTTCTACCACTGTTTCTTGAAGTTACAAACACTTTTCGTAAAATGAAGTCCTTGAGGTATTTTTCCTTTCTTCACATTTTACTGATAAAGGATTATTTCCCATTCTTATTTTAATCAAACAGGTTTGTTGTGAGATTGTGTCACCCAACAACAACAACTTGCATTTATATAGCACCTTTAATATAGTAAAACATCCCAAGGCGCTTTGTAGGAGCAAAAGAAGATAAAAATTGACACTGAGCCAATGAATGAGACATTAGGACAGGTGGTAGGTTTTAAGGAGCACCAGAAAGGAGGAGAGAGAGGTGGAGAGACAAAGAGGTTTAGGGAGGGAATTCCAGAGCTTAGGGCTTAGATGGCTGAAGGCATGGCCATCAATGGTAGGGCGAAGCCAATCAGCTTTCTTGTCCAAATTATAGTGCACAAAGTGGTCACGTGTAAATGGTGCACAAGGCTTATTGTAATACGTGCACACAATTTGCTTCTTGGGAAAGGAAGTGAAACTCCCATAGGGAGCAGAAGCAATTGCTGTGATTTAACACAAACTTCAGCTTTATACTGGAGATTTGAATCTCCTTTACTAAGGAGATACTAAAATTTAAAAAGCTAATTTTGAGTACACAAGAAAGGGCTCTTGATATTTGTCTGAGCCTCAGGCTAATTCTTCTCATGTTGCAGTCACCACCAATGTAACATGTCAGGGCTATCTGGATGTCCTTGTTGGATTTTGTAGGATGAGGGGATATAATGTGTTACCAATCAATCAGTACCTTCTACCATAATCAATCAAACATTACATTATCTTTAACTTCAATCCTTCCTGGATCTCAAATAAGTCAAAGAGCAGTAATGAAGTGATGGCATGCATTTCTATACTCTGCTCTTCTTTTCACTTCATCTGCATTGAGGTTATGACTGCCTCTGTCAAATTTTTCTGTGTCATGTTATCTCTCTCTATTAGGACACCATCTATTCTGGAGCTCCAGACCAAGGCATCTGTCTTTCTTTTTAGTATACGACCATAGATTTGCCAGAAAGACGACTTTTCTTTTGTGAAAGTTATCTATTTCTTATTATTATATCCTCTTGATTCACTTGTTGTTGCCACCGCACATCGTCAGAAGTTTGCTTTCAAATTTTTGGAATTTCTCCCCAAATTCTTTCAGACCTTACCCACACTACATCATCTGGTAGAACACTAATTACAATAGCATTGAAGATTCCAATCTTTATTTTCACAATCAGTCTTTCAGAACTTCATATCTTGCTAAACTTCTTGAAGACAGCTGCTGCTTTTCTAAACAGTGGCTGTGTGCTCAGAATTAAACATTACAATTTGCATTAATCAGCTCTGACTGGTGGATTCCACTGATAACATTCCCGTAAAGAACAACAGAGTATTTGATCATCAGTGTCAATACTAATCTCTGTAACTTTTAATTTCTTGTCTAGCATCTTTTTAAATGGATCAGGGGAAAGTCGGTGCTGCATTCTTTGTATTTATATATGTGGGTAATGACCACAAGGAGTGCACACCACTGGAAGGAACCTTTTTCTCATATCTTGAGTTGAGTGAAAATAAATTCAATTTTTGAAAAACTTATTTCAAATAATGGCTGCAGCCATTGTCACTGAAGGACCATAAGTTGGTGACTTGAGTTGTTAACCATTTTGTTTTATTAATTTTTGAGTCGTTAACCATTTTGTTTTATTAATGTTTTTTCAATTAATTCTAATTTTATATTTAAAATATTGTAAGTATTCTTTCAAGGAAATTCTTATGAGCACATATTATTTTTAATTCCTGTCTAAATATGAATATTAATTCAGTGTCCTCATACAGTTGAGCTCAATAATCTCTACCAGATGATTGCATCAATGGTTGTCTTGGTTTGTAAACAGGTTTATTTACAAGAAGAAACTAAAGAGCATTCCAGCAATTGTTTGACCAAATAATAAACATTCCAGTCTTAGTTGCATGGCACTATCTTCAAGTGCAAATTCCAGTCAGTATTGCCTCAACTTATCATCACATCACCCTTCTGAGCTAATGAAGCAAAAAAAATCTCAACTGGACTTCAGAGCAGTATACCCTTAGTTCAACAACAATCCAGGAGAGTATTCTTCCCCTGCAATAGTTTGCTGTTTCTAACTAGTCATTAGCTGAGAAATTCTAATTCCGCCCAAAACAGGCGTGAAGTGGACAGGACGACTGCTGCCCGGGCCTAATGATCTGGGTGAGACACACAAACCAAATTTGCATTTGTGCTTCATTTCTTTATGGTGGGCGAGCTGTCAGCACTGGTTATTGGCAGCTCGCCCATTGGGGGAACAGGGATTCAGCAATGCCATTTAAAGGAGGGGTACACTTTGTCTGTTTTGCATGCTCAAGGCTTCAAACTTGGAACAGGGAAGATTCACTATGAATTCTCGGATAATGCCATGGAAGTCCATGTAGAAGAGGTCAGCAGGAGGAAGGAAGTCTTGTTTCCGGCTCTTAGAAGAAGGGTGCTGAGTCAAATTAGATGACACAGATGTGGCTGAGCAGGTGAATGCACAAAGCACAGTGCCCAGGACAATTCAATGATCTGACAAGAGCTGCTCAGGTAAGACTCCTACTCACATCTCCCTTACTTTCTGCTTAGCCCTGTAGCCCCAGCACTCAAAAGCTTTCCCTCCCCTGCTTTCCATCACTTTCCTCTAAACACAGCTGCACACTTCACTGAACCTCCAGCTGCTACTGGCACATTTTGCACCTGCTACTGTCCAAACAATTAATCCCATCACTTCCCTCCGCCTGTGGCATCTTTCACGCACCATCCACATGATTCAACACTAACACGGGCATCTTCACAACCCTTCAGCGGGCCACACACTAACACACTCCCTTTCTTCTTGCAGGACAAACTGATGTACAATACCAGGAAGTAAATGCGCTCAGGAGGACGGCTGCCATCATTTCAAGTGCTAATCCCAATGGAAGAGGCTGCCATTGATGTAGTGGGCAGAGGGTGGATCAGAAACATGGCAACTGGCAAGGCTGGAGGATTTGCTCAGCAGGATGGTTGGCCATCTTCCCCTCCTTTTATCTTCTCACTGAATTCTCTCCCTCACACACTCAGCATGACAATCTGGTGCTGCTTTGAGCCGCATTCATCTGTTTCTGCTAACCCTTGCTACTAACTCCTAACCCTTTTCTTTCACTTCTTGTTCCAGGTTCATCTGCAAGTCACAGCAGATGAAGAGGCGGATAGTCCTCTTGAAGATATAGCATCATTCATGCTTACCCTTGCAGCCTGGGGAGGCACCAGCTCAGAAATCGGCACCCCACGTAGCTTAGAGGGTCAATTAGAGGGTTCTGCACTGGGAAATTCACTGAGCGTAAGTGGGTAAGAACAAGGGCAGGTGGATAGGAATCAGCTTGCTAGAGGGGGAGCTCGCATTCCAGCCCTGCTGCAAAGGGCACAGATGAAAATCTCGAGGACCCAGACTAAAAAAGAAGACTGATTGCTGTGTATCATTAACTGCTCGATGCATTGGACTGCCTGCCAGGGATCCGGCACACAATGTCAGATAGTATGGAGGAGTCCACTTCCAACTTGTGTGGGGTCATCACTCAGGGCACTGAAACAATGCAGTCAACCATGGGCATGTGGTCACCTCTGTGCACTCTGCAGTGGGGCGGTAAGTTATAGAGCCTGTCGTGATAGCTCTGACAGCTTTCATGGAAGCTCAGATTTCTGCTATTTAGGCTCTGGGTTCCAATATCTCCTTCAGCTGTCTAAGCCTAAAGGAAAACATGTGGGATGGCTTCCAAACTGTCACCACTCCTGCACTCTGTTCTTGCGTAAAGCAGGGGGAGTGTTGAGGCGAGTGGCTGTGGTGCCATAGGGAAGGCACATGATGACCTCTGTCAGGATGAGAGCGCACCTGCACAATTTCAGCCCCTCAACCAGTGCCCATGTTGGTGCTAGACAGCCAGCTGGGCCAGACTGCCCCAGCCATTGCCAAGATGCTGCAGTCTGCAGCCAGGCCCCCTCGAAGTAACCCACCATGGCTATCTCAGTGAACGACCAGCAGGCTTCCATCTCCCACATTGTAGCCACTGGGATAGCACCTTGTGGGAGCACCAGAGTAGGCAAAAGATCACCTAAGAAAGGCACTAGTGGTTTGCACAAGAGCGACCTTTAGTTTTCCAAATTGTTTGATGGCAATTTGAAATTAACCATTTTAAACCAAATTTTTGTTCTGCAGAGTTGCTTTGGATTGGTGTTTGTTGACCGTGCCTAATGATGTGACAGAAATATCCATGCTGGTGTTTACATTGAGGGCATTCATCTGAAGGGTGTAGAGACTGGGTCTGATGGTAGGAGGGACTGTTGATGCAGGGAGGGAGGGATGATTCAACAAAAGCGTTCTTCGATGGTCTGCTGGCATACAGCTCTGGCAGTTGGCAGGAACATGGGCCTTTACTCTTCCTCGGCATCCTCGACATCATACTGAGCTTCCTCCTCCTGCGCCTCTACATCTTCTTCCTCGGGTGGCTCTAAGGGTTGCCTCCTTTCAATGGCAAAGTTATGGAGCAAATGACAACAAATCTGAAGACTCTCTCAGGGCTACATTTCAGAATGCCTCCAGGACTATACAAGCAGCAGAACCTGTGCTTCAGATGCTGATGGTTTGCTTAATCAGTGCTCTGTTAGAGTCTTCACTCTAATTACAACAACATAAACAACTTTAATGTAGTAAAACGTCCAAAGGTGCTTCACAGGAGCGATTATCAAACAAAATTCGATACCGAGTCACATAAGGAGATAGTAAGACAGGTAACCAAAAGCTTGGTCAAAGAGGTAGGTTTTAAGGAGTGTCTTAAAGGAGGAGAGAGAGGTAGAATGGCAGAGAGGTTTAGGGAGGGAATTCCAGAACTTAGGGTCAAGGTAGCTGAAGGCACTGCTGCCAATGGTGGAGCAATTAAAACTGGGGATGTGCAAGAGGCAAGAATTGGAAGAGGGCACAGATCTCAAAGGGTTGTAGGGCTTGAGGAGGTTAGAGGTAGGTAGGGGCGCGGCCATGGAGGGATTTGAAAACAAGGATGAGAATTTTAAAATTGAGGCATTCCTGGACCAGGAGCCTATGTAGGTCAGGGGCACAGGGGCGATGGGTGAACGGGACTTATTGCGAGTTAAGATATGGGCAGCAGAGTTATGGATGAGCTCAAGTTTATGCAGGGTGGAAGATGGGAGGCTGACCAGAAGAGCATTGGAATAGTCAAGTTTAGAGATAACAAAGGCATGGATGAGGGCTTCAGCAGCAGATGAGCTGAGGCGGGGGCAGAGACAGACGATGTTATGGAGGTGGAAGTAGGCGGTCTTGGTGATGGAATGGATATGTGGTCGGAAGCTCATCTCGAGGTCAAATAGGACTCCAAGGCACGAATGGTCTGGTTGAGCCTCAGGCATTGGCCAAGGAGAGGGATGGAGTCGGTGGCTAGGGAATGAAGTTTGTGGCGGGGACCGAAGACAATGGCTTGGGTCGTCCCAGTATTTATTTGGAGGAAATTTTTGCTCATCCAGTCGGACAAGCAGCATGACATCCTCTGCATCTCCAGAGTACTCCTCTGCATCTGTGCTTGGCCATTTTGGAATTCAGATTTTTTTCAATGTAGGAAGTAATTTTCAACTTCGGCGGGGTGGAAAACTGGCGGCAGCAGATCGGACGTCCGTTGTGCACCCTGTCCAATTATCCTTTCTATTTAAGTGAAGTTGAAAATTACCCCCCAGAGTTTTAAAAATTGTCATCCTATCATTAACTGTGCTGAGCTAGTGCCTGTAGCAGCAATCAGAATTGCTTTGTATTTCTGTAATAATTGGAATGGTTCTTGCACTTTCAACCTTTCCATTAGATTGTGGAGTATAAGGCTTTTTAGTGGTATGCACAAAGTCTTACTGAGTTATAAATGTCTGAAAATCTGTCGATGTGCACTGTGTTCCATTATCTGAAATCAGTTCCTCAGGAGTACCCAACAATGAACATATTCTTAAATTTTCCAATAACTGGATGATTTCTTATATCTGATAGATAAGCTGCTTCAAGAAATCTGGAATAATAGCAAATAACCACGATGCACTTTTGTCCTTTGGGATTATGCAGTCCACTGTAATCTTTTGCCAAGGTTGCTGTTATCATCAAAGTTATTTCCTTTGAGTTGGTTTATTAATCTGGCAACATTCACGAGGATATTTCTCTCTGATATTCTTGCTTATGCTTGGCTACCACACAGATTTGTTTGCCCATTCCTAGTACTTTGTTAATCCTTGATATCCCATGTGGGTTCTGTCTATAATCTTGCTCCTCATTGTACAGGGATTACAATCTTGTTTCAGTGCACTAACAAGTTATTCATTGCTCAGAATTCTCCCGTACAGTATAATGCTCTCTTAATATACTTCGGCCACTCTTCTTTAGTACATCTGATAGTCATTTGAAGTTTACTGTCTGCAATTATTGCTTTATTTATAAGCTCAATTCTCTCTCCAAATAAACATTGACTTGTTTCCTTTATGTTGATAGGTCTGTACCTCATTCTCAGTATCTGGGCCATCTGAATGTTGAATCAAATTCTTGGATAGCGTACCAACTATAATTAACTCTTTCGTTGGAATATATTCGCATTTACTTTAAACCTCATGATAAAAATGAAAGCCCTCGATTTTAACCTAACCCGCCCAGCGGGAACAGCGTGGGTTTGGGTCAAATGCCCATTTTGCACCCCACTCGATTCCACTCTCCATTGACTTCAAATGGGCGTAAAGAGGCAGCTGGCCAGCTGCTGACAGGTGAAGATCGGGTGCCCCAGAGGCCGCCCACCAACACTCAGGTAAGTTGCAGTGGGTGGGCTTCGGCAGAGTCTTGAGATGGGAGGGGGAACCTGGGGCAGCAGAGGCTCAGACTTTCCCTGTGGGGCCTGGAGGAGCTTACTCAGTGGTTAAAATTCCATCGGGGTCCTAATGACATCATAGGATCCCGATTTGCATGTATTGATGAGGCTCCTGCCTTGAAGTGTGTGGGAATGTAGCAGGAACGGAGCGGTAAGTTTTCAAAGGCAATTTTACCCGTGCGGCCGTTCATTCCTACCCAGTGGGCTGGGTTAAAACCATCCCCATTTGTTTTCCAGAGCAAACAGCTTCATCACGTTGCCAATGTGCAGCCAGAAAGAGAGAGCCCCGCACTTTGCCCAAAGCCCTAAAATAACCTACAGAATGAAATGCAGCTAAATTGCATCATCACTTGTGCAAGGCATTATTGTGATGAAAATGATGCACAGCTTTCTTTTGAATCTTTTCCTTCCCCAAACAAAAAAAAACCTTTGACTAAGGCAATAGTCAATGCCTATATAATAAATAAAAATGATGGAGGGGAACGCAAATTCTTAAGTTAATCATATGGTGCAGATACACTGCACATTTTGCACTGTGGTTTCTACAGTACAGCAACGCAAGAACAGCAATATAATTTCAGCCAAACCAGTAATGGGTCCCCTGCACTGAAGAAGGATCTCCACCCGAACCATTAACCCAAGTCTTTTCTCTACAGATTCTGTACATTTCCAGCATTTTCTGTCCTCATTTTAAACGTTCTACAGCCCCAGTCTCATTTAAAAAAAATGTTTCACAGGGTCATTCAGGTTCTCTCTCAAGATGCTAGCACAAAGCTTTCTGGTTCCCGCATTCTGCTTTCAGACAATACTTAAACAATTATTAAAGCAATCTGTGCACATAATTTCACTGAATGATTATTTGCAATATTTTTAATATAAAATCAGAACGCTTTAAAAAAAAATTGCAAGTAGCAATACCTGCAATTGCTAGGTAAAGCAATGCAGGTAAATTGCAATTGCTAACTAAATACCTAGTGAACATCTCAAATTATTCTTACATATCGTACAATAAGCCAGATATTCTACAGTAGCCCATTGTGTGCATTTCCTGTTGCCATTTAAAACTGCTCAATTATGTTTTCCAGATAGTGTGCAAAAGTCTTAAGTAGTTTCTGGGAATAAAATTAATGCAAACAGGCACTCAACATGGAATTTTCTTCTGACAAGTTTTTGTTTTATCTTTCACTAAATTGATTTTATATCAAATGTGAAGACATAATCCACATGAAGATCACAAATGCATTCTGTAGAGCATTGTAATTTCTGTTGAGCAAAGGAGGCATGAATCACAATCTTTCATTATTTTTTGAAGTGTAATAGTGTATCTACTCAAGAGAGTTTCTAATACAATATCACTGGGGATAAAAGGAGCAGCATTAAACCTTGCTTTGTTCTTATACACAGATAAACATAAAAGCTGCCCCAGATGATTCCCAACATCATTACTGCTCCCACTGCTGCAACAGATATAATGTCAAATGGCTAGAAGATTTAGACCAAGCTTAGAAGTCACTCTTATTAAAAAAAAGTGCTTTTAGACTGAAACCTAGGCTTTAATCACATGAGTAAAAATTTCAGAATTTGACAACATTTTGCAGTGGTCCCTGTGGTCTAAAGCAACCACTAGCGTGTCTGATACTGTCTTCCAAGTGATTTTCAAAAGGAACCCAATCTAAGCTATGCACTCACTTTATTTGACGTTTCGATTTGAGATTGATCTCTGAGGACACTCTGGCTTTCTGAAACTGGGATTATTGGATCTTGTGGCTTTCTCAGATGCCTGAAATCATTTGAAACACGACATGTATAAAGTATGTTATACATCTCGCCCGGCTGTGAACTGCTCAAAGATTCTGGTCACCGTAATAATTAGTATTTTTAAAAAATAATGCAGCTTCACACACACACACACATATCATAAAATCTAACCACTCTTTTAAACTGTAAAAAATAAAGGTATGTCTTCTAAAATGAATGGGGGTTAGTAATAATCGTACTAAATACATAAGAATTTTTAATCAATTGAGTCTCCAGTTTCACTCTACAGTGGCAGTCCATGGATTGTGTAAATTAACAAATTGTATGGAGATTATCAACTCATTTGTCGTCATTTACTTGACAATTTAACATAGCTAAAATGTTCTGTTAATGGACTGGTCCTGGTCCCATGACCACCAATCATTAATTACAAACTGCGATAGAATAAAAGAGGTCAGAAGACAATATTGTTTGGCACAGCAAGACCTAGAATTGGATCCATCTCAGACAGATGGGCTGAAAGGCTTTTTTTCTAATGGTCCCTGCTGAAATTTGTTTAGGTTCTCGCAGTCTGCTCTCTCAATGCATATAACTCTATTGTGCAAACATGCTCACAATCTTACATTAATGTGGCAATGTTCTCAGAGATGCCATCATGATAGATACTGTGGTATGAGTTGAGAATTTGAAATGTCATAGTGACATAGTTGTGTGTGTACGTATATGTATATATGAGTAAATGTGAGTGCATATTAATGTGTTTATATGCTTGTGTATATATGCTTGATGCTGTCATTGTATAATAAATAAAAACATCCTCTACTTGCCAACATTATCTTGCTTCCTTTTAATGAAAACCATAGTTTGATTATCAAATAAAACAATTACACATAATAAGAAGACTGGTAAAGTTTTAACAAATGCCTTCAATTTTTAAAATGAAAGATAAATCTACAATTCAACAATAACTCAGTAACATTTGTTAAGAATCATGCCATAGTCATCTTCATTATAGTCATCAAACTCTGAACTGTTTAATAGACAGCTAAACCCGAGCCTGCACATTGGAAATATGAAACAATCCAGAGTAGTTAAACCAAGTACTCCAAATTGAATTTGACACAGGGATTTAAAGCAGCACATGAGCAAGTCAACAGTAAGAATAAATGATTAATTCAAAATTGTTTAACGTGTTAAATGCATTTATGTTAGAAATGTTATTTTTGTCAGTAAATTTTCAGCTGGGATAGTAGCTCAAAACAATGTCACAAAAATTTTGGATCAATGTGATTGGTTGCTTCCTGCTACTTCACAAGAAAATTATGGATATGGAAGGCCCTTTAGCCCATCTTAGTTCATCCATCCGGAAAGACCCTAAAGTCACACCATTGCAGCATCCAATTGTTTCTTAAATGATTCCAGGGTTTTCAACTTCATCCTTTGTCTTGATCACTCTCTGTGCAAATAAGAACTTCCTGATATAAATTCTAAATGTGCCTATTAGTAATTTGAATACATGTCTCTTGGCCCTTCTCTCAAAATTTAGTTCAAAGTAATTTTCTGGATTTATCTTTTGCATTCCACGTACTATCTTATATACCTTCATAAAATCACCTCTCAGATGCCAAAATGGGATTGGTACTTTCTGCCATTTGCTAATTTAGGATTAAAAAGTTGATTTTAAAAAACTGAGCAGTTTGATTAGTCAATTTTCAGCTACTTATTTGTTGTTCATTAGCTCTAACTGACTAAGTTGAACTGCTTTAGATTAGGCAATTGGATATTTGATTGATGATTTAACGGATAGGTCCCCATTTCAGCCAATCATCAATTTCCGCCCTATGAAAGGATGCACAAGATACAAATCTTTTAATGATATAGATAGAACTATTTACTTAGCTAAATGTCATACCAAAGTGCATCACAGTTTGATATCTAGCTACATTCGATTTTTTTATACATTGACAAACTTTTGTTGTATCTGCTCATTTTGCTTAAGCATTTGTGCATAGAATGCAATTCTATTCTCTCAAATATGAGAAAATGTATCTCTTCATTCAGGTAGTTTCTGGGATCCTTGCTCTCCTATTAAACATCTGCATGTGCATTCAGTCTGTGGTCAGCAGCGGCATGTTTTAGAGGGCACGGATATTGTTTTGCCTTTGTTACGTGTATTCCAGCTTGCTAAGCTATTTATACGACAAGAAATATGCTTTACACACCATATCTGGTGTAGTAACGTCAGTTCAAAGTCTGCCCATAATTCCACATAAATTGATATTCCACTGAAAATTCTTAACTTACTTCTTATTGGAATTAAGCATCAAATTTACCTCTGTATCAAACAACATGACTCGTTATATTTGAATTAATCTGAGCAGGTGAAATTCAGGACTTTTCTGATTTGGATGATGTGTATGACCAGTTGATGTAGAGGAAGTGTAGTTACAGTTTTATTTTCTTTTTTGAGTGCAGGTACAGCAGCTCAGGAAGAACCTACCATCTGCCTACCAATCTGTGCTGCCTGCACACCAGAAAGTTGATGAAGGAATCCAAATCTCAACTTCTAATTTAGAGATCCAAAAAATTGAGTTCCAAATTGTAATCAGGCTTTGGATTCGCCCCAGACATTTTCATACTGTTCAATACAAGTGCCCAATATCTTTCACATTTCTTTGCCTCTAATGTTGGCATCTCAATTCTCATTTGCATCAATGAATTAAAGGGATGTGCATACCATGTTGATGCATCATAATAACTTCAGCTAGCATCAAATATCACAATAAAAAGTCGCATAGGAACGTAGGAATATAGGCCATTCAGCCCCTCGAGCCTGTTCCACCATTCAATCAGATCATGACTGATTTGTACCTCAACTCCATTTACCTGCCTTCGATTCACTGTTGCTATTGACATTTATTCCAAAATAAGATTCAAATTCTTCCTTCAGCTCATTAGGACCAGTCCCTACCAAGCAAAAAAATCACGGGGTAATTTTCATTCTTTGTGCTGCAGCCTCATCCACTGGAAACGCATAGCGCGAATCTGGTCTTGCACTGCGCACGATTTTACATCCATTTAAAATAATGGTCGGAGAAACTTGTGCAGCTTGGAGCCAAATTTCCAATGGGTGCTATTGGCAGGTGAGGCTTTGCATTATAAAATTACCTCTTACCTACTTTCTTGGTGTGTGTGTGTGTGTGTGTGTGTGTGTGCGTGCAGGGGGGTCTGCAAGGGAGGCGCATGAGATCTCCCACCTTGATGACTTCTCCAAAAATAAAAATGCAAAAATCTGATGGTCGGAAATGTATTCAGTAGGCATACATTTCAGTGCCAATTTTGTGAGTGGCAATCTCACCGGTGCCAACAGCACAGGAGCAGACTATGCCGAATTTTGCAATGGGAGCCCATCCCCCTACTTTGAATAGGCTACTGTCAAATGGGGCATGATTTTAAAAGAAATCTGCAGGTGCATTGGGGGTGGGGGGCAAAGTAAATTGGGAATTTTTTGGCGCGGGCAGGAATCCCGGCTCCAACCCCTCAAAGAACACGCATGGCCCAGGCCCATCATGGTGCATGCGCCAGTCCTGAACCCGGAAGTCCCACTGGCAATTAAAGCAGGCGGGTCGTTATTTAAACAAGGAATTCAAGTACTTAAATTACTCGAAATGTGCATAAATCCAACTAACAATGAACGCAAATGATTTTAACGCTGCCTCAATGTGTTTCCCGTGCTGTGTGAAACATGGCATTGGAAAGTAGTTGGGTTTCAGCCGGCAGCCATTTGGACATTTAAATCCCTGTTTGACAGACGGGGATAAAAGGTCAGTTATTGCAGCAGGGCACTCAGTTCTCTCAAACAAACATTTTTCCTGGGAGATCTTTGTGTTTAGACTGAGAATTCTTGGTTTCCACTCAGAATTGTTCTGTTTACACATATTTACCTACTTTTTGGACCCCCTCAAACTGACACAATCAGGGGGGGCGCGATGGCTGCATTCACCAGTACATCCGAGGACGAGGAACATCACCATCCTCACCAGGCATGGCGTGCACTTCCGCCACTTGTAGCTCCACAACACAGTGCTGCGCCACAGGCACCTGCACAAGAGCACAGAGGGCAACAACAGAGGGAGCCATGTTGCAGGAGGCACTACCCTCGTCAGAGGGTCTACAGACCAAGGCTCAGCTTCCTGGACCTCTCTAAGAAGCAGTGCAAACAGGCTGAGAGTGAGGCACCAGGTGGTCGCGGACATCTGCAGCCTCCTACCTGCCGAGCTGCTCCCGGCCTGGGCCTGGCGGCATCTCATTACCGGTCGCAGTTAAAGTGACCACTGCTCTCAACTTCTTCGCTTCCGGATCATTCCAGGGTGCCACCAGTGACATCGCCGGGGTCTCAGTTATCTGCCCACAAGTGCATAAGACAGGTCACCGACGGTTTCTTTCGCAGGGCCTCGCAATACATCAACTTCCCCATGGACGACCTAAAACAGACGTAGGATTCCACTCTGTGGCTGACTTCCCACGTGTACACGATTGGACGCATATAGCAATCCGAGCACCTCCACACGAGCCAGGACTGTTCATCAACAGAAAGGGGTATCACTCCATCAACACTCCGCTTGTTGTGACCACCGCAAAAGATTTCTTCACGTGTGTGCAAGATTCCCTGGCAGCTGCCATGATTCGTTCATTCTGATTGAATCCAACATCCCGCCCCTTTTCCACAAACCGAACACCATTAAGGGCTGGCTCCTCGGGGACACGGGATACTCCCTGCACACGTGGCTGATGACACCTCTGAGGAACCCCATGAGCGAGGAACAGCGTCGATACAACGACAGCCACATTAACACTAGGTCTGTAATTGAACATGAGATAGGGCTGCTGAAGATGCAATTTCGGTGCCTCGATTGTTCTGAGGGAGCGCTTCAATACGCACCAGCGAGAGTGAGTCGCATTATAGTCGAGTCTTGTGTCCTGCACAACAGAGAGGGGTACCAGTTGATGAGGCCCCATCCCCTTATCCACCATCCACATCTGCAATCAACATTGAGGAGGAGCAACAGCAGCAGCAGGAGGAGGAGGAGAAGGAGGAGGAGGAGGAGGAGGACGAACCCATGGCCAGAGCAGCGGCTCACCTGGCTGCTGGTGAGGCCATGGAATCACTCATACATGAACGGTTCTCATAAGATCACAAAATGAGATGAGTCCAGTCCTCACACCACCTGGAAAGGCCGGCGCCAACACCAGCCCCCCCACCTCGCACAAAACGGTCCTGCAACTATACATACACCCACTGTAAAGTCACCCACTGGGTGGCATCAAGTGTCGCCGTTCATGATGAAGCACATGAAAGGGCGTTATCATAAAAGGCAGTCAAGAATGGGCATGACGTGGCAGTAGTGGTGAGAATGATAACATTTAATGTGACTGTAAAAAAGAACAAATATAAATGAAAAACATGACAGTCTGTCAGATACCCTTGTGCATACCCTTCGTGATCACAAATCCTTAGCCTTTCTCTTCCTACTATTTCTATGTGGTGCATCCCCTGTGGCTGCAGCAGAGGTAGTGGCAGGTTGCTCATGTCCATGGCCGGACTGCTTAGATGCTTTCGGCCTACATCCTCTGGGTTTTGGAGCCCGTGAGGGCCCCTCCAAAGACTGCTCCACCTGCACTTGTGCAGGGCCAGACTCGGCCACCTGGAGAGGAGGCAGCATTGCGGGTACTGGTTGAGGGGGGGGGGCAACGGATGAGACGTGGGAGTGCTTTAAGTGGCATCCCCACTTCCATGTCCCCTTTCGCCATCATCCCTCTCCTGAACCAGGCCCACATCACTCCTACCACCCTGCTGGCAAACAGTTTGGAAGACACGTGTGATGCCTTGTAAGCCCAGTTGTAAAGGGTTTAAGGCAGCAGAATGTTGTTCACCGTGAGTCTGAACGGCCGTCGTGAGGGCCTGAATGGACTCGTTTGTGAGCCGTGCTTCAAGCTCACTGGACGCTAGTCTTCTCTCCATTGCAGACATTCCTACACTTACCTGCGACACTATCTCAGACATTTCTGCAGTTACGTGCAACACTATCTCAGACAGTTCCTCATGTCCCTGTGACATTATCTCAGAGATTCCCTCACGTACCTGTGCCACCATTTCACTAATGCAGGAGTTGGACTCCTCCATCCTCTGCACTACTGTGGAGAATGTGCGTGGCACCTGTTCCAGTACCTCACAAATACGCTGCTGTCCCTCGATCATTCTCCTTTTAAAGAATAGCCCCCGGGGTTCAGCATCTGCATCCGGCTGAGCAGAGCCTGGAGAGGAGTGCGCCCACCAAAGCGGTCTCTCCACAGTTGCCCCTGCCACCAGTGTCTGCTCGTGCTCACTTGTGTGTAGTGACTCACTAGGTGCCAACCCAACTAACTGACTACAAGGATCCACCAAGGTGTGAGTATCTGTGCTGGTGGGTGGCTCACTAAGATGTGACGGTCCGCCCTCAGAGGCCGGGAGCTCCTCTGAGGAATCACCCTCTCCCATCACTGCAGTCATTGAAGGGCCTGTAAGAGAACAGAAGGCAATATTAAGCATCGTCACAGATGTATCATGTTGCAATGAGCATACTGAGGTGTTCAACATGCCAAGCATTGTTAACATCAATTCATGTTGCGTGTGAGAATGTTAAAGTTGTGTCACCAGTCTCTGTGTCTCCGAGGGGCAGGCACTCGAGGGTATGGCTGATCTGCAAGACCTCCTTCTCAGTGTCTGTGAGGATCAGTATTTGTTGTGGCCCCCCTCCAGTCCTCGCCCTCTCACGTGCATTTTGTGCTCTCTTCTCCTAGAAGGGGAGAAAGTACAGACGTGTGAGTGAGTGAGGGTGAAATGTTCAGCCGATGAATGCATTGCTTTGGGTGAGGCTGACCATGAAAGAGGTGCATCAGAGGGTGAGTATGAGACAGAGACAACACATTGGATCAGGATTGGGGTGAGTGGTAGTGATAGGGTCACAAATGGGGAGGTGAGGAAGTGCTCAGGAAATGCAGGTAAGTTGAGGATGAGCCTTAAGTGGGTGTGAGGAGTGATGTGATGGAGTAGTCTTGGCAGTGCAGAATGTTATGTGGGGGTGGGGGTGGGGGGGTGATGTGCACCATGGAATGCAGGAGAATCAGTAAGTGTACTCACTTTTGCTGACCCAGTTAGGTAAATGAAACGCTTCCTGCACTGGATCCAAGTGCGGGAGATGTTGCTGTTGCTGGTGACCTCCTCTGCCACCTCGAGCCAGGCCTTTTTGGTGGCAGATGCAGGGCGCTTCCTCCTGTCGGCCAGGTGAAATAGTTCCCTCCTCCTCAACCCGGCCAGCAGCACCTCAAGTGAGGCATCGCTGAATCTTGGAGCAGCCTTGCACCTGTGCTGCTCCATTGGGTCTCCTTGCTTCTTGCTCCAGCAAAATCCATTGGAGCAGTGGCCCTTTAAATCCAGACGCTGCAGCTGACAGCCTGTCATGCGGGTGTGCAGTCCGCCCACTGCGCAGTTTTCGGATGGCAAACCCGGCTACAAGATTAATGGCCACCAATTAAGTCCCGATCGCATGGGGCACGGTGTCTTTTTATTATGTGTGTTTGCCATGTGCCCATTGACTGCCGCCTTATTAAAATCATGCCCTTGAAGTTTGTTTAGAAAGGTTGGCCTTTAGCACACTGGCTTGGGAGTGTAAAATCCAACAAGGCAGTAGCTCTAAACAATTACAGCTCATCATCAAAGGCTTAGTTACAATGATGGCAGAATAGTGGACTCATTTGGGGTGAAATTAGTCTTGGGCTGTGGAGCAAAACAGCTGACATTGAATCGGCCGTCCATTTTACACTCCCCCGATTTTCCTTTCCATTGACTTCAATCAGGCAGAGTGTAAGACAGGCTGCCACATTGCTAGCATCCATTTTGTGCTACCGCTCAAGACCTATTTCACACCCATTGCTCACAATGGCACAATGGAGGCATGTTGGCGTTATCACTGCCTTTTGTTACTGAAGGATTGGATGTCTTGCTGCAGGAGGTGCACCAAAGGAGGGTGGAGCAGTTCGTAGCTGAAGGTCTCCCCCAAGTAAAAGCACAGGTGCAAGTATTATGCAGGGAGGTTGCCTTCTGCATCCATGCAGTTACCAAGGCCCCTTTTACCAGTCTGCAAATGAAGAAAAAGTTTGCTGGCACAACGAGAAAGGCGAAGTTAAGGCATATTGCTGCTTCCTAGATAGTGAGCATTCATGTGTCTAATGATGTTTTATGGTCAAATACTAACGGAATGCAAACCCTTGTTGTTCCTGCAGGCCATGGGATTGGTATGAGGAGCCCTGGCATGGCTGCCACACGTGGTGCCTTGCACTCAAAGGACTTTTGCCACCTGTTGAAAGCTCCGCACCCTGTCCAGGTGAAGGGTGTGGGCAAAATACCTCAGGTGTCATTCAATTTGTGGCTCCACACAAATTCCTCTTCCTCATCTCAAATATGCAGCACATTCAGGCATCTCAAAGGGATATACATCCTCACCACTTCATATGGTGCAATTTAAATGGTAGCAGTGACTAAGAAAATGAAGTTAAGTACTGACAGGAAAGAAAAATGCAAAATTGCTAAATTGGGGCACTATTCAGCAAAACCAAGCAAAGCACAGTGCAAAATGCAGCTAAATGTCATTCAAAATGCAAAAAAGAAATTCCAGCAACAAAAACTCTCAACTTCCTTTAAGAAGCCTACTTGAACAGGCCAGATCCCAGACTCCTCGTTCGCCCATTCTTTATGAGTGAGGTGCACAATATGGGTGGACTCTTGGCTGAAGATGTGGCGAGGGACCGTATTTTAATAATGATTCTCCCCCAACCTCGTCGCTGCAAAATGTGGCATGCAGCAAATGATCTTCCAGCCCCCGTCTACTGCTAATGAGGCACTATGCCACCATTGGAGCCTCACTAAATAGGCCCTTTCATACAATTCACAACATCTTTGCGAATAGGGTGCACAGTCGTGAAAAGATTCCCGTAATTTGGTCACAATCTTCTTACTGTTGCAATAAGTCAAGATTCTATCCCCAGTTGCGTGTTACTGTTCACATATTACAACTGCCTCAAAGTGGTTTCAGTTAAAGTATTGAAGAATTTCAAAAGGTATAAATAAGTAATGCCAATTTGCTTTATAAATGTATGCTTCAAATGTGACCTTGATTTATTCTAAAATCAAATAGCACAATTAAGACGACAATGATCATCTCGGGAATTAAAAATGGTCAAATTAATATCAATTAGAAAGAATTTCAGTTGCTATTTAATAAGCACATTCTACCATTTATTTAAAAAATACCAAATTTTAAACTGCAGACCAGGAGTTAGTGATGGCAAAAAGATGTCATAAAACAAATGTCTTTTTGTAGAGCTTGGTTACAGCTTAATTGCCTACTTAATTACATATGCTAATCTAATTATAGCTAATATGAGTTATATTTCAAATGCACATTAACATGTGCCCAAGTTTTAGAAATGTTAATAATTCAATATCAAATCGTCTAAAATATAGGAACTATAGTTTATTGTTTGGATTAAACTTATGGTTGATGTATTGACTGATACGTTACCATTGCTTTAGATAAGTAAGCTTTTCCTAGTGATTACACTATCACGTACAATTTATGACTATTTGTGATGTGCAAATATACAGATTAAGATGCATTACATAATTAAGTCATTTTATTGTACATCACATAAATTATTGTCAAATTAACAATTAATGGGTTCAAATTAGATTTACAGTATGTGCAATGCATCTAAAATAATTTGATACAAAGTAGGGTAATAAATAACATGTCCATCATTGTATATAAAAGATACACATTTAACAGCTATGGCATATGGTTTTATATACAAGTGAAAGTGACCATAAAACAAATCTTTAAAATCTTTGCAATCACCTCACAAAGGGTTTGACAAGTCACAAATTACGTATAGCATACTGATCAGCTAGGGATGCTTTACAACAATGTACGTTATTCAGGTTTTATTTAAACTTGGCCGGCAGATGAACATGAAGCCCAAAAGCAACAGAAAACAACATTTGCCTAAATAATCCATTCCTGACCAGATATCTTACATAATGATTATACATACAGGTAATTCTACTGAAGAGTATTCCTGGTAGAACAGATTTCATTAACAGCAAGTTTCTTCCAATACATAAATTTTTCCCAGTCTCCGCAATCGATTTCAATGAAATTATATTCCAGATGGGAACTAGTTATTACTTTTCTCTGTATACTGTAAGCAGGATCTCACATGAGACCAGGAGACCCCTCCAACAGTGTACTGAGGCAGCAATCCCTCCCATGCGCGCTGGGAGCGGCACTGAGAGACAGGGAGGGAGGAATCCAATCTGGTACATTAGCAGCCAGACTCAGGTCGAAGCAGGATTGACTGGGCAAAAACAACTTGCGTTTATATAGTGCCTTTAACATAGCAAAATGTCCCATGGCGCTTCACAGGAGCGTTATCAGCCAAAAATTGATACCAAGACAAGTGACCAATACCTTGATCAAAGAGGCATGTTTTAAGGAGCGTCTTAAAGGAGGAGAGAGAGGGGGTGAGGCAGAGAAGTTTAGGGAGGGATTTCCAGGACTTAGGGCTTAGGCAGCTGAAGGCACCACAGCCAACGGTGGGGTGATGGAAATCGGGGATGCACAAGAGGCCAGAATTGGAGGAGCACAGAGCTCTTAGAGGGTTGCAGGGATGGAGAAGGTTACAGAGATAGGGAGGGGCGAGGTCATGGAGGGATTTGAACATAAAGATGAGAATTTTAAAATTCGTGGTGTTGCTGGACAGGGAGCTGGTGGGTGGCGGGGGGGGGGCGCAGGGGGAGAAGTGGAAGGCAATTAAGGGGAGGGAAATGGCTGGCAATAGAAGGAAGGGGAAAAATGGATGTTAATGAAGGGGAAAGGGAAGGCAACAAAAGCTGGATGGAAAAGTGAGGAGCCCGGAAGGGTGATTTGGGGTGGGGAGGAAGGAGAATGCCAGCATCAACTGAGAGGGATTGAGGAGAGATAGTGCCAGCATAAACTTTGGAGTACCGGTATGGGTGGGTGGGGGAGGGGAGGGGGGGGGAGAAAGGGAAGTGTGCCACACTGAACTGGGGAATGGAAGAAAAGTATAAGGTTAACGAGCTTGCAGGAAGGAGAGTGCCAGTTTGAATACCTAGCACAAAGGAAGATGGTAGTGGTTGGCGAGTGACATCCCATGAACGAATAAAAAAAAAATTAAGGGGTGATAGGGAGAAGAGTGCCAGTATGACGTGGAAAGGCTGGAGGAGAAGAGAGTAATGCCAATTTTTTCTGTTTTGTGCCCCATATGTGCTTATTTGCGGACAGTAAAGCACGGAAAGAGGATGGAGACCTCTGCCATTTTTGCGTTTTACACAGACAGAAGGCTCCCACCTGAAAGAGATGGGAACATTTAAATGTCATGCAAATAATGCAGAATTGATATCAATTCACTTCCTGTCTTATTTGCCTGCATTTTTGATCGATGCCTGTGGTCAGCAAAGAGGAGCAGCGAGGCTGGAGGCCACGTGTCTGCTGTACAACCACCTTAATTGTACTGTAGCAGGGAGGCGGGGCAGGGGTAGGTTATTGGTCCCAGTGTCTCTGTGAAAGGGTAAGGAGTTGATTGGCATACAGTGTCTCTGTGAACTGGGTCCAGAGAGGGAAGGTCGCCTTTGTGAATTGGTAGAAGATTGGATGTGGGAGGGTGACTGTTGAGGTAACTTTTGGGTAATTGATGGTGAGGCTGCTCTGTTGAAAATCCTAGTATCAGTTTGTTCATCCTTTATTGGATTAAAAATGTATCAATTAGGAGGCATTAAAGTGCTTAAAATTAACCAGCATGCATAATTTTTAATGTGCAAATTCAATTTTTTGGTGAGCATGATGTGAGACTCATTAGAAATATTCTACTCATTTTGTACAGTCAACTGTTAGTTTTCCCCTTCAGGATTTCATGTATTTATGTTTTTGTTTTCTCCATTATAAAAGGAGGAATGTTGGGTATACCTACATGTGGAGCAATAATGGCCACATAGGTTCCATCTACAATGTCCTGGACTCTAGGAATGCAAGGCAGGTGATCGAAGTTCTGTGCCTCTCTAATTGCTGTCACCTCTCCAACGGATAAGTGATAAAGATGTTTCCCTGGTAAACAGGGCATTGGTCACTTGCTTGATACAGGAATGAACAACAGACAGGCTTACCTGGCAGAGAACCCCTGCAGTAATGTGGAAGGATCCTGATGTATAGAAGCTTAATTTAGTAGTGACCTTCCCATCTACAGGAAGAGTTTTCCCAGTTTAAAGCTGTTTATAAATCAGTCGGAGGCAGGTGGCATAGCCTGGTTCCTGACTTTGGAGTGAAACACAGATGAAGACAGGTGTCCTCTGATATACACAGGTAGGAGTGGCATGGCCTGTCCATACCCCAAGTACACAGGTACTTAGGGTATTGCCAGGAGTGAACATACCCTCTGAGGTGTTACTGGGCCTGTAGCTGTTGTGCCCTCATGAACTGGCCTTCCTCACCCAATTCATGTAGTATCATGTGAACTCTGAAAGGGATTCCCATCCTCCCAACTTTGTTGGCTGGAACTTGTACTGCAACAGTCATGCCACAGATTGCAGGAAAATGTGTCTGCCAAATATAGGCTTCCAGCAAAAAGGCAACAATGTACAACAGAAAAACCCTGTACAGAATGTTCAATGCACAAACAAGGACATTTTCACTGCCAAAAAATAAGACTTCAAAAACTCTCCAAATAGCAAAAACACCAAACTTGCTTTAAGAGACACTCCAAAGCAGGCCTGATCCATTTACAGGGGCCTATTTAATACAGGTGAGATGATTGCGGGGTGGGGGGAAGGGTGTGGAGTCTTCCCTGAAGTCCTGACTTACTTATTTTTAGATTTAAATCAGACTTCCCCATACCTGCTATACAGCATCCTTGTTCCCCTCATAATTGTGCTGTGCAAAATATGCGTGTAGTGAATTGGCCCACAAAGTTAGGGGGCCCATTTTCTGACTGCACGTCCACCATCAAGGCACCAAGCTACAGATGGAGTCTCATAAAACTGATGCTTTTAGGAGGTACAAAAAAAAATTCAGATACAACACAAAAGTCAGCAAAATGAAATGAACATTATTCTTCAGTATAGCTGATAAATGAAGACAGAGACCACCTTTAGTCAGCTTACAGCTAACATCAAGATCAGCAATAATTTGCATTTATACAGTAGCTTTATCATGAACAAACATCCCAAGGCGCATCATAAGTAGAGGTAACCAGGGGCAATAGACACCAAAATGAGAGTTGGATGGGTGATCAAAAGTATGGTGCACTATAACCATGCATCTGGTTCTGAGGTAGTAGATGCATTTCCTTGGGTGTCTGATGCCAGGGCCTGTCAAGATTCTACAACATCTCTTTGAACTCACTGTCTCTTCTGCAACAAATTCAGACAAGCATTTGCTATGCTGCTCATCATTGAAACCCTTACCATTTGGTGCACTGCTGATATTTCAACTCCAGTTGAAAATGAGGGCAGGAAACAACTGCAGTACATCAATACAGATAGGCAGAGGGCAACATCCAGAGAAGTGGTTCAGTGGCAATTAGGATTTAATTGACCTTAACGAGCCTGTTGCAGTTAAAAGAAATCGTAGTGCCAGAGAACTCCAACTCCTGTGCGCAGTACTACTGTCAAGTCAAATTTCACTGTCTTCTGCCAAATTTTGTGACAATGTCAGTGATCATTAGCCTGAAGTTAGAGTGAAGGGTGTGACTCCTAATCATATGGGCTCAAAAGCTGAAGTCAAAGCTGGAAAGGCCCGAATTCTCATCGCTTTCTTTCCTTTCTCTGTATTTTAAAACTAATTTATCAGTTTAGAAAAAAGAACACAAATTATGGGCAAATAAAAACAAATGAATGATGGTCAAACAGTATTGAAAAACTAAAGAACAGCAACTCTAATAAAGTGCAACCATTAAATGTATACTTGAGTGCCCACAACTACATTAGACAATTTATCCAATGTTGAAGAAAAATGGGCCCATTATAAGAAAGAAGCATGGGTTGTCAATGCTTCCTTACCACAAGAGATGATACCAAGACCAATTAAGATCAAATCATACTTTATATAGTCTCTCAAACAAGGAAAGCCCCTTCAACAGCAAATACTTCAATGTAAATTCTTACACCTTTGTACCTATTTAAAAAATGCTGACATTGTGCTACTCTGTGGTATTTTCATGAAACTATGTAATTTCTTGCATGTTTACCTGACTATAAAACAAAATAAATAAACTTTTACCCAAACTCTTCACTCCACTTTACTCTTACGTGTGTCCAACATAATCAGTTTTATTAGTGCCCAAGTATCAAAAGATATCCTGATGTCTGATGATGGATTATCTCATTGTTCTTGATTATATTAATTGGCATTGATAAAGGCCTAGATTTTCCAATCAGTTTTTCTCAAAGGTTAGGCATAAATTGAATGAAACTAACTGGAATTTGGGTTGGAGTACTACTTCATTGATTCTCTTGCTCATTTTGCATCCCTGGTCATTTGTTGGCAGCATTTCCTTCTGGTGCCCCTCCTTTCTGGACATTTGACAGTTTCAATACTTAAATGAGCCCCAAATGATATATTAATGGCCGTCATGAAATTTCTTGGCGTTCCCACTGGGATAGCGCAGATTCCTTTAGCCACCCATATAAAATGGATTTCCAGGGGTACTACAGCTTGAGGTACTGAGTGAAGTGCTTTTGAGGAGCTCTGTTTGAAGACTGGAAAATTTTTTCACACCTTTTGTGTGTTTATCCTTCATTTCACCTTGCTGTTAAGATACCTTTGTGGCAACTGTTGCGTCATTGCCATTTTTGCCCCAATTTCTTTAACTTTATCACCGTGGGGATTCACCTTGTAGTTGTACATTTTTGGAGGAAGACGAAGAGGACTAATAGAGGGATACAAAGCAGGTCATGCACTCTGCATCTGCCTGCCAGTAACCTTGTACCTGCCTTTATAGAGCAAGATGCATATACCTCAATATGTCAAAGGAGCAGTGCTTAGTAGGTTGTATTGGCAAGGGAGTCAGTAATTCAGTTGTGTTGCGTGCTGCAAAGTGACCTACAACTAAACTCATCCAGAGGCACTGCGGGTGATTTTAGGAAGCAAATGTGAGTGCGTTGGGGGCGGGAGGGGCTCCGAAAATTGCACAAATCCTCTTCGGGTTCAGAAGCCGGCTCCAGCCCGCCAGCTTCCGAGTTTCCCAGGGACCCACCTGTGTGCACGCGGCAACCCGAAACCAGAAGTCCCGCCGGCAATTAAAGCTGGCGGGATGACAGTTAAAGAGCCAAATGTACCTCATTGAGGTACTTAAGGCACTTCGCCTGTGACAGATGAAGGAATTAGAAAGATTTTTTAACTTACCTGGGTGGCTTGCCCACTGCAAGGGCTGGACCAGGGAAGAAGAAACAAGAAACAAAATAAATTAAATAAAAACATGCAATGAAGTGAAAACACAAAACACCTTTGAAATCTGCTCCAATGTCCAATGTCTCCTGCTCCAATGTCCCCCTCTTCACCCTCCCGATGTCCTCCCTGATCTCACCCTCCCGATCTTCCCCTCTCCCCCCCCATTCTTTCCTTCTGCCCCCCCAATCTTCCCCTCTCCACCCCCCCCGATCTTCCGTTCGCCCCCCCCCCCACCCTGGTCTTCTGTTCCAGCACTGGATGACGTCTGGCTCTCTTCCTTTCCCGCCCCCTCCTCGCGTTGCAGCTCCTGATAGCAGCCAGCCTGTCAATCAGTCTAGCTGCCAGGCACGAAACCCGGAGGGGATGTTAACCATTATCAATCAACGTGCGATTGCATCGGAAACATTAAGTTTGGTTCATGCGGGTTTGCCACGCACCCCATCACCCACCCGCTGCCTTCCCACTAATATCGGGGCCACTGTATTGGCAGTGGCTGTTAAAGTTACAGAAACCATCAACTTCTATGCATCTGGATCAATTCAAGTTCCATTGGCAACATCAATTACATTCATCAATCTTTAGTACATAGATATATAAAACAAGTGACGGATATCTTGCTTGCTCAAGCAAATAATTTCATCTCCTTCCCCATGGACAACTAACATGAGAGGGTTGTGGAATTTTACAGAGTGGCAGGATTTCTGAAGGTCCAGGGGATTATAAATTGTACCCGTGTGGTTTCTGTGTTCCAATGTACAATGTCATCACCTACATGATTGAAAAGCATTCCATTCTTTGAATAATTTGTAACCATTATCATAGGATTACACAAGTTAAAACATACTTCCCAGGCAGCTATCACAATGTCTTCATTTTAAGACAGTCCACCATCCCAATAATGCTTGACTCACAAAGGTAAGGTGACTCCTGGGCGATCAAGACTAGCCTCTGCAGCCCTGATTTATGATACCGTTGCAGCATCGAAGGATAAGTAAAATGAGGTGCTTTCTTCATCTTGCTAATCTTGCTGAGGCAGTACTTCAGGAGCTTGGACAGGTCTAGGTTTATTATGTAGTACAACCCAGCTAATGTGTCAAGGATCGTGATAATGTGCTACATGTTGCACCATTTTACCCTGGAAGGAGGCATCATCATGGAAGCCAGAGATGAAGAAGAAACCCAGATGTAAAAAGGGAACCAGTATGAAGAACAGAACGCAGGCTATGGAACAGAATCTTTTGTTGGCTCCAAGAGTCATTCGTTAAGATCTCAGAGAGATGTTTGCCTAATTTGAAAAGTTGCCATTGCAGTAACAGTCCTGTTTACATCTTCTCCATGCCCTCCAGCAATCAACTTTCACTGACAGAGCCTTTAACTGTCCCAATGAACTTCCAAAACTCCTAGTTTGTGTTCTGCCCTACTTCCAGTGGGCACATGCCCAATCAGAAAATCTCAGCTTAATACCACACCTGGTCAATCTTCTGAATCATTTCTCATCAACTTCTTTTTTGTGTCTTGGTTTTTGCTGATTTGTGCTTTTGTTTCTCCTTCAGAAGGAAAACATGAGAGCATATCTTGGATGTTTAGAAATTGCACTTCCATAATACATGTTAATCACATGTGCAGAAGTAATAACTACCCAGAGAAGCAGCTAGATGAGTTTTATTCAAGTGGAGTGGGCACTTAATTACTGCACTAGATGAGAGAGTGCAGTTCAGGTGCACTGGATTGTATGCTGTATTACAAACAGTACAATACCCATTGCTGATGACCCACTGCTGAGTTACTATAAAATGTCATCATAGGGGAAACCAATATAATGATAACAAAGAGTTGCTTCCACTGAAGCAATAATTCCTTTCCAAAAAATGCATCACCATTGTGCTTCAACAACACAAAAAAATTCAACATTTTTCTGTCCATATGGATACATTTTGTAAGTCGATTGATCTTGAATAAAAATGTAGAATTAGAAATGTAACTTCAAGAAGACATAAAGCCCTCAGCAAATCCACCAAAAATGTCTCTGCATTCAAAGTAACTCAGTTGCAGGCACAAGGTTGTTTGGCAGTAGTCAACTTTAATCCATCCTTGATAAATTCACTGTGGGGGCATAGGGAGAATGGGGAAATTTGAGGGTCCCTATGGTTACTCTCTTATCTTTTATAAATGTATTAACTTTATCAGTGATTGAATTTGGCAAATTTTGGACTGGGTTTTGTAATGCAGCACACGTCATTTAGCAAAGTCCATACATTGGCAATATCAACAGTTAATCCATAACTTATCTAATGTGTCTCTATGAATCACAGCATCGTACAGAGCAATAACCTGGTAAAAAAAAAGGAAAGCACCCAATACCAGACTTTAAATATGTGGGGAACTCATGAGAGTTGTAAACCGAAAATTAATGAAGGTGTAACATACTGATTAAATGTGTGCAGTTTTTGGTACATTTGATCTTTTTGGTTGCTATATATCATTTCTTCTCAAGTTCGCACTAAAATAGGAAATGTCTCCAGGAAGTGTGTCCTTTCAAAAAGCACCAGACAAAGTGAGAAGAATGTCAAGGTCTTGTAAATAAACAGCTGGCATGCAGCATGTGCATATTCTCTCCCTCTTTTTTAGTGCCATCATGCTCAATCCATTTCTGCCAGCCTGATAGCACGCAGCATAATTTAACTGTAATTGATAATGTAAGGGCAGATGGAGCGTGGTGTCAGCTCCTGCTCACGTTCTCTAGGGATGTTTCTGAAATCAAAGCAGATGGTCCAATTGCTTCTTATTTATGTGTTGCTGCAAGCTCCTCCGCCTCCAGGATAATGGATCATTATTGCCTGCTGTGCACAAGCAGCAATACGCTTTCAAATCTGGATCTCCTAGTTTAAGCTCCAGTGCAATATTTCATATCATTCTGTATAGCCACACTTACCAAGTCTCCTGACATTAATAATAGAAACAATCACATACCAACTATTCTCTTCATTTTCCTAACAGAAAAATAATTTGTCATTGTAAGGGCCATAATCTACTTTTCCTTTTAGCTTTTTGCATTCCTGCACTCTGGGAGATACTTCCTTGAAGTTTGCTCTGTTTGCTATAAAATTGTGTGTTTTTTTCGAAAAGAAACAGTTATTAACTGCTACCAAAATGTTCCTAGCTGGGCAAATGGAAAAGGGTGCTTTTGAGGGTCAAAGGTAAAAAATATTTGCTGGCAAATGAGAAATGATCAATCACTGATTATTGCTATGCAGCAAGTCCCACAAGGTCAGAACCAGTAAAGCAAGATTGATTAAGCAATCTTATACTATTCCTTCAGTCCCTTAAGTGCAGCTGCCAAGTAACTCGGTTAAAGTTTTGTAAGGTCAGTCAACACATAATATATTGAGTACATTTTGTTAAGTCTCAACAAATATAATCAGTGCATGTTCCAGCTTTGCAGCAACTAGTTATTTAACACAACAGCAAAAAACTTTCAATAAGGTCATGATGTTGACATCTCAAGTCCCACATTTCTATGTGTTTTTAAAACTTATAACCTTTCATTTGTTGGTTACTCATAGATTTTTCCTCCAATTTAACAGTAGCTAAATTTATTTTTAAACAGATAAAGAACAAATAGGTATCACTCCATTTTAAAGGTGAATTCCTTCACACTTTCTACATTGATCACTGCTAAATGCTGAACCGAATTGAGATCTCTTAGCATTAAATTTACAAATGTTTGAATTCTGTTCCAATTTTCTCTGTCCCCTTTTCCCTTGTCTCATACATTAGTTTGCAACCATGATGGTGACAGGTGGGCAGTATGTTGCAGTGGTTGATGTAACTAGCAAAGTTAGGTTTTTTTTCAAATCATGTGTTTTACACTTTGCAGTAAGTGGAGGAACAGAAATCCCATTTCTGGCCATTCAATTATAATATCTCTGAAGTCTAACAGTCAAGTTTGGAGGAACTCATCACCAATTACTAGGTTAAATTTACTTGCATTCAATCAAATATTTATGCACAGTTTTTAAAAAAAATAATGTAATTCTGGGCTGTTTTATAACAGATTTCTGCTTGCAAATTTTAGACAAATCCAAAGAAAAAGTACAGTCAGTGTTATTACTGTATAATGTCCTTTTATGCACAAATGAAGTGGGGAAGTTAGGCTTGGGAGTACAGCTTTATCTGTATTTATAGCAAATTGTGGGATTTCAGATCTAATTTTCAGGGTTACAGACATGAAAATTAAAACATGTTTTGAAAAATCTATGACAGCTAAATGACTACCATAGCTCTGCCAATCATTTAACAGTTAAGGACAGAATTCTATGATTGCTATTGCTGCCAGGAATTGCTGTTTTGACTTGTATCTTCTGTAACTGCAACAACCATTATTGTTCTCAACACTCCCAGCGGGACACCATCACATGCCAGGAAGACAGGGTGAAGCAAAGTTGTTTTTCCCTCCAAATATTTGGTGGTTTGCATTCATATTAAAATCCCAATATAATCAGTCTATTTAATTTAATGTTAGTTATGCCATCACACTTTAAAATCATTTTTTCTCCTGATAAATGAATTGAAAACAGAAATTTTGGTTTTTAAGAAAGAACAATTATTTTGCAGGAATTTTTAATTGGATAGCTCTTTAATAGAGCTGGCACTGGCTCGATGGGCCAAAGGGTCTCTTTCTGTGCTGTACGATTCTATGATTCTATGAATAGACCATGAGCAGAATCCTTGCACATGTCCAACACCATGCAATTGTGTTTGTGTTGTACTTCATGGCAACATGACAATGGTACAATGATCATATCCTATACTCAAGAGTGTAGTGGAGGATATACCAGGGTATACTGAATATACTCACTATTTATTTTTGGAGGCAAGAGTATGCCCAGTTTCTGGCAACATGTAATCAACAGTTTTCATTTTGGAGGCTAAGATCTTGGCTGCAAAAGCATAAAATGGCAGATCACAAAAGGTCAAGAAAATACGAGCACCCATATTCTGATGAAGATCATAAGACTCTGTAGCAGTAAATGAAGTAAAGAATACGTACTCTGTGGTATAAAATGGTCATTCACACCGACAAAGTATTACCTCTGTATTCTTATGTAGGAAAGAGAGTACATAACATGAATGTTGAAATACAAAAACAAAAAAGAATTTGACTTACTTCAAATAGCATTTTAGAACATTCTTAGAATTGCTTAAATAGGTGCTTTTATCTGCATAATGACCAACGCAACAATAAGAGCTTTAATCTGCGAGGTCAACACTACTGTCTTCTTAACACCGTCTTCTTAACAAAAGAGGATGCTTTCCTATTGAGCAATCTATTTGGAGGTGGAACTTCTCACGTCCTAATCCAGCAATTTTAAGAATAACGAGCATTCAGATTTGAATTGCACATTTGAGGAATATTTTAAAATAAGGTAAGTAATAAAAGGTACACTTCTGTGCCATTATTGAAGGAACTACTAAATTCAGGAAATAATATCGCTTTAAAAATTCTCAGGATAATGCTGAGACTCACTCAAAATATAGGTAAGCAGAAACTTTACTTAATCTGTTTACATGATTACATTTGTATTTTTTCAAATATATAAAGCACTCTTTTTTGTGAAAAGGATGCAGATATATTGCATTAAAATCTACATAAGTAACCGGGTGTATATCATACTGCCCGGAGCAGAATGCTAAGAGCATTATTTCACACTTGAAGTCACTTCTGTAACCCAAGGGGCAATATTTTACTCCTTATAGTCTGCAATTGCAATCTAAACTTGTTTTATTGCACCTACCAACTAAATTCTATAAAAATCAAAGAAAGCTTTCAACCTTTTAGGTGATCATTCAAGCAGTAAATAGTCTTTGCTATGTGATATAAACAGGTAATAAGCTTTACTTTACTGTTAGGGACTGACATCACTGGCATAAAACCACAGCACACTGATCTCAGTCACTGATATAAGACCACAGCACACTGATCTCAGTCACTGATATAAGACCACAGCACACTGATCTCAGTCACTGATCTAAGACCATAGCACACTGATCTCAGTCACTGATATAAGACCACAGCACACTGATCTCAGTCACTGATATAAGACCACAGCACACTGATCTCAGTCACTGATCTAAGACCACAGCACTCTGATCTCAGTCACTGATCTAAGACCACAGCACTCTGATCTTAGTCACTGATATAAGACCACAGCACACTGATCTCAGTCACTGATCTAAGACCACAGCACTCTGATCTTAGTCACTGATATAAGACCACAGCACACTGATCTCAGTCACTGATCTAAGACCACAGCACACTGATCTCAGTCACTGATCTAAGACCACAGCACACTGATCTCAGTCACTGATCTAAGACCACAGCACTCTGATCTTAGTCACTGATATAAGACCACAGCACACTGATCTCAGTCACTGATCTAAGACCACAGCACACTGATCTCAGTCACTGATATAAGACCACAGCACACTGATCTCAGTCACTGATCTAAGACCACAGCACACTGATCTTAGTCACTGATATAAGACCACAGCACACTGATCTCAGTCACTGATCTAAGACCACAGCGCTCTGATCTCATCACTAAAATGTAATGTTAATGCTTTTCAGCCAATCCAGTTTCAAAATTTTATCCCATTAGAAAATATTTTATTAAAAAAAAAATGGAAAATAGATTCAAACACAATGTAGTGAGAAAAAAAATTGAGTAGGGAAGGAGTGAGTGCAACTGGGATCGGAAACGGATGAGATGGAAATGAGAAAGTAATTTCAGTGGCAAACAAGAAATGAAAGTGCAGAAAGGAGGAAGGATCAGGTTGTTGGCACTTCAAGGTTACAGTAATGAGTGAGTGAGGGAAGGAAGGAAATTTGGTTAGAAGCAAAACTATGAGAAATGCACTGTGGTGGACTGAGAAGCATTTCCCCATTTAACAAACTGTTACCTGAAGAAAACTCCTTTTAAAATATCCTATTTGAATGATCATTCCCTGTTGCTCAAGTTTTGCTTGAACATTTGAACACAATGACAAGTCATGGACTAGAATCACCACTGATTACCTAGAGATTGATGTCCAAAGCATGGAAACAGTAAAGTGATTGAAGCAGTCTTTAACAGTGCCGTCAAGCAACACCTACTTAACAATAACCTGTTCGGCAATGTTCAGTTCACATTCCATCAGAACCACTTGGTTCCAGAGCTCATCACAGCCTTGATCTAGACATGTGCAGAACAGCTGAATGCTAGAGGAGAAGTGAGTGTACCTGCCCTCGACATCACCACGGCATTTGATCAAGTATGGCACTAAACAGCCCTAGAAATAATAGTCAAAGGAAAAACCCTCCAGTGGCTGGAATCATACCCGATGTCGAGGAAGATGGTTGTAAGAGTCCAGTCATCACAGTTCCAGGACATCACTGCAGGAATTCCTCAGGTAAGTATCCTTGACCCAAACATCTTCAGCTGCTTCATCTTGTGACCTTCCCGCCATCCTACGAATGGGGCTGTTTGCTGATGATTCTACAGTGTTCAGCACCATTCACAATCCCTCCAGTAAGAAGCAGCCCATGCTAGACTACAGCAAAACCTGGTTAACATCCAAAATTAGGATAACAAGTAGCAGGTAACATTCTCGCTATATAAGTACCAGGTAATGACCATCTCGAACAAGAGAAAGTCCAGGCATTTCTTCAATAGCGCCACAATCACTGGGTTCCCCCAGCAATCAGCATCTTGGGAGGGTCACCATTGACCAGAAGTTGAACTTGACCAGCCACATTAATGCTGTGGCTACAATACCTGAGCAAGGCTAGGTGTTCTGTAATGTGTGTTTTACCTCCTAACCCCTAAAAACATTTCCACCATCTACAAGGTTCAAGTCAGGTGTGTGATGGAATACTCACCACTTGTGTTATTGCTGCATCCATCCAGACAAGAAATTCAGTTCACTTAGTCAGTACTCCTGCTGCCAGGCTTAATATCCACATCCTCCATTACTAGTGCAACGTGGCTGCAGTATGTGAGATGTACAGGAGGTATTGCAACAACTCATCAAGGTTACTTCAGCAGCATCTCCCGCCCCTGCAACCTTTACCACCGAGAAGGACAAAAGGAGCAATATCAGGGGAATATCATCACCTCCAAGTCAAACATCATCCCGACTTGGATATATATCACTGTTCCTTCATCACGACTGAGTCAGAATCCTGGAATTCCCTGCCTATCACTACTGTAGGAGCACCATCACCACAAGTACTACAGTGGTTCAAAGACAAGACCATCACCAACTTCTCAGGGCAACTAATGAAGTACAATAAATGCGTTCTTACCAGTGCCACCCTCTCCTGAGAATAAATTTTTTAAAACTCTGAATGACGTGAAATCCTGCTTCATCCTTTGCCTCTTTTGAGCTCTGGGTTAAATTTTCTGCTTGTGAAGATGTGTGACATTGTTACTGAGGATGGAACATTTTTCTACTTTTGTATTTAGCTCCAGATTTCAGTACTCCAAGGTCAGATACATAGAACAGGTAAACATGAGGTAGACCAATGTTTGTAGAACCCTAACAATATGCATTAATCTTAATATCACAATACCTGAATTGCAGTGATGTGCCATTTCTATTCCCTGCCACGGTCATCAATTCTCAGCATAATTAATAATTTGGGGGGTAATTTTCAACTTACCACCAGAGTGTAACAGTGATGTTGTGGTTTGAGTGCCCATTATGGAAACCCCCTGATGTTCCTTTCCACTGAGTTCAATGGAAAGGAAAATTGGGCACTTTCTACAACGGGTGCCCAACCGGCAACACCAGCTTTATGCTCCATTCCATAATGGGCACTCGAACCACAACATCACTGTTACACTCTGGTGACAAGTTGAAAATGATCTCCTTGGTATCAATTGGTGTTAAATGTCGGGCAGCTGTGTGTTGTTATCAGGCTGATACTTTGCAAACTCACTTCACTTTGAATTTTTACAAACAAGAGAGAGATGTCTTTAATCTAGCTATTCTGGCTGATTTTCAACCCATGTTCCAAAGATGAAAGAGCAATAATCACATCCAACGCAGGAGTGTCTGATGCCACTGAACCTGAGAAGATATCTAAAGCAGATGCAAATTTGTAACTGTTAACATATACCAGATAGTGAATCAAGCTCCATCCAACTGGTCTACCCCAATGTCCTCTAATCACAATCTCTGAAGAGAACTTCCAGTGTATGAATTCTTTCAATCTCACACCAGCAATCCTTGTGGTTTGAATGAGAATGTTAACTTAATGTCAATTTGTGTTAAGCTAGGAGCAGTTTTACAGTGTAGATCTGTGTCCACTATGTACTGGATGGAGACTATCCAAATTTATTTAACATACATCCCTTGTAGCCAACAGATAAAGACAACATTTATCCGATCAGTCTACGATGGGTTCAAAATAGGTCATAGCAGTAAAAGAACGGTTTTCTTATCTGCTATGACATCAACTTTCAGGTCAATCAATTATTTAATTATTGAAATTAATAATCAAAATCAGCATAAAATGGACCTGCATCATGTTTAAATATGGATTTAATGTTTTGCACATCACTATGCTAAGATTATGCTGAATAAACCCTATTAGCTCAGATGATATTTTTCAGCCAACACGTACATAAATTGCCCAGCTAACAACTAAAGACCTAAACTGCATCTCAGCATGTTTAGTTATTGCAAGGTCAGCTGTCTTCTGTAAACAGGATGTGAATCTTGAATCAAATGTGTATACAGCACTGTACCATGCCAACATTAGTTGGTTAGATGACAAGTTAATTGAATCTATTAACATTTCTTATAAATTGATAAACGTAATCCTTTTGATCATATTTCGCTTTGTGTTTGTTCATAAGATGAGATAGATAGACAGATTGCAGAAATACAGACTAGAGTTGGCATCTAAACCTTTTGTTACAATCCTCATTTTTGATTGAATAGTAAAGTCTGGCAAGGGCTCCTTGCTCAGTTCTGCTGGGACATGAGTAACTACTGTTTCTAGATGCTGCCTCTGGCATGCAGAACATTTGCAATGAGCAATTTATAAATAGAGGGAATGAGCAGCTCGCTAGTTTTAGCTGTATGGGATAGGAATGGTCACTTGTGGAAGCAAGCACATAACCAAAGAATAAACTAATAAAAATAAACTGTAAATCTGAAAGTTATGATAATGTATAAAGCTATGAAAAATTGGCCTACACTTTGAAAAGCAGATAAGTACACAACTACTTAAACATAGACTTAACTTCCTGTCTGAAGTAACCAGTGAGACTATAGGCCGATATTTTTAACTTTGTTTTCTTTTAACCATTTATGTGTGATGGTTTTTAAATATAAACATCCATGGCTTGGATTTAACATTCCTATTAACATATCAAGTTAAAAAATAAATTGGGTTGAAAACTCTCCTTATTGCAGATAATGATACTAATTTGCTGGTTGGCAGTCACTTTCAAACAGAAACTACAATACCACTGTAGCTACAGAAAAATAGTGAGTGACTGAGCGAGTGTTGCCCTTGGGTTACTAAGCTTCCGGAAAGCCGCCCGGATCCAGTTGTTTCCTGGACAGGTGGTAAACTGTCCGCCCATATGCTTATGAGGAAGCTGCGCTTTCAGCAGGCAAGCACTCACTGACCAATGTCACCTGTTGCAGCAAGAATTGGACGCTGCAAGATGACGTGAGGAGATCTCGTCCATGCTACATGTTTTAGTCCCGGCAGCACTGTGACTAGGCCAAATAATTGGCCCTTAAATTTCTGAAGATATAAAGCAGTTAATGGGGTAGTCATCTCTTTTCTAGTTTCAGTTGGTGGCAATTGAGTAGACTTCTGCTTTGCAAGTGTTGGAGTGGTCCCACCACTATAAAAATGATACTCGTGTGAGTGACAGGAAGAATTCCACTGAGATGAGACAAAAAAAATTGTTAACTTAAAGCCTGTGTACTGGAGACTGTATTGGTGCGGCCATAGAGAGACACGGAGGTAAGTTTTAAAAGAAAAGGCAACAAGGAAACACTAAAGGAAGCAGGATGTAGTGAAGGACTGCAGTAACAGTAAAAAATAAAACATGATTTTAGGGAGAAATAAGGAATTGAAGTTGAATTTCAGAAAGTAGCAGAACTTAATGAAACTTCAAGAAAGAAATGTTTATAGAAGTGAAAAATCAAGAGAAAAGATATCCTTAGTGTCAAAAGATGAGAAAGCTAAAGTGAAATGAAAAGGAAGGGAGCTTAAAGGAATCTCAGAAAAGTACTGTACAAGACAGATTTACATTAAAAATTAAATTAAAATGCTTTAGGTAGAATTTTATTTGAGAACTTTCAAGAGTAAACTCATGACAGCAATAATCACAGAATTCAGTGCTGACTGATTTAACTTTATTATTTCAACCGTTTGACTGATGTCCAGACAAGAACAAATTGCCCAGGAAAAGTTACTGCAATTTTCCTGCAAATCAACTACTTCTCATCTGCTCTTATTGATTGTTGTACAAAGTGCTCAGCCATCATGCTGCATTTTGTTGCATTTAACACACAGTATATTGTAACACATCTGTAATGGTGGTTGTTCATTTATCAGAATTCTAGAAAGTCCTAAATGGAAAAATGTAGTTTAATATATTATAGGTAGTGCTGTCTTTACAATGTATCCTACTCAGGTAATGAGACACATCTTCAAAACTCCTATGAGTTTATCCACACAGATGGATCATTCTACATTAAAAACAATGATCGAACCATTAGTAAATCTTGTTATTGTTCTGCCTTTCCCCAATACTTTCTCATGCTCAGAGCTAAAGCATAGTTTCCATAAGCAGACTGACTCCCTCATGAACCAAAATATGCATCTTTACTCACTGTTCTATATAGGTTAGTGTACCAATATTTAAGAGTTGATCTCAAAATGCAGTAAATCACTGAAGAATACATGGGATGCCCATCGCATTCTCCCATCACCTCCGAAGGTGCAAAATAACATACCACCAGACTGATGAGTTCAGGCTAAAACTACTTGCAAGATTTATTTACAGAAGAAATAATATACAGGAGTTAAAAGACACAGCAAGATACCAATGCAGCACAAAGAACAACCTTTCACAGCATAATAAATGAACCGGTCTGTTTTAACTGCATGAAAAGTCCAAAATCATATATTAACTTTTTAGTGCCAGTCTCTGATGGTAGGTTACAAGGGGGTGATTCCTCACATATTGGCACATGCTAGCAGCAAGGTGAATAAGGAACTGTGAGAAAGTCTGTGGGCTATAAGGCACCTTTTCCTTTGAAATTAAAACGATTTCTTCCCAATAGTCAGTTAATCAAATTTTTGACACTAAAGCAAGCAAGGTGGACATGGCATAATTGAGGCATCTAGGCAGATAATAGTTTGTTCTTGACACCTGACAGGAGTTGAAAAGCAGAGTTCCATACATCAAACTGCATATGTTAACATTTAAAATAGCCATACCAACTATCAAAGTAGCTTTATCTTAATTGATTTCTCAACACAAGACATGTGTCACTTTCCCACAGACCAACTGCCTGCTGCCTTCCATTTTGAAGGGGGACAGCATTCATTTTAACCCGAGCTATTATAAAAATCGTACAAAGGATATGCTTTGCAAGGTGGTCTCATGTTGTGAACTTTCAGTTTCTGTACTGATGCTCATTTACTTTGAATAGGTTTATAGTTTTATAGATTACAGCAAATCAAGTTTTAACTGAAAATAAGTTGCCATCATTTGACCAAGTATTAGCGAAGCAGTGTAGGAGATATTAAACCCTATGTGAAAATTGACTGGGAGCACACAATAAAAATGTGAAAAATGTAAATTTTGCCGATTTTAGTTGGGTCTGGCTTAAGAAGTGTTTGAATCATACTGCAGAAGTGCATTACAGCTGTGTTAAATTTGATGCAGAAAAAAGGACAACCAATTAATTACTTTTGAGGTGCAGTCACCTTAATAACACAGGCAAATGGGAGAGTCAATTTATGCACAGCAAGGTGCCACAAATAGCAAATGAGATAAATGACCTGTCTTTTAATGATAGTAGTGGGGCAAATATTGGCAAGGACACCACGATGACTATACTTCAACCTTTACCAATATGGTGGGCAGTGCACTTACATCGTAGAACGTGTGCATGCACCGTCTGCCATATTGGGCGCTTAGGCGCCCCGTTTTACACCTGTAAAACGAGTGCAGCATCGATGAGTTTCTAGGCCAAAGGATTTTATTACTCCACAAATCTGGTTGCAGAAAAGACCATTACCTGACAAAGTGAAAATAATTTGCATCTGTAAATTATGACTTGTGCTCTGACCTTAGCAGCTGGAGAGTTGATTTGGTGTGTAAACATTTCAGAGTAAAAAACTGGGCCATGGAGATAGATTTTAGCCCTAAGATTAGGATAGTAACTGTACTCTTTGAACATTCAACACAGCACAGCATTTAATGTACACATTTCTTAACAGTTTCAGAGCTGAACAAAAAAAAAGCTTGATTAACAAAATAAAATAACGAATTGGATTGTTTCGAACGTTATCAGTCCTTCCCTGAAGCAGGAATGATTGGATCTGGGTGCAGCAAATACAGGAAAATCAGGCAGGTAGGAGCACACAAAGACAAAAAGGTTGCACAGGTTCCATCAAGTATCTGACTTTCTGAGCCCCCAAAAATGTGTTTACCATGTAACATCCAACTTTCACTTTCCTTCCAAAAGAAAAGAAATTCCAGTTGGTTAGCAAAGCCAGAAATCAGCTGAACAGATATTAAATTAGATTTAGAGAATCAGATGCGTTTGCTTATCAGAATGATAATATTTGAAAAAGACTGAGTTTCTGGGGTGAAGGTTACCACGATATCACTGTGGCCTTTGACCTCTGCATCACTCATACTTTTAAAGTATTTGTAAATCAACATCAGTGGTTGTTCATCTATTTTTCTCATGACAGACAGCAAAAACAGGTTGACGTGTGATGATGTCAGTACTGAAGGTTTAATGATTGAGATATAATCACTGAAAGTTTAGCGGGGAATGTATCAGCATGTTTTATATAGAGGTGACTTTAACCCTACCCACCCAGTGGAATCCCAGAGCGAGCGCAGTTATAAAAACCCCAGGTCAGTGACCCGTCCTGGAGCTGGTGGGAGCTGAACAGCTGAGATTTTCACCGCAGATGGCAAGGATACCCGCCCAAATTTGGTGGGATCCTTTTTAGCATATGCATGTCGGGTCCCAATGATGTTATTGTGATCCAATTGCATTTTTATAAGTAGGCCTGAGTGGGAAAGGACAGTGATTTTTCCACCAGGCCTATGTAGTGAGGAACCAGATCAAGGTCAGATGGGTAAGTTTCACTTTCTTTTCCTCATAAAGGGTGCACCTCCAGGACCCATGAGGAAATCTTAGGCCTCCCTTGCAGTGATCGTGCTCCCTCTACGATCACAGGGATCCCCACGGGACGGCCCCACAGCCGATCCTGCAGGCTTACCTGTTCTTGGTGAGCAGCCTCTGAGCCATGCAAATTTGCACTGCTTCCCAAGAACGTCCTGCCCCAAATGGGTGGTAAGTTGGCCAGCAGCATTTAATTGAGGCCCAGAAGTTAAATACCCCGGGACTCATTTTTGCTGCAGTGGATGACTTATGAACTGACATCAAAACTCACGAGCAGTCAATAGCCTGTTTTGGGCAATTTTATGCACAACTGACTAGAAACAGGATTGAGACTGGTCAACTCATTTTATTAGGACACTTGCAGCCAGCAGATAGAGATTTTCATCTCAGCCAAGCTACATTAGATTTGCAAATAACATTCGCGCCAGACAAGTGCCAGGCAATGACCATCTCCAACAAGAGAGAGTCTAACCACCTCCCCTTGATATTCGACGACATTACCATCACTGAATTTCCCACCATCAACATCCTGGGGGTCACCATTGACCAGAATCTTAACTGGACCAGCCACATAAATACTGTGGCTACAACAGCAGGTCGGAGGCTGGGTATTCTGTGGCAAGTGACTCACCTCCTGACTCCCCAAAGCCTTTCCACCATCTACAAGGCACAAGTCAGAAGTGTGATGGAATACTCTCCGCTTGCCTGGATGAGTGCAGCTCCAACAACACTCAAGAAGCTCGACACCATCCAGGACAAAGAAACCCGCTTGATTGGCACCCCATCCACCACCTTAAACATTCACTCCCTCCACCACTGGCACACCGTGGCTGCTGTGTGTACCATCTACAAGATGCACAGCAGTAACTCGCCAAGGCTTCTTTGACAGCACCTCCCAAACCCGCGACCTCTACCACCTGGAAGGTCAAGGGCAGCAGGCACATGGGAACAACACCACCTGCACGTTCCCCTCGAAGTTACACATCATCCTGACTTGGAAATATATCGCTGTTCCTTCATCATCTCTGGGTCAAAATCCTGGAACTCCCTTCCTAATTGCACTGTGGGAGAACCTTCACCCCATGGACTGCAGCGGTTCAAGAAGGCGGCTCACCACCACCTTCTCAAGGGCAATTAGGGATGGGCAATAAATGCAGGCCTTGCCAGCGACGCCCACATCCCATGAATGAATAAAAAAAAATACACAGGTACCTGAGATGAAAGCTCAGCATTCCAACGAATTGTATCACCGATGCCTCAACCCAGAGACATTTCATATTTACGGGGGACAGCTTTTTTTATTGCTTTCACTGTACAAATTACAAAGTTGGCACCAGAAATCAAATATCTCATTTAATGGTTAAAACTTTATATACTCATTCTATTAACTATAAACTGGAATTCTCCCTTAAACTACATGAATTATTACGCCCAGCATTCTTTCCCCTCATTCACAGGCATCAACAACAGTTACGCACACCCAAGGGAAGTTCAAGAAATTGTTTAAAAGACTTTGTTTAAAGTATTAAATGAGCTTCAATATGCAATAGATTCATCAGGCTTCAAGATATCCACTGTTCCAGTCAAAATCATCACCAAGAAGGTGGGAGAGTTTATAATTTGCCCGCAGTCAAAAAGCACTCCACGATGATTACAGTAAACCTCTCAACTTTCAGCAGGAGGTTTAATTACACAGCTGACAGCTAAAGGCCATTTAACTTCAATGTTTGTTTCATTTTTGCAACAATGTCAGCTGTCTGCAGTTTCAGACTGCAGACAGTTTCAGGAACATCTCAGAATAGTGACAGCACTGACTAGTCTGAGGACAAGTCGATTTATTGATTAAATTGATTATTTAAGCTTGAACTGATCACAAATATAATTCTATATTTAGATTTACTCATGGGGAGCACACTGGCAGGTTAATCACAACTCTGCATGGACTCCTGGCCTGAGCTACTCTCCAACTATCACCTCCATACCCCTCTGCCCCCTACCCCCCAACCCCTTCCCGAAATCAGGCTTTGGTTTATGGACACAACATTGAGATGTGAAAGAAGAAATACATTACTCCCTACAATAAAAGTAAAACTGCAAGGGCTGGAAATCTGAAATACAAAAAGAAATCGCTGAAAACACACAGCAGATCAGTCAACGACTGTGAAGAAAATAGACAGGTTACGATGTTTTGGCTGCGTGGCTGAAATGGAGTAGCCTCTCTTTTCTCTTTATACATGTGTAACTCTAGCCTTTTCTGTTTTTAATACAATAGTATTGTTCATCAGGTCTATTTCCTGTTAGTAGGAATCTCAATTTCCTGGCCAGTCCCCTCTGGTTTTGCCCCTCACTGGGACTGAAACTCTGCCATCATACCACAGTTTGTTCCCCCGCTACCCACATTCAGTCAACCTGCTCCTTTTCTCCACCTGAATCTCTCTTTGTCATCATTCCACTTCTCCTCCTCAATCTCCCCATTGTGATACTCTCCGTCCTTCCTGACATGTTCCATTTTGACGGAAATAAATACTTCAACGTTTTAGTGTTTAGAAATGTAAAAGTGAAAGTAAGGCAACAACTGTTGCCTTTGACAAAATAACTCATCGACTCAGTCTGTCAATATTAGTCACCCTCAGATTTACTACATGGAAAAACTGTTCTCAACATTCCAATTTTTCTGAAACTGGACTACCTTTCTCCAGACTTGACACAATCTTACACAGTACAATCAAGTCACTTGAAAAAAAATCTCACTGTAACAAAAATGCAATTTAGTAATTCTTTCAAGTTCCAAGTTGAGAACATGATTTCCAAAAGAACTTAAAATGAGTAAGAATAAATCATTGTAGAGCTAATTTAGTATTAGTGTAATCCATATTAGCAGGAATTGAAGAGTCAAAGAGTAAACTATGCTAAAATTTAATTTTATTTAAATTTTGCAATTCAGAACAGCACTGAAACTACTGCAGCCTGCTAAGCTATTGCACACAAACATTATGAATCATCTGGAAATGCTTATCTATAACCAATAGTTTCAACATAATTTCTCAGCAAGGAAATCTTCAGCTGTGGCACAGTTCACAGATACAGCATAGGGAAAAAAAACAAGCCAAACAATACAAAGTCTGCTGGAGGGTAAATTCCTTTGTACTTTAATGAAAATGAAAAGCAGCTTCTCAGATAATGCTGTGTGGTGATCAAAGATTTTTTTGAAATACTTTTTTTGTATTTTGTAGTGGATTGTACAACATTCAACAAAATAGTCAAGAACATCACTCACAGAAATTAAGTTATATTATAGTGTGTGTCAGTGCATGGAATTTTCCCCAAACTTTCACTTCTATTTCTCCTCTAAAATAAACATTAATCATATATTTATTGTCTTTTATTAATCTCCTAATTTTTCCTTTTCTTTCTGGATGTGCTTCCTGATCTTTCCTCTAAAAATTATTGTCATTCTGTGAGCATTATTGTCTTTGATTATAGAACCATAGAAATTTGCAGCATAGAAGGAGGCCATTCAGCCCATTGGGTAATGCTGACTCTTTGCTGGAGCAATCCAAACTTAATCCCACTGCGTCACACCAGCCCATAGCCCAATATCTTCTGCTGCTTCAAATATTTATCCAATTTTCCCTTAAAAGATGCAATGGGAACTGCATCAACCACTCCCTGTGGCAAAGCATTCCATGTTCCAATAACTGTTTGCATGAAGAAACTTCTCCTAACCTCTATCCTCGCTCTCAGTACAGATTTTAAATTGATGACTCTTTGTCATTGACTTCCCAACTAGATGAAACAGTCTTTCCCTACTCAATCTATCAAAACCCAAACCCTTCATCAATTTAAATACCTTTATTAAATCTCCTCTTCGCCTTCTATGCTCCAGTGGAAATAATCCTAGCATCAAAAGTCCCTTCTCATATCTATAGCTTCCCATCCTGACGTCTTCCTGGTGGATGGCTATAATGTGCTTTCTATAGAAGGACACCTGGCACTTTAACTGTGGCCTAACCAATGTTTTGTATAAATTTATCACTACTTCTCTACTGTTGCATTCTATGCCCCATTTATAAAACCCCAAATCCTGTTCTCCTTCGTTAACGGCTTTATCTACCTGCACTCACACTTTCAGAGAATGATGCATTCATCTACACTCTTCAGTATCTTTCTATTGAGTATATAGTCCCATTCGGAAGGAAAAACAGAAAGGCAGAGTATTATTTAAATGGTGATAGATTGGGAAATGTTGATGTACAAAGGGACCTGGGTGTCCTTGTATACCAGTCACTGAAAGCAAACATGCAGGTACAGCAAGCAATTAGGAAGACAAATTGTATGTTGGCCTTCATTGCAAGAGGATTTGAGTACAGGAGTAAGGATGTCTTACTGCAGTTATCCAGGGTCTTGGTGAGACCACACCTGGAGTATTGTGTGCAGTTTAGGTCTCCTCACCCAAGAAAGGATACACTTGCCGTAGAGGGAGTGCAGCAAAGGTTCACCAGACTGATTCCTGGGATGGCAGGACTGTCGTATGAGGAGAGATTAGGTCCACTCGGCCTGTATTCACTCGAGTTTAGAAGAATGAGAGGGGATCTCATTGAAACATATAAGATTCTGAGGGGGCTTGACAGGGTAGATGCTGAGAAGTTGTTACCCCTGGCTGGAGCATCTAGAACTAGGAGTCATAGGGCCCGAATTTAGCAGGCCTGCGGGTTCCCAGCGGGTGGTCCTCCGGGAGCGTGGTCAACACGCTCGGCGAAATTAGTGGGTTGCCCATGCGATCGTAGCAGGCAACCCACTAATTGGAATCAATTACCTGCTCCTCCGGGGTCCACGGCGCTGGCCTGCGCGTCGGTCGGGCTGCGCATGCGCAGTACGATCTGTCAGCTGGAGGCTCTCTAGTTAAAGGGGCAGTCCTCCACTGACAGATGCTGCAACCAATGGGACAAATTGCAGCATGGAGCAGCCCAGGGGGAAGGCTGCTCCCAGTTTAATGATGCCTCACCCCAGGTATCATCAGATGGGGTGAGGAGGAGGGGGAGGACACAGATCTTCCCCCCGGCGGGCGGGAGGAAGCGGCCTGCCTCTGCCACCAAGAAGGCTTGGCTTGAGGTGGCAGAGGGGGTCACCTGCACCACCAACATATCGCCCACCTGCATACAGTGCAGGAGGTGCTGCAATGACCGCAGTAGGTCAGCCGCAGTGAGAACACAAAGTCTTTCCCCTACACTCCGTCTGCCACAACACTGCCCCCACCCCACATCTCCTTCGGCACCGCCAACACTATTCTGTCACATCACCCTTCATACCCACTCACACCCCATCCTCATCTTACCTCCACCTCCTCACCTCGCCAGTACTCACCCTGCCACTAACACGCAACCCACTCCTCATACAATCTCATTGCTCCATCCCATACTCACCCTCTCGTGCATCTCCCTCACGGCCAGCCTCACTCAACCTGCCACCACCTGTGCTGCAGCCACAGGGCATGCATCACATATGTGCAGGAGGCAGCGTAAGGCAAATGTCTCGTCAGCATGAAGGGGGTGCACAAGGGTGTATGAGGGTTTGTCATGGGTGTTACCCACATTGAATTTCAGAGCAACAAACAGCACACATTATATTGACACCACCACTGCCATGTCTCCGCGAATCCTGTCCGTTGTGTCCAATAATGCCCGCTCCTGGGTATCACTATGAGGACCCACCACTGATGCCACCCATCGTGTTACTGCAAAGTAGGTGCAGGTGTATTTGCAGGGCTCGTCCGCGCAGACGACTGAGCGACATCGGCGGTGTAGCTGGCTGCACCCTGGAAGGATGCGGAGGAGAAGGTGTGGAGGGCAGTGGTCACTTTGCCAGCGACAGGTAAGCAGTTGATGCTGGGGCCAGCCAGGAGGAGCTCGGCATGAAAGAGGCTGCAGATCTCCACGACTACATGTCGAGCGAATCTGCGCCTCCCTGTGCACTGCTGCTCGGAGAGGTCCGGGGAGCTGCGCTTCGGTCTGTGGACCCTGTGGCTAGGGTAGTGCCCTCTGCGACGCGTCTCTCTCTGCGGTAGCCCTCCCTCCTGCTGTGCAGGTGGGCGTGCAACAACACCGTGTTGGGGGGATCCACGTCCCTGCGGCGGACGGCGTGGACTGCGAGGCTGCTGGTGCTGGTCATGCTCTTCGTCCTCCGAGGGTCTCCACACACCACCCAACTGGCAGGTGTTGGTCTGAGGGGTTGTGCAGGGTAGGTGTGTGGTTCCTCGGACTGGGGCTGCGGTTTCGTGTCGGTCTGTCCTCTGGCTTAGCGGGGGGTGGTGGAGGGCTGGGGTTGCCCTATGTGACGCGGTGGCCTCCTGCGTGGGTGAGGGCTCTCCCCTGTGGAGCGCACCTTGGCACCTGCCACAGGCTGCTGGCTGCAACACGCCTGGTTGGAGGGAGACTGTTTCCCCCAGTGTGGGAAACTCACTGCCTTGAACCTAAAATCCCACACTTCCTCTTTTGACAGCTGCTTCAGCTCATTAACTGACCACAACGAGCAAGGTAAGTACTCTCAAGTGGAACCCCGCTGGCTTTAATTGCCTGCGGGATTCCCACCAGCGGGGCTTGCGCGCGCAGCCCCGCACGTCAGCGCGGTACCCGGAAGTGGCCGGGATTTCGTCGCGATCCGGTCACGTGACCGGAGATCGGGATTTTCGGGGCCACCCCGCTGGGAACCCGCCGGAAACACGCTCCTAAAATCGAGCCCATAGTCTCAGGATAAAGGGTCGGCCATTTAAGACTGAGATGAGGAGGAATTTCTTCACTCAGAGGATTGTGAATCTTTGGAATTCTCTATCCCAGAGGGCTGTGGATGCTCAGTCGTTGAGTATATTCAAGGCTGAGATCGATAGATTTTTGGACTCATGGGGAATCAAGGGGTATGGGGATTGTGCGGGAAAGTGGAGTTGAGGTCAAAGATCAGCCATGATCTTATTGAATGGCGGAGCAGGCTCGAGGAGCCATATGGCCGACTCCTGCTCCTATTTCTTATGTTCTTATGTTCTTATTCCTTGTTCTTCTTCGCAAAATGTTTTACATCATATTTATCCATATTAAATTGCATCTGCCACCTGACTGCCCATTCCACTATGAATTCCTGAAAAATTTTACAGTCCCTCTTGCTGTTTACCAAACCCCAAGTCGAAATAATTTATATACAAGGAGAACAAAAGTGTACTCAAAACTGACCCATGGGGTACCCCATTTCCAAACATTTATCCAATCTAAGCCATACCCATTTACCCAAATTTTTGTTTCCTATCTGTCAAACAATTTTCAAACCATGTCGCTACATTTCCTCTTGTACCATACACCTGAATTTTTCTAACAAGCCTAGAGACATCTTATTAAATGCCTTCTGAAAATCCATATACAATGCAGTTATTTCATTCCCTTTATCTATATAATTGCTCACTACATCAAAAAAACACAATTAAATTTGCAAAGTACAACTTGCCTTTCACAAATCCATGTTAGCTGTTCTTGATTAACCCATGCATTTTTAAATGCTCACAAATTATATCTTGAATTATGGATTTTGAGAACTGACTGATCGATAGTTACCCAGTTTATTCTTCTCTCCCTTCATGAACAAAGAAGTTACATTAGCTACTCTCCACTCCAATTGGACAATTTGCATATTTAAGCAGGACCTCTATCGCATCTCCACTGTTTGTTGGCCTGTTATACCAATTATTATACCAAATCCCTTCCTCTTTCTTAACTCTATCCACATGGATTCTGTTTTAATGCAATGCACAGGACATCCTTGTGTTCTAACGCTGTGATAGAATTCTTCACTGCCCCCACCTTTCCTCTTTATCGCTTCTGTAAATGCTACCAGTCGGAATGTTGGATTCCCAGTCCAGTCCAAACCTAAGTCACAACTCTGTTACAGATACTATATCAAATCCCTCCATAGTTATTAATGTTTCTCAGTCTTTGATTTTGTTTTGCATGGTTTGTGCCTTCATATCTATGCGTCTCAATCCTGACTCCAATTTCTTGGAACATTGACCCTTGGAGTGAGGATCAGGCTCTTTAAATGAGTGCAAGGCTTGTAGAGGCCCGGGAATCTCCAAATCAGCACATTGTAAAAGGTGTTGCAGATTGTTTGGGTCATATCTCTGCCATTTCATTCTTAGGAACATATGATAATCCACTCACCTCAGAATTTATATCATTTAAATCAAGTATTAAAAGCTGATAATGGTCTGAGCCTGGGTGGAAAGTGTCATGATGGCTGTATCTCGAAGGTTTTTTTGCTGCAATTTTCGTGGGTAGAATTATTTTTGGTGGCATGATTGAGGAGGAAAAGAAAAAATGGAAAATAACTAAAATAACCTATTAATAAGGGAAAAAAAAGTTAAACATTGAGGCAGAAGAAAACCATAATGGCAACAAATTACATTTATACAACACCTTTACAATAGCAAAATGTCCCAAGGTGCTTCACAGTTGGGGGTCAGAGTCAATCAGGAGTAGGAGGGAAATTAGGGAAAGTGGCCATAAGGTACAGTCAAAGAATTAGGTTTTAAGGCCACTTATGAAGGTGATGGGAGAGAAGGTGGAAAGAATTGGAAGAGCAGAGGATGTGAGAAGGGACAAAGGGATGGAAATAGTTACAAAGGCAGAGACAAATGCAGTTGTGAAGAAATTTTTAGACAGGGTTGAGGATTCCAAAGTTGATGCAATGAGGGATAAGTTCAGTTCCATTTGCAACCCCTCAAATAATGAAGCAGTCCGAGCCCGCCTGCAGCAAGACCTGGACAACATCCAGGCTTGGGCTCATAAGTGGCAAGTAACATTCGCGCCAGACAAGTGCCAGGCAATGACCATCTCCAACAAGAGAGAGTCTAACCACCTCCCCTTGACATTCAATGGCATTACCATTGGCAAATCCCCCACCATCAACATCCTGGGGGTCACCATTGACCAGAAACGTAACTGGACCTGCCATATAAATACTGTGGCTACAAGAGCAGGTCAGAGGCTGGGTATTCTGTGGCAAGTGACTCACCTCCTGACTCCCCAAAGCCTTTCCTCCATCTACAAGGCACAAGTCAGGAGTTTGATGGAATACTCTCCGCTTGCCTGGATGAGTGCAGCTCCAACAACACTCAAGAAGCTCGACACCATCCAAGACAAAGCAGCCCGCTTGATTGGCACCCCATCCACCACCATAAACATTCACTCCCTTCACCACCGGCGCACTGTGGCTGCAGTGTGTACCATCCACAGGATGCACTGCAGCAACTCGCCAAGGCTTCTTCGACAGCACCTTCCAAACCCCGCGACCTCTACCACCTAGAAGGACAAGAGCAGTAGACACATGGGAACAACAACTCCTGCACGTTCCCCTCCAAGTCAACACCATCCCGACTTGGAAATATATCGCCATTCCTTCATCATCGCTGGGTCAAAATCCTGGAACTCCCTTCCTAACAGCACTGTGGGAGAACCTTCACCACACGGACTGCAGCGGTTCAAGAAGTGGGCTCACCACCACCACCTTCTCAAGGGCAATTAGGGATGGGCAATAAATGCCAGCCTCGCCAGCAACGCCCACATCCCATGAATGAATAAAAAAAAATATGGAGTCACCGAAGGTCTACAAGAATATGGATGATTGGTGAGCGGGACTTTGGAAGGAATAAGATAGGAACAGCAGAGTTCTGAATGCATTGGTATTTTATGGAGGGTGGAGCTAATAATACACTGAAATAATAAACTCTTATGACTCAGGCATAACATATATGAGCCTAAATTTTCCAATCCCAGTTAATTTCAAACCAGAATGGCTAGAAACACGTGCAAAGCTGACCAGAAATTTAGTCTCCTGATTACAGACAATTTTCAGTAGTCAGCTCATTAGCATAATTATTCATAACTCCATGCATTGCTTTCAACTAGAATAGGGAAGTAGTCTAAAGGGGAAGGAGGAGGAAATTGTGCTTTAGATGGAGTGCAGACACATAAAAATAAATGGCAACTTGGGGTTGGGAGGAAATTCTTAGAATTTTCGGGAAGGCTCAAAAGGCATTACAACCCATTGGCACCCTTTTACCAAGGCTAAAGGTAGATAATGAGAAAGAACTGATATGCAAAAATTAAGTGTTTGTTAGTTGCAGATGGTACAATGCTGCATATAGCTTTCTGCTGACCAGGAACCCATGAAGCCAGGTCCCCACCATTGCTACCAGGTAGGTGTGCCAGAGCCTGAAAATTAGGTTGCTGGTATCATGGTGGCTGCAGCTAATCAGGTTGTGCTAGCTATTGATCATCATAGCTTCTTTCATCCTGTACTACTTAAAAATTATAACACTGTGATTGGGATGCTTCTGAAGAACCATCCATTGTTAAGGTTAGTCAAGTCTTCACCTATAGTATATGGACCATCGGGTCAGCTATCACTGCCTTTTTGGGGAATTGTGGCATCTGCATGCATTAAACCTCTAACAAAGCAAGATACGTGCACCTCTAACTGTAGATGCCGGTGTGAGGGTATTGGTGGGTGGGCTTAGAGAAGGTTTGGTACAGCACAATATACCTGCGTGGATTCTCTTCTTCCTCCATAGGAATAGGGGAATTTCCATGGGGAAACCCATTCTGTCACTATCATTGTTACTGGCAAAAATGTGTGTGCCTTAACAATTGTCATGATGCCTCCTGACCACCGAAATCAAAGCAGCAGAAAAAAAAATGGTTTGAAGAATGTCCATAACAATCTTCAGGCAAAACTCTTGAAATTTACTCCTGTACCCAGCAACCCTAAATGTCCATTTTCAATGGGAGGGAACATAAATCAGTGCTGTATGAAAGAAAGAAGAAAAAAACTGCCTTCCATATAGCATCTTTCAGATCCTCAAGACGTTCTGAAGCACTTCACAGCTAATGAAGTGTAGTCGTTGTTATAATGTAGGCCAAAACGGCAGCCAAATTACACACAGCAAGCGCTCACAAATGTCTAGTTACTCTGATCTTACTGATGTTGATGAAGGGATAAATGTTAGCTAGGATACCAGGAGAACTCCACTGATCTTTTTTGAATAATGCCACGGGATCTTTTACGTCCACCACAGCAGGCAGGGCCTCGGTTAAAAAAAACAGATTTCCATCTAAATAAATATAATTGGGAACTTTATTTTAATATTAAAATGAAGCTCCTGCTTATCTTTAGGTGGGAGCTTTCTGCATCCGTGTAATCTGGAACAGGGGCTGTGAGTGCTGTTTACAATGGGCGGAGATTTGGTGCAAAAGATGTCGCCCCATTTTCTAAGCAATAACACCCACTTTACACCCAAAAATCTAACCTATTATAACATCTTTTGAAGTAGTCCTCTGTCTTTTGACAATGTAATTCCTCGGTTCACTCACATATGGTAGAACTCCAAGGCAATGCACTGCAGTCCGACAACATGTGATGGAGAGTACAGAGCATGACATTAACCATTTAGATATTTTACTAGCCAATCCAAGATTTCCATTTGCAAAAGTAATTACAGAATGGGAAGGGGAAGCAATTCAGTAATTAAGTATTCATGTGAAGTAGATCATTGGCCATAAAGCTCTTTGGGACCTCCTGAGGTTGTGAAAGGCACTATATAAAAGCAAGTTCTTTTTTTCTCCTTTAGCATCAAACCCAAATTTCTCTTTTAAATAAAATATCTATTTTGCTCCATAAGAAATTTCTCGGTCACAAATTCATCAGTTTTAAAGCCACATATTCCCCCGATTTCATTAACAGGTTGTGAGATACGGAGATAAACGGGCATTCTCCCATTTTTTTGCTAAAAGAGGAATTTCGCCCCCAGAGGACTAACACTCAAGCAGAACTGAGCTCTCCTTCGACAAATGTGATAGTTATATTAAAGGATTTTGTACCTATTCCAAATGCTGCTATTTTGTTTCCAATTTGGGGTCAGCTGTTGCATTAAAATCAGCCAAGAAACCCTCAGTGAAGTTTGAGAGATTTACAAAAATTCAATTGTAAAGATTTATGGAGCAATTCTCCTGCTGGCAGTAACTCGGACTGGCATTGCCAATGCCAGCAACAGAATTTATGCCTGCTTGTAGCAGAAAATTTGTACAGCTGCCAACCATTCCATTTTCCCCTTTATCTGAATGCAAGTAGAAGTTACTGCTGGGTCACTGGGAGAACAGGTGGATGAATGATGAACTGAGCAACCGCACAATGCTCTGATTTTTCTGTTGGATATACGAGTGCAACAACAAAGTTAATGGAAGCTTATTTCATCCTTTGTCATTATAATAAAATCAGTTCCCTGACCATCCGATATCGTGAGTCTAATCTTGCTCCAGTCATCCACATCTTGCAAAGTGAAAAAAACAAAATTCTGATTGGGAGGGGAAACGATCAAAAATGCAACCTTTCCCTATAGGTGATTTGCAGCTGCCCACTGCAATTCAGCGATAGTCACAATTGCATGTAACACTTGGCAGGTGGCCATTCCAATATTAACATTTAACAGAAAATACACACCTCAGATAGTAGCAATAGAAAAAAATGCTTAAACCACCAGCGGCAAAAGCCACTGTAGCCCATCCTGGTGAAAAACACAGCCTCAGTCAATATTACAAAACTCTAATACTTCAGTAAAGTAGGCCAATAAGCACAAATGGCAGAATTTTAGAGACGAGGCACTGTATGACTTGTTGTTAGACTCTACTGACACCTTCAGTTTTTACTTCAGCATGCCTGCTGACTGTAATACCAAGTACCAGTGCATCACACTCAATACATGGTGCCTTGTACATGTTGTCTGTCTTATTATTGCAAGATGAACACCGAGCTTTTACCGTTACCAACACCATCCCAAGAAAATACATTATTTCATGTTTGCCATATGCAAGGATAGGTTGCATCACAGGTAAACCACACTGTTTGCAGCATGTAGCCTAAGTCACGTGTTAGGATGAGGCTGAAAATATTTTATATATCTTCAGGGAATGTTCCTATGAAAAATCAGGGCATTGCTTCTCTGAGAACTGTGATCTCAGTATTCCATTTGAACTTTCAATTTTTTGTCATGAATGTAATTTGTGATTTCAATATGTAGTTTGTTCCCCAATTTGCTACAGTTTCCAAACTTGCTGAGAGAGAAAAAAAAGTTTCGAACATCTTTGTCATAATCCCAGAGGCAATTCCTTAATTTTTCATTGCAACTCCTCCTTCTCGTGTTAGTAGCTGAATTCTGTTGCTCACAACCCACAAAATGGGTTAAAGATCATTTTGGCCTCTTGTCACACAATTGTGGGGTGTAGATAACCTGAACAGAGAGAAGTGACAGCAGTCGCTGGAGTTTTGTAAAAAAATTAAGTCTGCAGATAAATGAGAGACATTGTAAACTCGCTAACACGGAACAAAGAATTGCGTTGATCACACCCTGAAAGACGTAGACTTTCTATGGAAATGTGTAGATTATATAAAACATCCTGTACTGGAAATGCGCACACACTACAGGGGGTTCATTACATTTTAAAATATGGGGAGAGCTGAGATAAGTAACAGGGAAGGCGACATGGAGTGCCATGTGGAAGGTGCACAAAAGACACATTTTCCTGAAATCTGGGACTCATTTAATGAAATCTGACCCTTGAGTAAGTGGCTATTAGTGAGAGGTGGCAGAGAAATTCCCCTGTTCATTGTTTCTAATGAAACCATTTACTAGAGTCAAATTCTTCAATTTTGTGCGATTTATTATTTGCTGCTTTATGAAAACTGACATATTCCATGGATTTTATATGGTCTCAGTCTAAAAGTTAAATTATTAGTGGCTTACATTTATTTTTAGTGGAACTATAATTTGATTTTTTTTATTCACAAACAAAATTAAAATTTGTACAAAAACTGTAGATTTTTACAGTGTCCATTGTTGCTTTATCTCCAAATACTGGCGTGAAGATGAAGTATTTAAGTAAATTTCTCCAAGAGGAAGACCCTAGTTCATTATGAATGTCACTAGGCTAAAATATAAGTTTTTCTTACATTGACCAATGACATTCACTGTTCTAAAAGAAGGAAATTCTCCAATGATTACAATTCTGCGCTTACATTATTGTAGTCACTGATATCGAACCTTATGATGGTAAAGTAGTGTTAGTAAAACATTTAATTATGTATGATTAGCTCTTAATATCCCTGAGGTGAGCTAAGAGTTAATGGCTACTTCAACTAATATTGCACTGCATCCCTGCTGATGGCTGAGCAGTGGCTGGTCTTTTAATTTGAGTTCATTTATGTAGGTCAATTCACAAGCAAATTTAACATTGCCTATAAAACTCCAAGCTACAATTGTAAATCCAGGTCCATTTTATCCTGCAGTATTTTTGTATATCTCAGGTCAGTTCTTTTCCACATGTGAAGTGAATAATGAGTAACTTGGAAAAAAATTTCAGTACCATAATTCAGATTGAAGCTGCTTTAGAAAATTACCAGATTAATCTTATAGGTAGTTGTTACTATATGGTCGCCATTCATAAAGTGTTTAGCAATTATGAAAATTTCTTTACTGATAATTTGTAACATTATCAAAATACAATAACGCATTTAGCAGAGTTCTAGTGTTCCTTGTACATACAGCACATATAATAAAAATATGCTAAGAGTGATACATCCGGTATCATGGAGTGATAGGACACTAGTAACCCTTGTGAATCCCCATAAGGAGATAAATTATTTCCATTAGTAGATAAATCAACAAGGCCAGTATCTTAAGATAAGCACTCACTACATAAAGAAGAGGATTAGGACAAACTTTTTCATGCAGAACGTTATTGGAACGTGCAATGATTGCCACAATCAGTGTTAAATTGATTAGAACATTCAAATAGGTACTTAATAGTTCTTGCAAGAGAAGTAATATAAAAGGATACAGGGAGAAAGCAAGAGTATTGAAATAAAAACAGAAAATGCTGGAAACACTCAGCAAGTCGGGCAGCATCTGTGGAGAAAGAAACAGAGTTAACATTTCAGGTCGAAGACCTTTCATCAGAACTGGGAGAAGTTGAAGATTTAACAGTTTTTAAGCAAGTACAGAGCCAGGGAAAGGTGGGAGGAAGGGGAGGGGAGGAAAGAACAAAAGGGAAGCATGACCCTGACCTTCCAGTTGCTAACCATTTTAATTCTCCATACCACTCCCACTCTGACCTCGGCTTCCTACGCTGTCCAAATTAAGCTCAACAGAAGCTCAAGGAAAAGCACCTCATCATTCGATTAGGCACTTTACAACCTTTTGGTCTCGACATTGATTTCAATAACTTCAGATCATAACCACTGCTCCCATTTTTTTGGACAGCAAGTGCTGGTAATGGTTCTGATATTGCTATTTACAGCTCCTCTAGACCCATCTTTTGTTTCTTTACTCGTCCCATTCCCACCATCCTAGCCTTGCACCATCATCCCCTTTGTCATTTAATCACTCCTGCCCTCCATCCTATCAGGGTCCTTCCATTTTGTTCTTTCCTCCCCTCCCTTTCCTCCCCACCCCTTTCCCTGACTCTGTTATTGCTTAAAAATTGTTAAATCTTCAACTTCTTCAATTCTGATGAAAGATCCCCACAGATGCTGCCTGGCTTGTTGAGTATTTCCAGCATTTTCTGCCTATATTTCAGTTTTCCAGCATCCGCAGCATTTTGCTTTTGAAGCAGGAATATTGGACTGATTTGAGAGTAGGAAAATGGGACTGTGTAAAATCAGCCCCATAGCGGTCTTAACTTCAGCACAGGCAAAAGGGGCCAAACGGTCGTCTTCTGTGCTAAAATTTCTACAGGAGAGAGTTTTTGCTTTGGTACTTTTGAAGGGGCACCATGCCCCATAGGAATGTATATTAATAAATTGTGTACCCCACAGACAATCAGATGGGAAGGAATACTACCAGGCAAAACTATCAATACATTCTGGATTTGATTCTGATATCTACCAATCTGAATTATGATACTGAACTTTCTTTTTAAGTTACTCATTATTCAGCACAACCAGAAAAGAACTGACCAGAGACATACAAAAATATTGCAGAAAAAATGGACCTGGATTTACAATTGTAGCTCAAGGTTTTAATAGGTGATGTTAAATTTTGGTTGTGAATTGACCTACATAAATGAACTCAAATTGAAAGACCCAACCACTGTTCAGCCATCAGCAACAATGTAGTACACTGACAATGTAGTACACTGACAATGTTGGGTACATCAGAATATGCTGAATGGGTATATCTACATTTTATCCTAATGAACTTTGAGTTTGAAAATGTTCACATTGGTTTGATTACTTTCTCTTTAAGGGATGATCCTGGTATTGGGGTGGTAGCTCTGTTTTCCACAAAATATTCCTGTATGGAGATAAACTGTGTTTTTATTCCAATGCCTGCTAAGGCAATTGACAGAATGGATAGCTATTGGGCTATCACATAGATTGGGCTAAATCCGAAGCTATCCCTCTCCGTCTAAGGCCTGTAACCCAAGTAACTGAAGTGCTCTTCCCTTTCATTGGCCACCTGAGGGCCTGAAATTTGTTGATGACAGGCTTAACCCTAAGGTTAATACAATAATAGATGGAAATATTGATCGGGACTACTGAGTATTGAAGAAATCATCGTTGTAGTTTGCTTCCCATATCTTTGTAAGGAAAAGAAGCAGCTTTGAAAATGAGTGCTCTTTTGAGGCTAAACTATGCCTGAGCCTTATCATTACAGTTTCAATGAACGTTTTCAAGTTTATCGAGGAATGTTACAGCACACGCTCCTTCTTTATTGACTACTTCCGCTAGAAAAAGATCTTTCACAATAGCATCATAATGAAAAGCAATAGGCAAGCGTAATCATATTGGCTTTGACAATTTATCGTAGGAAATTCCTGGTGGATAGGGGAAACCCAATCCATAACCTGACAACAGTCATTCTGGGCAATACAAAGAACTCTGGAGGGAAATTTTACTTCACACACTAGACTTTGAGTAGAGAACATTTTAGGATAGCAGACAGAAATCTTAATTTAGGAAACATAACATATGAGACCTTCTAAAGTAAAAACAACTACCAAAATACAGAATGAAGGGTTAAAGGTTAGGGAAAGATTTGTAAAACTAGAGTTTTCTAGTTAACAGAGATCACAGGATTTCAGCAGAGAAGGCTGATAAAGTCAAGCCTATCACATTTCAAATAATTCTTACAGGGAATATTTGGTTCAAAATAGTTGAATAGGACAGTTAGAACAGTAAGGATAGCATGGAGCAAACATTCAGAGAGCTAACATCTGTTTGTGAGATGAAAGTATTCCTGTGTGAGGAATAAGAAGGATGAAATGTAATGCTCTCCTCCAGTTACCTAGCTTGAAAACAGATCGAATTTATTTCTCACTTAAAGAAATAAGGGTGAAAAACAGCTGCCAATATTAAACATTTGGAAAGGAAGATGGGGCCACAGGGGCACACTTAGTTCAGCCATTAGAGAGGGAAGTTATAAACCTTTCCAAAAGGATTTTGAGTATGTATATAGGATAAATTTAGCAATGATATGCGCCATTCAATCACACATGCAACTGGTGCAGAGAGGGCTGGAAAATTCTGGGAATACTCAGGATTGCATCGATCGGCTTTTTGCAATTTGATTGCACTGGTGCGACCGGAGCCTCTTGATTCTGGCACAGTGCAAGCTCATTTGAGGCTCCAAATTTATGTAGATGAGGGAGGGGCTTCCCTAACCTTCACTTTGTTTAATAAAAACAAGAAATGCTGGAAAAGCTCAGCAAGTGAGGCAGCATCTGTGCAGTAAGAAACAGAGTTAATGTTTCAGGTTGAAGACCTGTCGTCAGAACGTGTGCTAGTCCCAGAGGAGCAATATCATCACTCTAGACAAGTAAAAACCTTGCACCCTTTGAGCCTCGTTACCAGGTCTTTGAATTTTTCTTCCTTATCGCTATATTCCGCTGGTTCAGGATAGCTTCTCACATGATTGTATTTTTGGGGGGGTATTGTTGCATTTTGTAGTTGCATTTGTTCATTCCTTTGCTTTGACTTATTTTTTGCATTTTTTAAAATTTGTTTTTTGTCCAAGAGGTAGCATTTCAGCTAGTTTTGAACTCATTTTTAGCACCCTAAAATATTATGATGGTAATTCCTCTTGTTCTAAGGGAGCTTGTGGATGAGGAGGAGTTGCAGAGGGAAGCTGCACGGACTCGATGTTGTCCGAATACACAGGCCCATAGACCCGAGCCAAACTACTTGGGCATGTCAGAGGACATTTGCCTTTGTTGCCTACTTTTCAGCAAGGATATGTTCTCAAACTAAGGTCAACCTGGGTGTCAGTAAGTGACCATGTATCAAGCTGCTAGGCTGTGTTACAATGACTTGAGATGTAAAACCCTTTGCAGATGTGAACGCGGCAAGACATTCAATGGTACGCTGCATCTTGAATTTGTGTTCTGCTGAGATATGGATGCGTATGAGATGCAATGAAAATCTGTAAGTTGTGTGAGGGCTTAACGCAGCCAAGCTGTAAATGTTGACAGGCAACACTTTGCGCATGTAACATTGGAACATCTACTTGCTACGTGATACTGTTGGGTAGTCTTATCTTGCCAGATGCCAGTGCATCTGTTCCTAGGCCCCATGTTGAACCTTGCACAAATTTCTGCTGGACATGGTGTATAACAGGTCAATGGGGAGTGTGCCCTGCAGTGTCAAACAGAACAGCACTTCTTGTACCCATCACATGCAGCATTAGCACAACAGCAGTCGTAGCATGAAAGCTTGTGGCTGGACAAACGTTTCCACATTTATTCACTTAATGTTAACTATTTCTAGACTCATGTTGCTGAATAACATGGATTTTTACTGGCTTGATGCTCTAGATTGGGTTTTGTGTTGGCCATGGTTGCTAGAAACAGGCTTCCTCTTCACACAATTTGGATTAAATTGTTTTTTTTATTATTCGTTCATGGGATGTGGACGTCGCTGGCAAGGCCAGCATTTATTGCCCATCCCTAATTGCCCTTGAGCAGGTGGTGGTAAGCCGCCTTCTTGAACCGCTGCAGGGTGAAGGTTCTCCCACAGTGCTGTTAGGTAGGGACTTCCAGGATTTTGACCCAGCGACGATGAAGCAACGGCGATATATTTCCAAGTCGGGATGGTGTGTGACTTGGATGGGAACGTGCAGGTGGGGTTGTTCCCATGTGCCTGCTGCCCTTATCCTTCTAGGTGGTAGAGGTCGCGGGTTTGGGAGGTGCTGTCGAAGAAGCCTTGGCGAGTTGTTACCTGACACGAAGCAGTCACTGCTGACAGGTGTTCTATCTATATTGGTGGGCCTCAAGACAAGCTTCAGTATATTTATACTTGCTTGTGCTTCCAATTAATTAATTAATGTAATGGAAATAATGTAGTAAATGTTTATGGTTTGAATAGAGATATAAATGGTTCTGCAACTAAAACATGTTTATGGCTGTAGGTGGAAATGATTGTTGACAACATAGTGAAAATTAAAATGGGGAACAGATGCTTGCTGGTTGAGGGTGAATAGGTGATGACAAGATTGCACAGCTACCACACACTTCAGTACTCAGGAAGCAGCTATTTCCCAGTTTGTGCATCTGATCCAGAATTTAAGACAAGCTCCCCTGGGAGCAATTCTCCTTTTGAACTCCCAAGCAGCGCAGTGTTTTTGGGAACTGTATATTCCATTGTAGTGTGTAATTACTACCATAAAATGATTCTGATACATCCAGTAACATTTTCTGCAGAAGGTGCTGTCAACAACAACCATTACTGCAAGCCTCTAAATAGACAGTATTGTGGTAGCAAGTGGCGCCTGCTCTCTATATATAGGGCAGTAAAACTGTGTTATAGGTACTAACATGTGACCGGAGTCTCATTTACACCAAATGAGTCGTGCCATATGTTTTTATTTTATTTTGCTATGTACCCATCTTGTGCCATGTTTCCACTAAAATTAAGTTTGAACCCAGAGTGCTATTCTACGAAGACAAACAATAAGGACCAGTTTATGATGGTGGAATAACATTGCAGTTGCTCTACACTACATTTGGAAGACTGCTAAGAGCACTCCAAAGTAAACCAAGACCTGTATTTACTGTAATCCCAGGAGCTGTCTTGACAAATACATCTAAGGCCCTTTTAGTGCCTAATCTTCTACTATGAGTGAGATGGGCTGAATGTCCCCATAATTATGCTAGCGTCATTATACTTGCCACACTAATTTGGTGCTCCAGTTTCTACTTAGAGCACTGCTATGCTCTATCTTCAACCAGGACTGAAGTACGCATTCAGCTGTAGGAAATCTGAAGCTTGCCAGTCAGTACCCAGTACAATTTCTCCAAGTGGTATTGTGCTCCCAGCAGCCACCAACATAAGTTTAATGACATATCTGTCCTTGTTTCAGTTTTCTCTGGATGCACTCATTTGTTATGTCACCTAATATACAAAATCAAGAAAACAAAATAAACAAACAACCTGATCCAAGGCCTATGAGGGTTATCAATATCATGACATTATACACCCTCCACCCATGATTTCCACCCATTAAAATCAATACAGTATGCAAATTGGCAGCAAGGTAGTGGAAAATCTCACCTGTGGTACCAACCGACAACAAATCACCCAATGACCCAAGGGGTGAAATTTGTAGTAGTAGATATTAGAAACAACTGACTGCAATGCATATCACGGGCTCAATTTTGAAATGGTGGCGGATTGGCAGTGGGGTTGCGGGGGGGGGGGGGTGAAGGTGCCCGTGCAAAACCCAAATTTAAAAAAAAAACTTACCTTTTCCGACGGGATCGCGATGTAATTGATAGTGATTAAAGTTCTTTCTGGGTTTCGCGCCTGATTGACCGGCTGGCTGCCGACAGGAGCTGCAACGTCGAGGTGGGGGGAGAGAAAGAGAGAGAGTGAGACGTCATCCGGCGTGGGAACAGAGAGTGGAGCACGCTGAAGATTGGATTGGGGGGGGGGGGGGTGGTGGGAGTGGAAGATCGGGGGCTGAGAGGGACATCGGAGAGGGAGACGTCGGGGGCTGAGAGGGACATCGGAGAGGGAGACGTCGGGGGCTGAGAGGGACATCGGAGAGGGAGACGTCGGGGGCTGAGAGGGACATCGGAGAGGGAGACGTCGGGGGCTGAGAGGGACATCGGAGAGGGAGACGTCGGGGGCTGAGAGGGACATCGGAGAGGGAGACGTCGGGGGCTGAGAGGGACATCGGAGCAGGGTGGAAAGGTAGGTTTGTTTTAATTTTTAAACTTTTGCAATGGTTTTTTATTTAATTTATTTTGCCTGATCCACCAGGCGTGACTCGGAAGCCATGGGAAAGCCGCCCAGATAAGTTTAAAATCATTTCAACTATCTACGACGTCAGAAATAAAGCACCTTAAGTACTTGAATGAGGTACATTTGGTTCTTTAACTATCATCTTGCTGGCTTTAATTGCCGGTGGGACTTCCAGATTTGTGAAGCGGGCGCACACAGGCGTCTGTGGGGAACTCGGAAGTCGTCGGGTTGGGGCCGGCTTCCGAAACTGCTCGGGATTTTCACCATTTTTGCAGCACCACCATGCACCCCCCCAACCCCCACCCCCAACGCACCACAATTTGATTTTAAAATCGAGCCCCATGATTTTTGGAAATTGTGTTTGCTCCAATTAGTAGACTGGGCCGAATATAATATTATTCCATTGTTGAACCACTATTTGTGGCGGGTTTATTGAATTTGGAGGCTCCATATTGGGATTCTCACGCTGCTACTAATGTAATCTAGTATATAAATTCTAATATAACAAAGCATTGTCCTACCTTTAGGCTTGGGTTGGAAGGTTGCAACTCCGATGAATCCATCAAAGCATGTTCAGTGACAAGTTCAAAGGCATTGCCTCCTGCTGATAAAACTTCCTCATTTACATTATAGAATGATTTCACCAAAAAAGGGAAAACGAAAGCAGAACATGGAGGAGACAAAAAACATGGCTATTGTCAACCTACCTGACTCCCACCTTTTTATTTGTCCTGTCCTCTCTTGCAGCAGGTTCAACAGGAATTTTTTCTTGGTGTGGTTTGAAAACAGATTTGAACAAAGAAAAGGGTAAAAATTTTTTTTAAATCAACCAATATTCTGCATGTAAACTTGTTTAGGAACCATGTGAAAAGAATCAATATAGAGGTACATCTTACTGAGATGTCTTGAAGGGCATTCATGAAGGAGTGCAAGATCCAATAGCTGGCAATACATATTAGTTTGTTGCCACAAATATAATAGAACATGCCAGCATTTCCACCCAATTCACAATCCACCCAGAAGGGATATTGAGTCCATTTCAACTCTGTGATGTTTATAAAGGCAAATAAATCACAAGGTAAGTCCAAATATTAGAGTCCATGCATCTATCCAGGAAATAACAGTACATCCACCTCCATTGCTACCTATCATGCTACCTAACTGGTTCTTGAATGAATTTAAGGTTTTTGCGTACATTACCCTATCCAGAAGACTATTGCAAGTGCGATAAATAGGTATATTATTAGAAACAAATTAGCTCTGATTTACCGCAGAATAAAAAATATCATGTGAATAGAATGCTTTTGGATATCCTCCAGCGATGGCTGCACAAGTACATCTTCGCTAATTACTTCCCTTCCCTCTCCCACACACTGACAGTCTAGCTTCTATCAGAGTTCTCCAGAGGAAATGGGTTGGCCTCTGATGCATTACTGTTAATGTGAATCATTGGTTCCCCACCTTCCAGGTACTTTGAATGTCTTAACAATTTAAACAAGCTCTACACCTCTTAAAAATAAGCCGAGATAAATAATTTGTGGCGGATTGCTTACATTTTGCCATTTTTCTTATTGAATTTTATAGAATTAGCTCGAGAGTGGACAGGAGATAGAATTAGCTCACAAAACCTCAGACTTTTTCTTGAAGAATAAGAAGATATTTCTTTCTCAGATATGTAGCGGAGTGGTCAATAGAGGCAAACAATATATTTCTAGTGGATTTTGGTATAAAAATGTTTGGTCAAGAACATAAAAATAAGTGTACAAAGTTGCTGTTTGTTAAGGATTCTGATGTTGAGATTTTTGGGGGTTATGAGTAGAGGTCAAATCAATCCAATTTGAACCTCTTAATGTATTAAAAACAGTAGGATGGATTTTGCACATCATACTTGGGTGGAGGCTGGAAATTGGGTGGGAATCCATTATTAATATGTTGAATCCTGGCCCACATTTATGTCCACTTTATTTTCTGCCATTGTTAATGATGGATAGCGGAAGTCCCTGCCCAGTATTCAAATGAGGCTGTAATGATGTGGTGTCATCAATTTGCATCATTACAGCCTCAGGTGCATGCAGTTATGTTCTCCTCCAAATAATATGGACTACCAGGGTTGCATTTTTGTTTCTTTCAAGGAAAAGGAGGAGGAGCAATGGGATTCCAGGTTGGTCAGACAGCACCAGAGGTGCATGGGACCCACCAGCCAGAATATAAAGACTGAGTCTCTCCTACCTCCAGTTGTCCCAGAAACAATGTTTGTGGAGGCTTTGCTGAAAGCCATCAACCTACAATCCAACCTAGCGTACAGGCACTGCACTGTAAGTGGCTGTAAGGAAAGAATGCACAAACTTGAATTTATGTCCTCAGGATGTTTGAAAGTGCATCACAGCCTATCAGTTGCTTTTGAAGTGTAATCACTGCTGTTTTGTTGGCAAACACAGCAGCCAATTCGAACACAGCAAGGTCCGACAAACAGCAAGGAGATAAATCACCTGTTAATCTCTTTTAATGGTGTTGGTTGAGAGATGAATGTTGGCCAGGACGGTTGGAGAACTCCCCTGCTCTTCTTCTAACAGTGCCATGGGATCCACTTTAGTTTAATGTCTCATCCAAAAGATGAGACCACCAACAATATATCGCTCCATCAGCACTGTGCTAAAGTATCGGTGTAAAGGTCACTAAACTTTTATGCTACAAGATTATCTGAGGTGCCACCGGGGACGTCACTAACATTAGCCAATGAACAGATGGATAAAGGAAATCACAGAGGCAATGTTTGCTCGAGCTAGCAATTTCATCCACTTCCCCGTGGACAACCACCGGCAACATGCCTGGGGACTGCAATCATACAGATTGACAAGATTCTCCAAGGCCCAAGTAATCATAGATTGCACTTACATGGCCACACATGGTCTCTTGATCAATATGTCAAAAGGAAAGGATTTCATTCCCTTGTTCAGTTTGTTTATGACCAGCAGCACTGCGTCATGCAAGTAAATGCTCACTTCTCTGACACCTGCCACAATGTGTTCATTGTAAAGTACTTCTGCATGCCAGCACTCTTCTACTCTGAAAGGGAGATTTCTAGGTGGCTTCTGGGAGATTAAGGCTAACCTTTGCAACAAGTGCTGATGACACTCATGTGGATTATGAGCTCAGCATGATTTGGTAAGGTCCATGCAGCCATCAGAGTTATAACTGAGTGCACCACTGCCATGTTAAAGGTTTGTTTCAGATGCCTGGGTCGACCTGGGGTGCCCTACAAAATAGTCCTGCTAGGGTCTCCAAGACCGTGGTTGTGGGTTGTGTGCTACACAGCTTTCCATTATTAAGAGATTTCATCATGAAGGTTGAAGAGGAGAGAAGCTCTCATGGGCAACAAGTGGATCAGCAAGAGGATTGGTAACAACTTGAAGAGGATGCAGAGCACAACCAGTTGCTACCTTCAAGAAACGTTCATGTCACTCTAATACAGGAGACTTTCTCTTGACTACAATATCTGGTCAATGCATTAAAAGTCCTGTCTACATCGTCCGCCTTCCTTCCACAAAGATGTCATCATCTACAGCCCCTTCTCTATGTTCAACAACTCCCAAAGATCCCATTCATGTTACCGAATGAAAGCAACTTCCACGTCTTTCCAAAAGTAGTATGAACATGCAGAACAACATTAGTGCCAGCATAATTTTATTGCCAACCCATTTGTGTCTCTGTAAGTGATCCTTCCGTTTGATGCCAGTGTGTGAAATACTCTTCATTTTAATCTAGTGCTTCTCCTAGGTGGTAATAGAGTGGTTGGAGTGCTTGAGGTGGCTGGCTGCTATGTGTCAAGAGGAGCCTCTTGGAACTAAGGTGGCCCTCGACTCACAGCAGCTAAGTACTGTATCTGTTGCATGTCTTGTGCTGCTACATGTACGTATGGTCTTGATCCTTTTCTGCCAGATTTTCAGGCATCAGCTGGCAGGAGGGCACACATCTGCTGCTATCCTGAGAAACATCACTACCATCTGTGTAACTTCTGCCCATGCCACTAGTACTGGATACTGGCTTTACGTGACCACTGATCTGCAAGGAAGCAGACAAAATGGTACCAATGAGATCAGTAAAGGCCTGTGAGATGCTTTTCTGCAACCAATTGCCAAGCCTGTGCAAAATGGAAGAGGCAACCCTCGCTATTCTGCAACCCAGGGTCTCTAGGCCAATAATCTGTCTTTCCATGGAGGAAGCAAGACAGTCCTTCAGGTCTCCGTCGTGGGAGCTGCCACTGTAAATTTCCATGCAACTGCCACATGCAGAGCTGTTAAAGCATCCTCCAAAATAATGTGAATGCTGCTGGTGGACTCCTCCAGCCAAGTTGCCATCTGCAGCACACTGCCCGACACAGCTCCCAATGTCTGCATCAATGCTTGATGCTCTGCCAGCATCATATTATTAAAGGCAGCATCCTCTGGGCTGCAGAATCCCAGACTCTTCAGTCAAGTATCAATGCGTCCTGACCTCCAGCCAGTTCACATCTTCTTACTCATGTAAAATACCACCAGCCAGCTAACATCTCCTTACTCATGTGAAACCACCTCTGTTCAATTGTGCTCTATGTGCCATTGAGTGCAGACCTCTCTTCCTCACTCTCTAACTCTTCTGGGTTGAATGTCTCTGGGCTTTTGCTTCAGAGAGAAGAGTGAGTGAGGGTGTGTGCCGTAAATGGAAAAGAGATCAGAATGGTTTCCTGAGGAGTGAGCTCACACTATCAGTCAAAAGACTAAAGTGATGTCTATCTGATATGGTTCACTGATAATTAATTAAGAATACAATAGGAAGAGAAGCATGATGAACCATCAGCTGGCACATGTGCTCCTACTTCCTCATCCCCAATACCTTCAATGGCCGCCCTCCCACGATGTATATTGTTTCCTCCTCACAGGAATTCAGAGGTCTCATATTCAGAGGCTGATCTCTCACTGTTGACAATGCCTTGTTCCAGAAAAAGAAAACCAAAAGGATTAAGTTAGTTTCAGTATCAGGACATGCAATAAAAAACCTTAGGTGTCAGCATGCATCTCATAATGGGTGGATGGCCAGACCCTGGGACCATCCCCAGTGCTATCAAATTCCATGATCTTGCTCCTAGAATTGCCACACTCCATTACTCTTCCCTTGTTCTCGTGCATTCTGCCATTATCCTGTCATATTAGAAGTTTCCCACCATCATTCAGGAAAAATGTTATATTTTACTTTCTTTTCTTAAGTAAGTTACCGCACGGTGTGGTTGGAGGAACATCGGATTTGTACTCATCTGTCCACTTTCCTCACTGTTTTTTGGTTCAATTGGTGGCAGTGGGAAGAGGGGAGATGCATCCACTCCCTGGAACAAAGGGAGCAGGGTAAGTATTACATTACAAGGATACATGAACAATAGTTGCAAAGGGTTAGGAGTTTTGTACTCAGGAGTATGGATGTCTAGGATTGGGGAATGTAATAGATGAAATCAGGTCAAGATCTGGAAAATCAAAACAGGATTTAAACAAACTGGTTAAGTTGGAATAGACCATAGTCTGCTTTGACTAGGATTTCATTTTATCATTGAAAGTAAATTCAATTGTACAGCTATAGATTTCAGTAATTTTTTTCCATATGATTTTTAAAATCTTTATAATTAATCAATGCTCTCAAATTTTTCAACATTAAAACAGTTAAACTAATTGTATTTTTATATTTGCTGAAATATGCAATTCTTATTTGCAAAATATATCTTCCAGGCAATATTTAAGTTAATGTGGTTCTTAAGTACACAAAATGTAAACATATAAAAAAAACTGAATTATGTATTAAATATTATATGGACATGTTGTGAATAATTGAACTGGATCATAGGATAATGGCTTTGATCTGATTTATTTATCTTCTGCAAATTGTCTTGTATGGTCATGATGTAATGGTTTTGTGTAATGTCTATTACAATAAAAATTAATACATTTCACAAAGCTTTTAATCTGTCACATCTTATTGAAACAAAGAATATTAATATAACACTGATGGCTGCACAAGATTAATATGAATTACCAGGTCACTTAGTGCACTAATAAACACATTCATAATGGCATTTTATAAACATAATTAATATGTACTTTCATTGCCTTTTCATGTAACTGGCTAACATACTGGATTAATTCCAAACACCCCTGGGAATGCTAATCTGCATCTGTTTCATCCAAGACCTAGAACTCAAATACTGTATTAATTTAGAGTTTATTACTACAATGATATGGTTACTATTCACACTTCTTACAAGCCTTAATCTGCAAAAAGATGTTCAATTTGTTAAAGATTTGTATGTTAATGCTGGAGTTGAGTTTGCATGTCTGCTGAATGCAGTGTAAGGAAAACAGTGTCAAGGTGCATGTTTGGATAGTAATGCAACTAATTTTAGATTTGTTCTGTATTACAGATGAAGTATCATTTATATTATTTGTTAACATTTCAAAGGTCGCACAAGCCATAATCTCATTAGGGTTTGTTCCATTTTGTACTTTCAATAAGTACAACATCAGTATGCAGAAGATAATGGAGTTAATAACCTTTGTAATAATGTATGCCTCTATTATTTGAATAATTATTAAATATTACGATAAATAGAATTATTGATGCCTTATTTCTTTGCCACAGAAAAATATCCTCTAGGGCATTACATTTAATGTGAGGTCTGCAATTTGGAAATTCACATTACATTTTGACCCTCATCCACTTAACTCCAGATGTTCACCATGACTAAGCTGACAAGATTTCCAAACTAACTTTATGAGCTATGGAGATAAATCACATTCAAAAGCTAATATTCTGCACACACATACCAAACTGAAAGTGACCCCTGTAAACAAGAACGTTTGTGTTACAGTAAACACATGCACAATTATTCCTTTCTGTTTTCTCTTCAGGCACATGGAATGAGGTACAGTACTGGGTTGCTTTGATTCAGCTGCAGGTTAACTTGTGGAGATTTAATGTGCATAAAACAAGCAAGTGAATTTTCTAATAACACTTGTGAAACAGGTCATTAATATTTCACAGGTTTGCCATCTTCCCTGTTTGCTCAATTCATCAATGCCCAACAGGTCCTCTGCCAGCTATACATTAAAACTATTTTCAAAATATTTCATTGTCAGCCAATGGCAGACTCATTATTTATTAAGATAAAGGAAACGATGAAGAGGAGCAGTGGATGCCATGGTTTCTTAAAAGCTTTTTCCCTTGAATCAACCCATTAATGTCTTTTGATACTGATGGAAACCTTGCAATCACAACAGAGTTATGCAACTCACAACATTTTACTTTTCAGGTTTTCAGTACTGCAATCTATAAAAGGGTACGTTCATCAGCTCTAAAGGTAGACAAAAAAAGCTACAATAGATTGAACCACTTCTTTGATTTATTTGGACAACTCCAAAACAAAGCAGTTTACTTGATTTCTATTATATGGATTGATATAGTGTATGGGATAAAGCAAATTATTTAGAAAGGAAAGTTCTTGAAGTTAATACCAACATCAAGACACAAACAAATATTTTGATCGTATAACCAATAATACAGAGTTCAACCCAACTATTGCTGGAATATTGAGCAACCAGAGTTCCTATATCATGATTAGACTTGTGCTGGAGATGGCACTTTCCCCCTTGTAGTTTTGGCATGATTTTCTTGTATTTCTGCAGTACCTCTACAAGTATGGAAACAATACTTGAAGTTATTTTGTCCCAATGCTAACATTTACAGTAAATTAACCAAGAAAATACGGGAAAAATGCATACTACATAGTAAAATTATATTAATAGCCAACAATTAAATCTGTTTTATTTTTCAGTAGTTGAACCTCCCTCATCACTTTTCTTTCCAATTTTTCATTTGACTTGGCTTTGGCTAGAGGTTCACTTCTTTCTTTTCCTTTTCTTCTATTTACATATTTTATTTGTTGCTATTTTGTCCATTACCTCCTCACTTGTTTTTCTTGCCCTATCAAATTTTTTTTGCATTCTCACATTTCTTGTTCTTGTGTCTGGTCTGCTTATCTTGAGGATCTTCTGGGAAATGCTAAGCAAATAATCGTTATAACCATCAAGATTCTCATGGAAAGCATGGTGTCTATTTTGAGAGCAAGCGTAAAAGAAAAGGAGGCCAAACCCTGAATGTGGTGCACAGTAGCAAATGTTAGGTGTTCAACAGCACTCTGAAATATAAAGGATATAGAGGATATTCGACTGGGTTGATGCTTTATATCTATACAATATTTGAAGCTGACCACACAATACACAAGTAACAACAACAACAACTTGCTTTTACATAGCACCTTTAATGTAGTAAAACATTCCAAGGTGCTTCACAGAAGCGATTATTAAACAAAATTTGACACTGAGCCACATTAGGAGATATTAGGTCAGGTAACCAAAAGCTTGGTCAAAGAGGTAGGTATTAAGGAGCGTCTTAAAGGAGGAGACAGAGGTAGAGAGGCAGAGAGCTTCAGGGATGGAATTCCAGAGCTTAGAGCCTATGCAGCTAAAGGCACGTCGCCAATGGCAGAGCGATTAAAAGTGGGGATGAGCAAGAAGCAAGAATTGGAGGAGTGCAGAGGTCTCAGAGGGTTGTAAGGCTGGAGGAGGTTACAGAGAAAAGGAGGGACGAGGCCATGGATGGATTTGAAAACTAGAATGAGAATTTTAAAATCGAGGTGTTCCCAGACAGGGAGCCAATGTAGGTCAGTGAGCACAGGGGTGATGGGTGCTAGTTAGAAAAGGGGCAACAGAATTTTGGATGAGCTCAAGTTTACGGAGGGTGGAAGTTGGGAAGCCAACCAGAGGAGCATTGGAATAGTCAAGTCTAGAGGTAACAAAGGCATGGATGAATGTTTCATCAGCAGATGATATGGTCAAAAGCTCATCACAGGGTCAAATATGATGCCAAGGTTGCTAACGGTGTGGTTCAACCTTAGAAAGTGACCAGGGAGAGGGATGAAGTCATTGGCTAAGGAATGGAGTTTGCGGCGGGGAGCAAAGACAATGGCTTTTGTCTTCCCAATATTTAGTTGGAGAAAGTTTTTGCACATCCAGTCAGACAAGCAGTGTGACAAATGAGAGACAATGGAGGGGTCGAGAGAGGTGGTGGTGAGGTAGAGCTGGGTGTCATCAGTCTATACGTGGTATCTGATGACATGTTTTCGGATGATATTGCTGAGGAGCAGCATATAGATGAGAAATAGGAGGGGGAAATAGAAGGATAGGTCCTTGGGGGACTCCAGAGGTAACGGTGTCAGAGCAGGAAGAGAAGCCATTGCAGGTGATTCTCTGGCTACGACTGGATAGATAAGAATGGAACCAGGTGAGGGCAGTCCCACCCAGTTGGACACAGAGGAGAGGTGTGGGAGGAGGATGGTGTGGTCAACCATGTCAAAGGCTACAGACAGGTTGAGAAGGATGAGGACGGATAGTTTACCATGGTCACAGTCACATAGGATGTAATTTATGACTTTGATAAGGGCAGTTTTAGTGCTGTGGCAGGGGCAGAAACTTGATTGGAGTGGTTCAAACATGGAGTTGCGGGAAAGATGGGCACGGATTGGGAAGGCGACAATATGTTCAAGGACTTTGGAGAGGAAAGAGAGGTTGGAGATGAGGCGGTAGTTTGCAAGGACAGTGGGATCAAGGGTGAGTTTTTTTTGAGGAGGGGAGTGATGACCGCATATTTAAAGGGGAGGGGGTCAGTACCCGAGGAGAGGGAACTAATAACAATATCAGCTAACATGGGGGCCAGGAAGGGGAGTTGGGTGGTCAGCAGTTTGGTGGGAATAGGATCAAGGGAGCAGGAGGTGGGTTTTGTGGTCAAGAAGAGCTCGGAGAGGGCAAGAGGAGAGATAGGAGAGAAACTAGAGAAAGATGCAAGTCCATGGCTAGGGCAGGGGGAAACCGTAGGGGAAGTTTGGCTTGGTGGGCTAGGGGAAGGGAGGGAAGCAGCAGAGGCAGCTGAACAGATGGTTTCAATCTTAGTGGCAAAGAAGTCCATGAGCTCCTCACACTTTTCTTTGGAGGTAGAGGTTTAAGACGACTGATGATCCTGGAGTAGTGAGCAGTTTTGATCGAGGAGAGCAGGGCCCGATAGTGCTTTATTAGTGATCCAGCCAGATCTGGCAATGAATGGCTAAACCAGTTGTCCGGCATAAACATTCAAGTCTGCGTCCCTTGAACTTAAGGAAACAGAGATGAGGGGCTGTACCGATGGAAATGACCAGGGTGACAGAGAGTAATAGTTTTAATGGGGACATGGGCATCAAAAGTGGAGGTTGAGGGTGTGATTGAGCAGATCGGTAGCTGCAGAAATGTCATGGTGAAGAAGTAAAGAAGTCACAAATGACTTATGTCCAATTAGATCCATAATAGGTCAAGGATTCACAAAATTTGAAACTACACATTTCGTATTACAATAGCTACAGAGTCACGTCCCTAAATAAAACCTTTCTAACATACTTAACTGTTCATTTAGTTTGAATACAAAATATTAGTTTGGTTTTTGTCCGTAGCAAGGACTGAAAACAAATGAAATGATAGATAATTCATCTTTAGGCATGGATTTCCTAATTACTTAAATTTAATTACCCTCTAAATATCATGGATAAGGTCATAATACAATAAAAGAAAATCACGAGGGTGATTCAAGCCTAGACTATCGAGTCGGAAAAACATGACCAAGTTCCTTCCTTTGGACTTGATACTGTGCCAATATGTACCTTCTTTATTATTTGTCGAGAAGAAACAAGCTAGCAGAAGAACAGACAAAGACATTGGCAAGGAATCAATTGTCCTGCTCTGTATTTTCTTTGTTTTTTTACATCTAGGACTAGTCAAATAATAGACTTTGGCAATAACTGTGAATTACAATTAACTACAAGGTTGAAAAAAGTAATTCTGAAAAGTGAGACACATAATCCCCAATGCCAAATGTCAGTTAACAGCAGAGGCAAAACTTCCGATTGGAGACCAAATACAGAGCTAGAGTTGGAGCAGTAAGTGGTACTTGTAACATTGTGTTCCTGCAGCCTTTAAATTTTGACTGCTTGAAAAACTTAGGTGGCAATGAGTAAGACAAGTGCGACATCCTGTGACAAATCCTGAGATTTTTCACCTTACAGCGCAACTTCCCTAGTCAGTCTCTACCCTCACTTGCATTTTAATATTAATTAGTAGCATGTTTTCAAGTACAGCTTCCACCTCTCACAGCCCGCCTAACAGTAAAGGAAACTTCCGTCTGTTATTGTAACAGCTGGTCTTACCATTGGCAAGTATTCAGCTCACCAACACTGTTTAAAATTAGGCTGAATTAAAGTGCTGATGAGTTGAGCGTTTGCCAACTGTAGGACCAGTTGTTACAATAACTAACAGGTCTTACAGACTTAACGTGTGCTTTCATGGGATGATCTTCTGAACATTGAGAAACTCTTCAAAGCTGTCATCAAGTTTATTTTAGGAGCGAGAACTCAAATGGATGACAACATCATGATCCAAAAGTCATCCAGCATCTAAAGCACCAGAGAACAACACGAGCTAGCAATGCAAAGGTACAAATGGTGCATTGACAATCTGGAAGAAAATGTTGTAAAGGAGATAGCCTTTGCTTAGGAAACCATGTTATCGGAGAAGAAAGAGAGCACCTGCCTGGAACTTGTATGCTGGCTATCTGACTGGAAAAAATGAGCATCAAGTCTGTAAGCTGATTGCTAGAACAACTGGTCTTACAGTGAGCAAGTGCGAAGCTGAATGGCACTTTAATTCAGAATGTAATTTTAAAAGCAGTGCTAGTGAACTGTACTTGCTGATAACCAGTTGTTACAATAATCAGATGGAAACTTCCTTACTGTTAAATAGGCTGAGAGAGGGAGAAACTATACCTTAAAATAAGTTACTGATTAAAATTAATGGGGCAGTTAGGAGATCAAGGGATAGTGACTGATCCACAACTGCAAGAAAAGTACTCCCGTAATTATTCTTGATTTTAGCCATTTTTCTTACAAAGGTCCTGTAAGTTTTTGATCATTTTTACCAAGACCCCTAGCAATGAGTCAAATTGCCAAAAATTGAAACTAGTTTTGTAATAAATAAGCCACATAATTTTTTGTTGTGTTTTTAAGGAAGGGAGAGAATGGAAAAACTGAGCATCCTGTGAGAAAGTATTTAATGTCCTACAGGAGATCGTCATCACACTGGTGTGATAATGGCTTACCCTGAACCAGTCAGTAACAGCCAACCTTGAACTGACCAATGATGGACAATCCTGAAATAAGCAGAAACTGCCAATTGTGAACCAATCAGTAGTGGCCAACCATGAGCCAATCGGTAATGTCCAACAACGAACCAATCAATAACAGCCAATTTTAATCCAATTAATAATGGCCAGCCCTGAATAAATTAGTAGCCGCCAACTCTGAGCCATTCAATAATGCCAACCCTGAACCAATCAATAGCAGCCATTCCTGCACAATTCAATAACTGCTATTGTGAATGATACATGAATGAGCAGCTTCCAAGCTGCAATAAGTGACCTCAAAATAATAAAAGCACTTGATTCTTCCTTTGGGATCAACATATTTGGATCTCACTCTGGGCTTTTGCAACATCGAAGGTGCTGGATTATTCATTTTGACTTTGGCTTGCACATCTGCTAATATGTCTTTATGAATGCCACAAATGGATCGACATTGAATGTTGAATAGGTTTTTGTTATTCAAGAGTTTCTCATTTCTATATCTTATTCAGCTACAGGCTTGTTTCCCATTCCAATCAATCAGTAGAATTTCTTTCGTCAAAGCCCGGAAGAAAATATATTTGGAATAATTTGTCATGAGACTGGTTTAAATTGTTAGCTTTGGGTTACCAGCAGTGTAAATATTTCAATCATAGTAGAATTGCCAAACTTGAGAAGCAATTCAAACAGATATGTCCAACAGCTTTGCGAAATATTAGCCACTGCACCCTCCTCTTCTAACTTTTTCTAGTAATAATTTCAGATACATTCCATCTGGGCCTGGCACATATGAACTTCTCAATGCTACAGTCTTTTAATGATAATTTTATTATACAGCACTATATTCTCCATTTTATTTTTTTGACTTTATTTTCCTGTTTGGGTATGCTGACATAAGGATGCTGTTAAAGAAAAAAAAAACCTTGGATGATCTATGTATTCTTATCTCTCCTAAATATCTTTCCCCACTCAGACCTGAGGGGTCCTGATAGTCTTTGCTGATTTTTGGAAGTATTTTTTCCTGCTAATATTTTTTCATCACTCTTTCCTATTTTGTCTTTTTGCCATCCATTCTCATTCAACAGGTTTATCCTGCATACTTACTAATCATCTTTATTCCCATTTTCTTAAAAAAAAAGTTTTACTTTATGCTTATTCCAATTATTTGGTCTTCGGTTCTAAAAAAAAACCCTCCTTCTTTTGTATGGTAGAGCTGATTTGCAGCTGTTAAGTATAATCCTTATACTATGGGGTATGTTAGTGCAATAGTTATGTTATTGGACTAGTGAATCAAAGAACATGGGTTCAAATTCCATCATGACAGTTGAGAATTTGAATTCAGTTAAAAAAACCTGAAAATAAAACCATGACAATGTAGCTGTCAGATGGTCATAAAAACCCACTGACTCACTAATGTCCTTTAGGGAAGGAAACCTGCCATCCTTACCTAGTTTGGCCTTTGTGACTCCAGTCCAAAACCAAGGTGATTGACTCTTAACTGCCCTCTGAAGTGACCTAGCAAACCAATCAGTTGTATCAAATACCTATTAGCAGTTCAAAAAGGCAACCCACCACCAGCTTCTCAAGGCAACTAGGGATGAGCAATAAATGGACACATCCTGAGAATAAATTAAAAGCATCTGAATTTTGTTTAATTATATTCACCAATTTATCTTCCCTGGTTCTTCCTTTATTGCCAGAAAATGAACTGTTCTGAAATCTGATAATTTTATCGTCTTCTTCAGTTCCATCCCATGCCTCAAGCACCACTGTTTGTATTTACATACACCTTGACTTCCAAATTTTCCATTATTGCAGGCACATTTTTTTAACATGCTGCATAAAGTAGCACTAGCTCCATGAATTCACCTCTCGCATTTGAAAGATCTCCACCATCACGCCACTTAATTGATGGATAATTAAAAATTGATATGGAATTTAGCTGCGCATCAATGTATTTCTTTTGCTCTGGTAGTCTATAACAATTCAAAATTATTAACTTCTTTTCTTTGGTTTCACAGGTTTCACTCAGATAGATTGAGTCGTCCTCTCATCACAGGTTAACTCATTACTTTTAATTACTGTCAAATTCCCTCTCATTAGTAACCCTACACCTCCCACATGATTTTTCTTCTCCCTTCCATAAACCCTGTTTTATGAAACATGTCCATCCTCAGGATTTATCCATGATTCCATTAAGCTAATTACATCTACATCTTCCCTCAAACATAACCTTCAAGCTCTTGTACCATATTCTTCAAGCTCTTTATAGCACGGATAAATATATTCTAATAATCTGTGCGATCAAGAATTTGCTTTTTTTTAAACCTTTTGGTTTCTTGACTCTGCGCCTCTTTTATTATGACAATTTTAGATTATAAGGCTTGTTTATTATTTTCTTTACCTTTTCCTCACAGTTGGTTCAACAATCGTCTATTTAAACACAAGGGTTAATTTTAACTCGCTGCAGAACCCTGAAGTTTAGGGTTGCAGGTGACAGAAACCGGGTGACTTCTGAGTGGGTAAGTAACCCCTGCTGTTTTAACCATCCACCCATCCAGGTGCGTAGAGTTAAAATCCACCCCAGAGTCTCTCTCTTCGAGTTGATGCCTTTCCTAAAAAGCCATCCTAGTTTCCAATGTGCTCTATTCCATTCTGCTTGACCATCTCTCCAAAATAACATTATTGACTCATATTTTACTCAGCATTTCAACATCCCATGACATACCCCAATTATTTTTGCAGGGTTTTTTTTTACCTTTCAACATCACATTGACAAATCCTAAAGAAGAAACATAAAACCTATCAAACTCTATTGCCCATGCCATTGATCCTAACATTTCTTTTTAATTCAGCTTATGCATCCTAAGCACCAATTATCAGCCGTTGTCTCACAATTTTCTTGTCCATTTTGGTTGGTTAATGCAAAATATCAATAGTGCAATTCGTGCTTTCACTGGAGGGGAACACTGGGGCTTTGTATTACAACAGGAGCTTTACTACAACACCACTGAGTTTTTACCAAAGGAAAACTGAAACCAATTATTTTTTAGAATTCAGTAACCTTAAGCACTTACAGCTGTGCTTCTCTGAGTTAGTATAAAGCATGATTCATCAAAACCTAACATTCTGACTTCAGGTAATGTTTCAATTTAAAAAGTAACTCAATCTTCTTAACATGGTATGTCTAGAAGATACCAAACATGTTCTTCATCACTAAAGAAGTTTTCTTTAGGTGTGTGTTTCCCATCTTTAGTTTGCTTGTTTATATTTGAGATTTCTCTCCTAGCAATACTGCCTTACCAAGAAAATCCTTTGTTTACCATTTTCACACTAAAGATTATACAGCATTCCACAAATAATAAATTAGAAGACATTTTATGCTCTGCAATGACCTGCTTTGTCCTTCTGTGGAGGTCACACTACCTGCAAAGCACAGAGTGAAAATTACCTCTGTAAAAGTGGCTTATACTGTCATATCCTTAAAGGTAGAAAAAAAACAGAATGGCATTCTCCTGCAACTTACTTTCCAAACAATACTGTACTTGCTATTCGGCATTTTCTGTCCTCCATAAATTGCTGAATGCACGTCCATAACTTTGGAAGTTAATTTCCATAAACTGTGTACAAAGGTTTGAAGAAACATCACTTGCTGTACAGTGAAGTCAGTTACATTCAATTTAGGATAGATCATTATAAAATTCCATTATCACTGGTAGAAGTCAGACTATTTGTCATCAAGGAACAGATGACAAGCTCAGAAATAATACATTTGTCATTATCAGATGATGAATGATGGTCCATTAAAACTGCAATATATCATCAGCAAACCTGGGAAGAAGAGATCAAATCCACTAGCACCAGACTCATAATTTAATTTGCAACAACTGTCAAAGTGACATTCCAATTGTGCAGCAAACATATTATTTAAATTTCACCATCTTATTCTTCCTTCTGTAAAAAAATATTTTGTGATACAATATAAATCACTCAACATACATGTGCACGTCTTCATACAGGTAATTTTATTTTGGCCAAGAGTAAAATGGAAATGAAGAATCCTAGTGACCAGTAATGCAGCAGGATTGGCCAACACTTTGCAACCTGAAGGTGTGACTTTAAAGGGCAAATTTAGTGAGGCCCAGCCTTTGGTCCTGCCTTGTAATCTTACTCTTATTTCAATTAGGTTCCTTGTTCAACTTTGAGCTGAACTTCAAACCCACCTCCACTCCATTACCAGGATAACCTATTTTTATCTCCAAGACACCATTCAATTCCACCCTTAGCTCATCCACACGGGTTCATCTGTGCTTTTATCCTTTCCAGGCTCAATTTTTGTAAATCTTTCATTGCGGGTCTCCCTAGTTCCAATCTACATAAACCCCAACCCCTCCAAAACATCATCACCTGCATCCTATCCAGTAGTAAGTCCCACTCCACTGTCACCACTATTCTTGTCAACCCGAAATGCCTACCCAATCCCCCATTGAATCGATTTCAAAATCCTTATCTACAAATCTGTCCAGAGCTTTGCTCCATCCAACTACGTCTGTAACCTTTTTTGGCCTGCATCCCAGCTCGTAGTCTCTGCTGTTCTGAGTCTAGATTCATGCGAGTTCCCTTCTCTGCCTCACTTTCGGTGGCTGAGCCATCAGCTATCTTAACCTCATCTCTGGAACTCGCTTCCATCTTGCTTTGTCACTTTGAACCTTTGAATAGCTTCTCCAAAACTACCTCTTTAATAATATTTTTACCAAAGCTTCCTCAGTGTCTCATGTCTCTCTCCTTATGTTGTTACATTAAAGACACCAGATAAATAAAGTTTAAAAATTCAATGTAAGACTGCATTTCCCTAATTTCAATTAATTTGTTAGTAAATATATTCACAACAGGCATCAAAAAGAACAACATAATGTAGTAGAAATGTAGTTTACTTAAGTGCAGACTTCAATAACAGCAAATTCATTAACCACCCCCTAGGACACATGATTGGAAAAAGGTGATGAAAGTAAGAGAAAGATAGCAAGAGGAAGACCAGAGACATGAAAGTGCAAGAAGATGAGAAAAATGCTAATTTATATTTTGTGTTCATTGTCTCATGTTACATACCTACCCGGAGTGAGTATGCAACCAGTTGGCCTCATCATGGCTCTGTATATTTGTGTTGGCTCGTCCCTCTGCCTCAGAAAGCATTGACACCACAAAGCGAGTGCTCCCAGGACCACTACATTTGAATCTTATACTTTCCATTTGGGGAATGAATACAATTTTTAAAATTATAAACAATATAAAACTGTTAAAAGAATTAATGTAAAAATAAATGTTATTTAGTTTTTTTTTGTTTTCTTTCACTAATGTTATTCCTTCTCTACTTCCCCCCTAGCAAAATCAAGAGGCCAAAACATCATTTTAGGGATAGGAAAAGACTTAGAAAGTTAAAAAAAAAATTAAACAAGTATAAAAGCTATCTAAAGTATATAAAGTAATACTTTCTACATTTCCGGTAGATTTGGATAGGAGGGAAGTAGAGAAGGAATACAATTAGAAAAAGAAAACAAAAATATGGTAGATAGGGTATAGAATCATAGAAGTTTACAACATGGAAACAGGCCCTTCGGCCCAACATGTCCATGTCGCCCAGTTTATACCACTAAGCTAGTCCCAATTGCCTGCACTTGGCCCATGTCCCTCTATACCCATCTTCCCCATGTAACTGTCCAAATGCTTTTTAAAAGACAAAATTGTACCCGCCTCTACTACTGCCTCTGGCAGCTCGTTCCAGACACTCACCACCCTTTGAGTGAAAAAATTGCCCCTCTGGACCCTTTTGTATCTCTCCCCTCTCACCTTAAATCTATGTCCCCTCGTTATAGACTCCCCCACCTTTGGGAAAAGGTATGAAACAATGTATCTCCAGTGCACTAAGCTTGAGCTGAACACACCTGCAAGATGAAGAATTGGTAGAGGACATAAAGATGCCGAAGAGACTTGGAAGAGTCCTGGAAAGAGAGGCACCAAATTGATTCTAAGACCACCAAAATAATTCTTATAAGTGGCCAAAAAGGTTGCTGAAATTGGTGAAAGAATATGGAGGAGAAAAACTAAGGAGATCCCAGGAAAGACCAAAAAACAAGAGAGAGAGTGAGAAAACAGGAAATAAAGTGGGAAAATAAGAGGTGGAATGGGAAAACATGCTAACCAGGTGAACAAAAGTTAATTTTCCACATTTATTTAAAAATAATTTTACAATTTGACAAATTAAAATTATTTTTATTTATTTGGGCTTTCTTGACTCAAATGATCAGTTGATTGAGACCAGATGGTAAAGACCTTACCTGCTGCACAGCATTGATCAGTTGGTCTCAATCAACTGATCATTTGAGTCAAGGAAGCCCAAATAAACAAAATTATTAGCTCATGATTGATTGGCCCAAAGCTGAACCCCAGTTTATGTATATAGAACAATGAGCATACCAAGAGCTGTAAAAGTGGAACGCTGGGCCAATCTATCATGAACTAATAATTTTGTCTGTACATGACTGGCTGAACATGCGAGCACATGTAATTGCAGTACTTTTCTATGCTGCCGGCCCATTTCGAGTGGCTGTCACACTTTTGCCAGTGCAAAAAGAACCGATAGGTTGTTTCAGATGGTTTCAATTCATTTCAACCCCTCCATGTAGGAGTTTAGTGCAATGCTGGGCAGATAGTTGGGGCACGGCCCTGTGAGCTAGATGGAGAAGCTTGTAAACATAAGAACATGTACTTGAGGGAAGAGTCAATCCCTAATTACCCTGACAACTCACTTCTCTATTTTAAGCACTTCAATTAAACCACCCTTGAACCTCTTCTCCAAGAAATGTAACCCAAGTTTACCCAGTCTGGTTTAATAGCTAAATACCTCCCCAAGTATTATCCTGGCAAATCATTGCTCATTTTCTCCAAGGGCAGTATATCCTTTCTAAGATAGTGAATCCAAAACCGAAGACAATATTCCAAATGAGGTCTTACCAGTACTTTGATAAGAGTATTGGGTGCTTATCCTCCCAGTCTCATTTTTGCTACTATTCTTTAACACTGGCCCATAACACTCTCGCCCATCATGGCTATATCATCCCAGAATTACTTCCTTTGCTTTTCAGGCATATGCACTTGTTTTGTAAACCACTAATTATCTTCTTGAAGATTCCACTGTTGGTTTATAGATTTACCAACTAACAATTTCTCCCACTCAGTTGCAATTAATTTCTTCCATATCCCTTCAATGTTCGCCTAGTATAAGTCAAAAACGTTGGTTTGTGATCCTCCTTTTTGCCCTCCAAGCCTGACAGTGAATTCAACCAAAGTAAAGTTAATATTCCCAAGATGATCCCTTACTACCAGATTGCTAACTATTTCTGGTTCATTACTCATAACTAAATCGAGCATTGTCTGCTCCCTTGCTGACATGATGCTTTAAGAAACAATCTTTATTGCATTCAATAAATCTATTCCCTTTTCTAATTCTCACTATTATTTCTATCCTAATTTATATGCAAGTTAAAAGATTTTACTTCTGAGCTTCTGCAATTCTATTCTTATCTCCCTTCAACCCTCTGAAACCACAAATTGACAGTTCTCCTGTTTGGATTATTATGAAGCGAACTTCATTCTTTTTGAATGTCCAACAACATATATTTTGTTTATGTCCCAAATTGCTCCACCCCGGTGCCTGAAATTGTTTGCTTGGTTAGATTCGAGGGAGTGGGAAGATTCCAAATATAAGGGGTGATCATCGGGTTATTTTACCTGTGGGCCTGAGCATGGAGTCAGGGCCCAAAGAAGCCCAAAAAGAGAAGACTTTTTGCTTTCTTTGACTTTCCTGGCTCCGCAAGTAAAGTTTAGGCCTCGCCTGCCCGGGACCCCTCCCTCGATCGAATTACTTGCCTCCCGCCATGAGTTGAATTTGGGCCAATAGATACATGGGTCAGTGAATTTGCCTGTTGTGGCTTCTGCCAGTGCTGGGGGTAGACAGCGTGCCAATATCCGATGTAATACTGAGGTCTCGTGAATTTAGCCTGCAGAGGGACTCGGCTATCTGTCCTGCTGAAGCTCAGTCAGTAGCACTGGAACATGGCTGAGGGTGGCTGCTGATATCTCTTCAACTTTGGTCGTGGGGGCAGCTGCTCATATCTACTGTTGATTGGCTGATCTTTGTCATAAATTGGTCACCCATGATGTAAACAATTTGTTTCTTCTCAAACATAAGGGAACTTTGGCAAGGTAGGATGGGGTCATCTACACTGATAAATCTCACAATCTTTTACACACACCATACCTCTCATACATCAGTGCTCACTTCCTGCACTTGGATACAGTTTTTACTTTTTTCAGCACATGGTAAGATTTTTGTTTTTGCTCAGGGTAAATTTGTTTTTCCACAGTCAACTAACTGGTCCTGCTGAAGATGGCTTCTTATCAAGCACCCTTGGACCCCAATAATAAACATCAGCCAATTGGGGATAACTGTCCTTGACTGTTGTTTTTAAACTTAAAAATTGGCCCGGAGTATTTTCCATTTTCATTATCTGCCTACAATCCACTCCCATTCATAACCATTTTTACAATAGATTTGTATAGCAAATTGTCTCATTTCTTGCATTTTTAGTTCATCATGGAAAAAAAATCATATTTTTGCACCATTTGACAATCCCAATTTCTCAATTTGTTGCAAATTCACATCAATGCAAAGCAAAACTTAGTGTTTTGAAAACTGTGCCCTAAGATTGCAAGCAAGAAATCGGCCAAACAGTGTTGTCCAAAGAAATCTTGCAGAATATGTGGCCTTCAGCAGTCAGTAATCTACCACATTCATCTCTGCCTTATTCCAAATTTGATTTTAAATATTTACAACATCATATATCTTCCCCCACTAGAAATTACTGCTGAACTGTTATTGTCCACGAAACCTGCAGGATGAACGATGGCTACCTTTAAAGGGAACATCAATGTTTTATTTGTGAAACATAAGCAGATAATAGTCCACACACTCATTGTTTTTATCGATTTTCAGTCCACAAGGAGGGTTGTTTACTTCCTGTGCCAGATCAAATGAAGCTGACTGGATCTTTGTTTTTACCATCAAATATTTTCAGAAACTATTTCAGTGATCAGTGAGCATTACTATTCAAAGATGCTTGGAATCTCAGTGTATATTATATTATATATATTGGTATACTTTTTACCTTTAGATGAAAACTGTAATCAGTTTATAGTAGTTCTTTGCATCTTTATGGATGTTATACAGTTACATAACATGCAAGGAGCTAGTTCTTAAGGAAATATACAGCAGGGACATTTCCTGAAATGACTATTGTATTTTCATATCAAATTAGGTGTGACATGGCATCATAAAGAACTATCAGAGCAGAGCACTCAAACTATGTCCATAGCTTGTACTGACTATATAGACCATTAAAATCCATGAGCAATGTATCTGACCATAGAAGACCAGAAATAAACATCACACTGTATCAACTTGTCATCACATCCACTTGGAGACTCTGCTGTATGTCAATTTTTCCCATGTCACAATTCCTGTATCAGTTGATTTAGATTTTACCTATCCTGACCTATTGCATATAATAATTTCCTAACATCTTTCAAGTATCTTAAGTTATCTATATGATATTCATCATTACAATTTCATGATGCGCAGGATTAGCTGTTGGACCATCCTGAGGGGCGGTGGAGATCTAAGAATTCCTTGTCGGGGCAGGAGGAGCACTATTGCTCCTTCTGGCCCCACAAAAAAAATTCAAACTTAACTTTATGGGCCTCCTCTGGCCTCGATCCACTCCCACGCTGGGTTGGCCTTGTGGGAAACTGACTGTCATTTCCCGCTCAGGCCTCCTAGTAAATATTGCAGTCGGTCGTCAGGTCCTGACACACATATGCTAAAAAGAACTTCACCAGTAGGTCAAGCTCCTGGTGCCTCTAGGCAGGTAAGTAATCTGGAAGATTTTAATTGCCCACCCAACTGGTTTCTGCTTGCAAGTTAGCGTTAAAATTAACCCCCTCGTCTTTAGACTGAATGGAGAATTTCCAAAAGTAAAGAAACATTTGTATATTATAGATAAAAATTTAAAACAGGTCCTACTGTTAAATTCAGCAGGGTCTGCGGGAACCCATACTTCCGGGTTTCCCGGCTGCAAATCCTCCACCTAGCCCCCATCTCGCTCACTTCCCGCCTCGCAGTTATTATCGGGGCCTGAGAGTCACAGAAAAAGACCCATATATTTTTCATGAGGTATCTCCTTTTAATATACTGTTCCAGCCAAGCTCTGTGGCTATGACTTTGTGGCAGCTGGAGGAGTGTTGTGATTCCGCATTTTAATACTTTTATTCGGTGTTACATTGTCAATTCTATGCATAATTGTACGTAAAATGTGCAATTGCTGCAATCACAATTCATCAGTGTCTCAGAGAGATGAACTAGCACGGATTGTAGCTGAAAGGTACAGTTCTATGATCTCAAGTCTCCCAGGTCTTTTTCTGTGACTCTCACGCCCCGATAATAACTGTGAGGCGGGAAGGGAGCGGGGTGGGGGGCGGGTGGAGGATTTGCGGCCAGGAAACCCGGAAGTATGGGTTCCTGCAGGCCCTGCTGAATTTAACGGCACGACCTGTTTTAAATTTTTTCAACAGGTTTCCCGGCTGCAGCCAGGCAGATTGACAGTCTGGCTGGTTGTCAGGCAGGACGGCAGTCGGGGAGCGGAGCAGAGGAAAGTCATGGTATCATAGTAGGTACAGCACAGGAGGAGGCCTGTTTGAAAGAGCTATCTATTTAGTTCCATTTCCCCTGCTCTTTCCCCATAGCTCTGTAAACGTTTTCCCTTCAAGTATTCATCCAATTCCCTTTTGAAAGTTACTATTGAATCTACTTCTACCACCCTTTCAGGCAGTGCATTCCAGATCATTATAACTCACTGCATTAAAAATAATGTTTCCTCATGTCGCCTCTGGCTCTTTTGCCGATCACCTTAAATCTGTGTCCTCTGGTTACCGACCCTTCTGCCACTGGAAACAGTTTCTCCTTATTTACTGTGTCAAAACCTTTCATGATTTTGAATACCTCTATCAAATTCCCCCATAACATTCTCTGTTCTGAGGAGAACAACCTCAGCTTCTCCAGTCTCTCCACATAACTGAAGTTCCTGATCCCTGGTGGTTTGACATCGATGGGCGGGGGGGGGGGAAATATCGGCCAATCGCAGGGGTCACATCGTTGGGGGGGACGGGAGGGAATTGGACATTGCGGTGGGGGGCGAGTGGGGGGAGTCAGACATCGCTGGGGAGGAGTTTGCCGGTTACGGGGGTCCCAGCACGGGGTGGGGGGAGATGGGAAATCGGACATCACAGGGGTTGGAGTCTAATATCACAGGGGTCCGATCGCGTGGAGGTAAGCTTGGTGGGCCCGGGGAAGCACTCCAGGTCCTCCTGGCCCACAGGCAGTACTGTAAAGGCATTTACCTCATGGATCTGGCCCTTCACGCCTCCCTTCAGCTGTCAGGTTGCCCTTGCCCCCCTTCTCATTGGAGAGGAAGAAACAAATAACCTTTTACCCCCCGCTCTGTGTATTCCTTTCAAGATATCTCTCTCAGGGTGTCTCGCTCTCTCTCTTCACATCGTCTCTGTTACCCTCTCCCACTAGGCTGTCTCTCCCTCCCATTCCATCTGGCTTTCTCCCACTCTCAAGGGTTTTTCTACCCTCCTCTCTTTTGAGATCACCCTCTTTCATGAAACCTCTCCCTCTTCAATTGAGCTTTTCTCTTTTGCCTGCTCAAGGTGCCTCTTCCTTTCAGCTATCCCTCTCTCCCCCCCAATCAAGATTTCCCTCAGCATCTTCCTTTTTCTCACTTGGAATGTCTCCCCTTTTCTTGGAGTTGTCAGTTCCCTCTTCGCGTCTCTGCATCCCAGGAATAATTTTCTAGCTCTGCGTGATCTTTTCTTCCATCCAGGAAAACTACATCACAAATGCAACCTCACACTTGTAGCGTGATGTTTTTTCTCTGTAAAGTTATACATTAACTATTCTTAACGCACTTGTAACTTAGCTGTGAAAATCACAGCTTGTTAAAATCTATGTAAAATACATGGCAGCGATGCTAATCAACAATCACAAGAGGATGTTGTAGCATGTTGGCAAGATGTCACAAGATGCATCTTGTGCATTTAAATTTTTCTTCCGCTTAGACGGGCACAAGCGTACTCAGGAAGATCAATAGAGGGGTTTCTCCCCCCGCCTCCCCACTGAACTAATATGTTTAGCATTAATACATGCATTTTTCCCTCTCTCCTAAAATCTTTCACAATGGGTTTCAACTCAACTTATCACATTGCAACTAATTTGGATGATCATGAAGGGATTTGCTCCATTCTGGCCCTCGAATCAACAATGTTGTTACTCACTTAGCACTCTACAAATTCATCTTTTCAAATAATAAGACAGGCAATAAGGCACGAGGCCTACTGTAAGTCAGAACTTACTCATTACCTTTTAAACTCAACTCTTCTGTAAGGGATGGAATTGTTTGAGACATAGCCATGAGATTGTATGAGGATTGGGTTGCGTGGTAGGGTTCGAATGGGAACTGGGGCGGTGAGTAAGTGCAGGCAAGGTGAGGATAATGGTTGAGTGGCTGTGAGGAGTGATGCTAGAGCGTTGTGGTGGCAGTGCAGAAGGAGTTGTGTGGTGGTGGAAGTGATGTGGAAGACGGAGTCTGGGAGAATGCGTAAGTATATTCACTTTGGCTGACCTGGTTAGGTCATTAAATCACTTCCTGCACTGGACCCAGGTTCTGGACACATTGCCGCTGCTGCTCACCTCCTCGGCCACCTCCAGCCAGGCCTTCTTGGTGGCGGAGGGAGGACACCTGGAGCACCTGGAGTGAGGAGTCAGAGAACCTTGGCAGAGCCTTGCCTCTGGCCTTGCTCCAAAATTGGTTGTTTGCTGCAGGAGGAGCATTGGAGGACTGCCCCTTTAAATAGGGCTCCTCCTGCTGACAACCTGTGATGCGGTTGTGCAGTGCGCCTGCTGCGCAGGTCTGGAACGGGAAGCCCGGAAACCATGGTAAGTGCCTTCAATTAAGCTGCGATTGTGTGCGGAGCACCCCGAATTCACTGGGCGCGTTACTCACGTGTCCAGTCGACCCCCCGCTACCAACCTGCCTCCCTCCTAATATCAGGCCCGAGATGTCTGACAATAGGAGACTGGAACTGAATTGATCTTCAATGGCAGAATTGATAATCAATTACCTGAGCCAGACATGTCTGCAGTACTCCAGGGTGCAGCTGATGATTGACCAGCCAGTCAGGCTCATTGATGGGACCTCAAGCATAGATCTCACTGAAAGCTGGAATTTTTCTCCCCACTCAGCTCAAAATAACCCTGCAAGGGATTTGGGTGTTCTTGTACATAAATCACAAATTTAACATGCAGGTACAGCGAGCAATTAGGAAGGCAAATGGTATGTTCGCCTTTATTGCAAGGGGGTTGGAGTATAAGAGTAAGGAGGTCTTGCTGCAATTATACAGGGCTCTGGTGAGACCACATCTGGAGTACAGTGTGCAGTTTTGGTCTCCTTACCCAAGGAAGGATATACTTGACTTATAAGGCGTGCAACAAAGATGCACTAGATTGACTCCTGGGGTGAGAGGGTTGTCCTATAAGGAGAGATTGACTAGAATGGGCCTATACTCTCTGGAGTTTAGAAGAATGAGAGATGATCTCATTGAAACGTATAACATTCTTAGAGGGCTTGACAGGATAGATGCTGAGTGGCTGTTTCTCCTGGCTGGAGAGTCTAAAAGTAGGGGTCATAGTCTCAAGATAAGGGGTCGGCCATTTAGGATCGAGATGAGGAAAAATTTCTTCACTCGGAGGGTTGTGAATCTTTGGAATTCTCTACCCCAGAGTGCTGTGGCTGCTCAGTCGTTGAGTATATTCAAGACTGAGATCGATAGATTTTTGGACACTAAGGGAATCAAGGGATTTGGGGATAGGCGGGAAAGTGGAGTTGAGGTAGAAGATCAGCCATGATCTTATTGAATGGTGGAGCAGGCTCAAGGGGCCATATGGCCTACTCCTGCACATTCCCCTCCAAGTCACACACCATCCCGACTTGGAAATATATCGCCGTTCCTTTGTCGTCACTGGGTCAAAATCCTGGAATTCCCTACCTAATAGCACTGTGGGAGAACCTTCACTACACGGACTGCAGTGGTTCAAGAAGACAGCTCATCACCACCTTCTCAAGGGCAATTAGGGATGGGCAATAAATGCTGGCCTTGCCCGCGACACCCACATCCAATGAACGAATAAAAAAAAAACTCACCAGTGCTCTGTTTCGATAAGCTGCAGAGTTTTGGAAAGTAGGCAATGACTTTCCACCTCCCGCTGGAAGTGTGCTGGAGTGGGACTTCTGCCCATCCAGGTAACCCCATCCCGTTTTCCTGGGGCGGGCTATTTTGATATGCAGTGAGGACATAGTGCAATATCCCTGCTTCTCACTGGCATACCGCCGCTGAGAGGGAGGAAAATACTGAGCAGCTGCAGTATATAAACGCTGCAGCTGCTTAAAGAGCAGGCAAATTCATAATATCTAGGAACGTGTGGCAGCACAGAGACATCCGAAAATGGTGGAAAACGATGGCTCTTAAGGTATTGCGGTTGTTGATAGAGCTCCCAAATTTTTGGATACCTCAGTGGACATCCTTTTGGCAGAAGTTGGGGCACGGAGAGAATGGTTCCTATGGACACGGCTACCTGGCCGTTAAAATTGGGTGGCTTGGAGGCCACTGCCAAAGACCCGGGGGAACAGTGTCCAGCTCAAGGTAAGTGATTTGGAAGGCTTATGGAAAGGAATAGCAGTTGGGGTGAGGGGAAAGCCTGAGGCAAGGGAAGCACTCCTGTTCCTCCTGATCCATAAGAAAACCCATAAAACAAAATAAAAAATTTACACCGACCTGGATCCAGAGTCCAAAAGCACACCCAGGCGAAAGCAAACACCTGAATCAGGACTTAAGTATCCCAATTTTCTGTTCAATGATGATTCTCATTGTTCTCAATGCTTCATTGTACCTGTTGTCCTCAGCTATCCTTGGATGCTGGAGTCATCAGCCATGCTTGCAAGGGTTATTCCTGGTCTTTAATCAATCATCCAGATACTTTCCTCTGATTCAGTAACCTGGAATTGTAGATTGGTGAAGAACAAAAGCAACACAGCAGCTTGCAGGATAGCAATGCATTAACATGAAGGATTGGGTGGTTGGCATCACATACAAGCTGGACATTAAAGGAATGAAAGCCCTTTTTATTGGTAGTTGAGTGGGTGCTCAAATGGACCTGACAATACTACCCTGTACCTGGGGAAGCCCTGCAACTCAGTAAATCTTCAATACATGCTCTCTCTGCTTTGCTGTGTCCATGGGAAATTATACAAACTGTGATACCTACCTGAACACGCATCTCTTATTTGTTTATCAGTGGTGCACTGCCAATTAACTAATATGACTGAGGTCACCTTAAGCTGCCTGGAATGTTCAGAGTTACTGTTAATTTAACAGACACTGGCCTCCATCCTCTCCTTCTCCAAATCTTTGTTATCCTTTTCCTCAAAACAAAACAACAGGGAAATTCTAAAAGGAAATCCTTAGCTTCCCAAAAAGCTACAAACATTTACCTGAGGAAGGAGGAAGCCTCCGAAAGCTTGTGAATTTAAAATAAAATTGCTGGACTATAACTTGGTGTTGTAAAATTGCTTACAATTGTCAACCCCAGTCCATCACCGGCATCTCCACATCATGACATCCCAAAAAATGCAATTATTGTAAAATTTGTCAGTGAACTTTCCATCCAAAGGTCTCAACTGACTTGGTAGTACTCTGACTAATGTAGCAATAAAATTCCCTGTGGGTCCTGAACCATACTTCTGTACTGCTTTTCATAGTCTCCTCCTGTCTCGGGGATATTGCAGTGCTCCTTACCCTACCTTCTTATAGTATAGATGTTTTCTGAGATCAGAAATATGGTGGAATTATCGGAAAACACAGCAGGAATGGGCAAGCTTTGGGCAGACGGCTGACCTTTGACACAGAGCAGGTGTCGGAAATCCTGGTATCCAGTTTTAAGGGCAGGGTTTTGGTGGAAGGACTCCCTTCCCCTTTTATCTTCTTTCTGGGTGGTATATCAGAGGAAAATCTTGCAGCACCCCTTTGCATTTTTGAAAGTTGGCTCTTGGCAACCAGTACCTAAGTTCTCTAAGTTTAGGTAAGAGGAGTATGTCCCTACAAGAAGAGTGCATGCACTTCATATCAGACAAAAGGAAGCTCTACTTGTGCAGATTTCTCAGTGGTTTGGTTGGAGACTCTTAAGCATGGTGATGGATTTCGATATGTGTAGCTGACCAAAAAAAAAACTTGCTTCCTTGGAGCAGTAAAATTAAATGGAAACAATAACATATTTCCTCAGTGTGTTCTGAAGCATGTAGAACTACATCTTCACACTTTCTATAATCATACAAACATGTTCATTTTTGCTTGTGCCTCCCGACCACCCAACCACACTCCCCATTTTACAAATTAGTGAAATCTGTTTTTCGAACTTCCAGGCCAGGTTTTTACGAGAATTTGTGCTCACTGTCATTTCTATATCACTCGATCTCCCAATGCTCATATATATCAGTTGGCTGTGTAGCCTCACATTCACAGCGCACATATGTCAATGTTACAAATTTTTAAGCTACACTTTAGTAAAGGCCAACAAAATTTGCACACTCACATTTATGGGAATTATTTATTTAGTGACCTATGTATATAATCAAATGAAATAAAAGCCATTCTAATGTTAACTGCCATCGTAAAAGTAAACTGTAACCAGACTTTATTACAGACGAGAGGGAGTTCAATACAAAAGGATTCAAAAATTGATTCTTCATGTTGCAAGTTTTGAAATGCAAAGTGCAATGATCTCTCTCAAAGGTCAGTGTTTTGATGAAATGTAGTCGGATTAATGGATTTTTTGGTTACTTTTGATTGCATAGATCTAAAGAAATTCATGGATCCTTGGGAAATTTATAGCTCTGATTCCAGTCTACTTCTAACGCCCGACAGTTCTTTGATACTGGCTAAACTAATCCAGAATGGAGGGTTTGATTATTGCTTCTGGTGAATCAGGCTGTCATTCTTGTTAGTTTCTCTAGTAAGTCACAGTCTAAATCTCTGACATAAAGCCTGCTGTAATCTAAAATGATAGGACTTCTAAACAAAGATGACACATTCAGTGACGGATTTGTGAGATCTTCTTAAGATGAAAGTTAAATATTGTCTGATATTATCTCAGTGGTAGGTCAAAAAACGATGAGAAGGCAGTGCATAAGGTACATTAAACATATTTCCAGGATAATGCTACATGGGGTACTTGGTAGTCTACTACACAACATCAGGTAAATTTTCGTGTGCATGATGCACTTCAGGCGGGCGATGGGCACAGATATTGGGACATCTGCCTGATGTCATCAGTGAGAGGTCTGAACCATTTTGATGGTCGGGCCTCAATAAAATTTTATAAGCGAGCTACCCTCTTCCTATCTCTTTTTCTCAGGATGATGTCTTGCTACAGCACGTCTCAATCCCCAGCACTCTAAAGCCATCCCTGCTCTGCTCCACATGCTTCTCCTTAAATCACAACGGGACACTACACCAGCTCTCCTTCTTGTTCTAATCACACACTCACCTGCTGCTGCTGCCCTCTCAACAGGAGCAATCAGCATTCTGCTTTAACTTGATAACAACTGGAATACAATGCACTTTTCTGCTAACTGCTTTCACATTTCAATCATACATACAGGCAGAGTAGCAACCTGGTGCTGCATTGCACTGCCACTCATCTAGTACTGTGTAACCTTCCCATTACTTGCTGACCCTTGTCCCTTTCGTCCATCCCATGACTTGCATCCTGCCGCACAACACATGGAAGTGGACCACCCTCAGGAAGATGTACTGTCACTCGCTCCACCTTTCCCAAGCACCAAAAGATCTTTCAGGTGTGCCAGCAATTATTTGAGGCATTAGACAGCCTACCTAAGAGCTGCTGCATCACATTTGAGTGTATGGAGGAGTCACTTTCCAGCTCGTGTGACATTCTGGCACAAGACATCAGCACTCTGCCATCTGCTATGGAGCATGTGGTCACTTCTATGGATGCTGTAGCTGGACCCTCTGTCCAGGAGTCTGTGTCACCAGCTCTAGCATCTTAGATTGAATCTCAATTTGGTGCCATTCAGGCTCTATGTCTGGAAGCTCATTACCCTGCAGGTTCCACCAGCCTCCTGCTGTAGAATTTAAGGCCCAATATCATCTATATTGGAGCAACAGGTAATAGAATGGTGAAGGCAGTAACTTCACATAACTGGTATCTTTAGATTCAATATGTTTGCAATGATCAAATATAAATCTCAATATTACATAAGAAAAGTTTCCCAAATTCTAACATGGGCCTGATGTGAAGCAGAGCACCATGACAGAAATCTTGCATATTGTCAAAATTGGTGGGCTACAGAACACGACAGGGTTGTGTTGTTTCCTCTCTGTATATCATTATTTAGATATGCAGATTCAGGTTTCCATACTAAAATCATACGATTTTACAGCACAGAAGAAAGCCATTCAGTCCATCACACTTGCATCAGATCTCTGAAAAAGCTATTTGCTTTGTCCCACTCCCCCGCCCTTTTCTCATACCCTTATAATTTCTTTCTTTCTCCACATATCTGTCCACTTCCCTTTTTAAAAAAAAACTATTAGGGATTCTGCTTCCAGTGCAGCATTCCATGTCCTAACAGCCCTCTGCATTAAAAAAATTCTCCAAGCATCTCCCTTCATTCTTTTGGTGATGATATTAAATTTATGCCAATCGGCAGAAATAATAATATTTTTGAATACCTCTATCAAACCTCCTCTTAACTTTCTCTGCTCTAATGAAAAAGGACTAATTTCTCTAGTCCCTCCTCATAAGTAAGGCCTCTCATCCCTATCATCTTAATAAATCACTTCTGCATCCTCTCCATGACCTTGACATCCTTTGTAAAAGGTTGGATAGCCAGGTGGTGAAGGATAGACTACAAGAGCCTAGTCTTCAGTTGCTTCCAAGCCTTTATTCTCAAAGTTCCCATTTACACGTCATGCCCCCTTAGATAAGCTCCCTCTTATAAATGGATATGAGAGTCCCCAATTGATATCCACCACCTGAATACAATTAAAACTAATTGATATAAATCCCATGGATACAATTAACAGATTCCCTTCTCTCTCCTTAAATAAAATTTTAAAAAATCAAATTTTATATATACACAATACAAACAAAATTTCAAAAATTAAAAACTTCCATACTCTGTACAACTTATACTATTAACAGCATTATATTGTGAGGTGACCCTTTTCCAGGACCCCTAATAATTCCTTCATACATGTACTTCTTTTAGTAAAACAATCCAACAGTTGATGGCTTGAATTCACCCATTTGATTTTAGTGATTTCCTTTCTCTCCAGCATTTGTTTCAAGCCAGCAAGGTCAATCTGTAATCTTTTCTCACTCATATTTTTGTAGAGTGTCGACATAACATTCAACGGGTATACTATCTTCAGTACTCCCATTGCACAGGATATCTTTCAAGATATTTGCCAAATAGAATCCCATATCCACTATGTCAGTAAGAGGCAGTGTTTCAGCAGCCAGAGTACTTTTAACAACCTTTTATATTTTCTTAGCTTCCCAAGCTAAAGGACAACATTTCCCATTCTCACCCATAAGAAACACTACGAAACCAGCTGCACTAGAATACCCATCAGGACGATTAGCATACGAAGCATCAGTAAAGATAAGTCGCTTCATTTTCTTTGGGTCACCTAAGGATGGGAACTTAAGTACACATTTATCTCTATTTAATTTTCGTAATGCTTTATTTGCCCTTAAAACATTCTCTACTATGGGGTGTTTCATTGAAGTACTTAACTCCAACACATCAAAACTAGCATCTGGTCTAGTCTGAATGCACAACCAGTTCAATTGACCAATCAAGCTTCATGATTGCTCTGTCTCTTCTTTAGATATAACATCACCTTTCTGTGATGACCTAGTACGATTCACCGGGATGGGAGAAACACTCTCTAAATAGCACCGGTGATTTAAAGTTATACCAGACCCACTCTGTTTAATATCTAAACCAATATATTTAAAAGCTCCACAGGCCTGACTCCCAATTTTAAATTCTACTCTAATCTTATTAATGACAAACTTCTCAAATTCCGCACTACCACCCCATAAGAAATCATCAACATGCATCATGAAGATGCCTGAAAGTTTTCCGTTATGGTACCAATAAAACATTGCGGGATCTGCTTTTAGCTGAACACAATCTATTTTCAGCAAAACAGATCTCACTGAAAAATACTATACCCTGGAAGCATCATTCAGGCCATAGATGCATTTGTTTAGTTTCCATAGTTTTCCTTCCACATCTGCTGCTTCTTTGGACGGTTTCGGATACACTTCTCTGAAAAGTATCGCACTGCAGAAATGCGGCTTTTATGTCAATTGACCTGCACTCCCATGAAAATGTTGCCAAAAGAGCCAAAAAGATTTTTAAGATTACCTTTCCAGCAGTGGGACAATCCACTCGAACATCTGTATCACCCAGTTTCTCTTCAGAACCCCTAGCTACCAACCTTGCTTTAGCCTTATATGTCCCATCTGCAGGGACTTTGTTTTTAGTACAAATCCATCTATGTGACATAGCTGGCTGAACCTTATCAATTACCTCAGAATAAATTCCAAATTCTTTCCAACTATCTAACTCCCTTTGTTTTGCCTCTCTTACTCGTTTACCCTTAAGTTTATTGGCAATCACCAACATTTCATGATCATGAGGACTTCTGCTTTTAGTTCTTTAACCTGACTGTTCTGTGGTCTTTGTTTTATTGTCTGACCTAGTCAAGCTACGTCTTCTACTTCCACTTTTATGTCTGTAAGGACGACTACTGTGAGATCTCCCTCTTTCATCTCTAGTTAGTGATCGTTTTCTGACATGAGATTAACTTCCGGACTCCCTAACACTACTTGTACTCCACTTTTGTACTCTCCACCCTTGTACCCCATTCTGCCAGACCATGGACCTCACTGCATGGCCATCATCCTGAACATTCAACCAATATTTAAATTTACCAGTAGCTTTGCCTGCACATCCCAGAATTGTTGCATCCCTCCATTCATTAGTCCCTTCTGGAACATATGTCACCTGTGTTCCCATTTTGGGTAATTGTTCTGTCGATGTGATAGCTCTGTCATGTGTTTCTTGATCACTGACATTACCACTGTCCAGCCCTTGATCTACCTCAGTCTGTACCTCAGGAGTTTCATCAAAAAAATCATGAACATCTGAGGCACAAGGTGCCTTGTTTACTTCTATCAACTGCTCAGAGTTTGAGATTTTATAATTTATTCCAATTAATTGTGAGGCATGAACCTTAACAGTTTGATTGCCATGTTGGAAAAGTACTGTCTTACCATCACAACCTATTACTTTACCAGGGTCTTTCCATTCCCTATGACCCTCTCTTTTATAGTATGCCAAATCCCCCGAATTGAACTGTCTCGGATGGTCTAATACGATGCATCTGTGCTCTACAAATTTTCTCCGATAAAAGCCTGTCTCCCCGCATGCATAGCACTTAAATGCTCAGAAAAAAATGGCACTAAATTATAATACCTTCTAGAGCAGGAGGATTATCACAAAGAACAGAAGGTAATTTGGGATTGTGCTCATAGACTAGGTAATAAGGATTATATCCTCCAACCATCTGAAGAGAATTCTTTGCTCGGACTGCCCATGCTAGGGCAGTTGACAATTTACATTCTGTTCAATCAGCCAAAGTTTTATTCACTATGCTATCAAAATATTATTCCTTTCACAAAGACCATTGCTGAAAGGGCTCTCAGCTGCTGTATTCATGAAAATTATATTCATAGTCTCACACATATCTCTGAACTCCGTGTTAGCAAATTCACCTCCATTATTGGTCAAAAATGTTGCTGGTGTCCCAAGTCCAGTCCCTATCCAGTTTTCCATAATTTTATCTAGAATAACCTTCTTCTCCTTTACCATATATTAGTGTAAAAATACTAAATCTCGTAGCCAGGTCAATAAAATGTAAGATGAAAACATTTCTGTTTTTGTCCCATACCTTTAAATCCATGGCAACTACCTCGTTAAAGTGAAGTGCTAATGGAACACTCACAATAGAATGTAAGAGCGTCCATCTATACTTCTTACTGATTTCACAGTTCTCACTAATCTCTTCTATTAGCCTCGTATACTCCTCATCAACTATACGTGCATTTTTTAGTAGGAGTTTTAAATGTTGACAAGTAGGGTGGGCAAATTGTCTATGTAACTTTACGTTCTATGTCAAGTTTCATTTTTGCTTTCTTCATGGAAGGTTTACCCAAAAGTATAGGTATCTTTCTAAAGACTACATCCATACTTACAAAATGGCTTACTCCAGCTATCTCACATAGAATCACCACTCTCTTGAGTGACCTCAAGGTGTTGTTATCTCCAAACCTAAAACATATGGAACTTTTATATTTCTTACCCTAACTTTGATCCTCACTACTTAGTGAATCAAGATAACATTTCAACCAATTTACCCCGCATACAGTTGACGTACATGCACTAACACCGCGCAATTAATGCAATCTGCGACTAACACATTCATCACAGGAGTAAAACTTCTTGTGATTAGTATAGTCTGTTCATATTCATCATTATCTTCATCCTCTCTCTCTCAGGAGTACTTTCTTCATGCGTCATTGCAAAGACCCTGCTTCTTCGCTCTGGGCAATTTGCCTCATAATGATACTTAGAGTCACATCTAAAGCATCTGCTGATTTTACCTTGGGCATTCCTGGAATTCATTTGCCCGTTATTATTGTCCCAATTTTGTCATCTGTTGATATAACTGGATTTGCTGAGCCTGCTTTCATCACATATCTAGCTGTCTCTAATCCTTCCATCATATTGATGCCTGCGTCAGGTCTCATGAAAATTTTGAAACCTGGATTAGCGCCTGCGTTCAGTATCAGGAACATTTCAAAACCTGGTAACCATCGAATTTTCTATTCTTTGTGTCACAGCGGAAGGCCTCATTTGTTCCATGAAGGCTGAAGGGAATGATTGTTTCCCCAGGAATTTTTTTTTAAGGCAACAGACATTTGATCTTTTTCCGAGAACTGGGCGTCAGTTAGGACCAGTTGCCTGTCCATATGAGACACCTTAGCACAATCTAGTAATTTAAACACTAGTACCGATCCAGGGATTCCCCAATTTGAACTTTGAATCTTTTGTACAATTTGTTAAATCCATGCTATACTCTCCCATTGAATGACTGTCCATTTTCCAAAATCTATCAAATGCTGACCAGGCCACATAAGCACTTAACAGGTAATTTATCTTGTAGATTTGATCCAGAAATTCTATTAGAAAGGTAAAACCTTCATTATCCAAATGATCTGCATCCATCCCAGAAAATACTTTACATCTGATTTTATTTCATTCAGGAAGTGAAAACGCCAAGGCCATGCCTTGTTTTCTCTTTGATAGAGTAGTAACCCATGTCCACATAGCAACTTCATTCTTCCACTGGTCATACGGTTCAAACTCCAAGAGTTTGCAAATTAAACAAATCCTCGACGATTTAAACTTGCTTTCTGCCATTTCCACAATGACCACAAGGCTTTCAAGTTTCCAACCATTCTCATGTAAAAAGTTGGATAGCCAGGTGGTGAAGGATAGCATATTAGAGCCTAGTCTTCAGCTGATTCCAAGCCTTTATTCTCAGAGCTCCCCTTTACACACATTTTCCCCCCCTAGATAAGCTGCCTCTTATAAGTGGATGCATGAGAGTCCCCAATTGATACCCACCACCTGAATACAATTAAGACTAATTGATATAAATCACATGGATACAATTAACATCCTTCCTAAAGTAAGGCAGCCAAAACTGAACACAATATTCTAACTGCGGCCCAATGAATAATTTGCATAGATTTAGCATTACCTTTACTCCTCTAAATAAGGTCTATGATTCCTTATGCTTTATTAAGGCTTTATCAACTTGTCTGCCCACTTTTAAAAATTTGTGTATCTGGACCCATTCTTCTTTTAAAGTTTTTCCAGTTAATATATATTCCGTTCTGTATTCTTCATCCCAAGTTGTCTTAGGTCATATTTCTCTACATTAAATTTCATCTGATATCTATCTGCCCAATCTACTGACCTATCTATATCCTCCTTAAGTCGCTAACAGTCCTCTTCAGAGTTAACCATTCTTCCTATTTTTGGGTTATCTGCAAATATTGATATTATGCCCCCATGCCCAAGTCCAGGTGCATTATCTATCTTCATTGAGGCAAACCAGCTCCACATCCACTTCCTTTGAGAGTATGCACATGGAAAGAATGCATGGATGCAAACCCAAGCACCGTTTATTCCAATTTTTAATGAATATATAAATTCTTAGGTGGGATTAAAAGAAAATCTCCCAGCCACTCAATTGCTGTTCTGGTTAAAAAAAGAGTACTTATATAAAAATAACTTGAAAGGAGCTCTGTGCATAGTTTAGATTTGCGATTAGTGGGTTTTACCTGTGTTCAATCTCAATGGGCGTATGGTATTCACAAAGAGTGGCTTTGTGTAAATGTCTCTAGACCACCCATTTTTTTCTGAAAACTACAATTAATGTTAGTCTGGAGGCACTTATCACAAAATAGTATGTGTGAGCTGTTCGCTAACCTTGCAGACTTGTAAACTGATAATTAGCAGGATGTTGACTAATGGATGAATGTTTATTACCCAATAACAGTATAAATACCACACTGCATTGTCACTCAGTTCCTTTTCTGAAAGTACGTTTTTTTTAGTTTTGAAAAGTACTGTTACTTTAAGCACTCAAAGCAACAGACTAGTCAAAACAGATCCCTTCCATTACCCATTCCCCCTTTCTCAGAGAGTATGTTTGGGTCATATTAAAATAAAAGATGTGGATGTATGCAGGCGCACGCTGAATAAAACAGACAATGTAGAATCTCTGTAATGATCTTAAGGCCTGTATTCCTGGAAATCAGGCACCCTGGAGCATTCTTAGGTTGCAATGGAATTAAGATTTTACAGCCAGTATAAAGACAGCTTGTGTTTTAGCCCTTTTAGAACCTTATGGAGGATATTAGAAGTATCAGTCAACTACTAAAGTCACATTTCATTACATGTAGATTATTAACTTGTCAGGAGAACGTGTCATTATATCAGCTTTCCCAGGACTCGCATTAACAGTTATTCAACTATGAGTTTGTTGTAACTAGGAGGCTTTCCACAAGATAAATATGGATGAGCAAGGCCACTACATTTCCATTCATAGTAAAACTGATGAAATCCTGGAATATAATTCCCAAAACAGTGGTAAAAATTCCAGAATCCATGCACTAAAAATATAATTTGACTTATTCAATCATTGTAAATCAACAGACCTGCAGAGGAAGGACATTCGGCTCATCTCGGCTTATTCATTTAGAAAAGCCTACAGTCTTCCCTTCACAACATCTACCTGCTTAAGAACCTCCAATATTTTTGCATCCTTATGTGAAGAACTCCCTGACAATAGCCCTAAATTTGCCTTTCACCAGTTTGAGCTTGTGACCCTTTGTCTCATTGTCATGATTTAATTTGAATTAGTACTCAATATTTACCTTTTCTATGAGGTCCTCCCTCATTCCTTTCCATTCAGGGCTGAATTGCCCAGGTTTCTCCAATTAACTCATTCTTCTGACACTAGGGATTGATCTTGTGGCTCTTCTCTGCACATCCTCCAGGCCTTGAATATTCCACATGAACTTGTGACAAGAATTAGAACCATCACTCAAGGTGGGGTCTCGGCCAAGCACTGTGCATTATATCCTCTGATTTTGTTGGTTGCTGATTTACAAGAAGCCCTCAGATCACATTTGCACACTGTTGAAGTTCAGGAATCAAAACACCTTTCATCCCTTGAATGTGCAGCTGGTCTGCAAATGACAATTGCTAGTTTCAAAGGTTTACCATGATTGATATGTCAAGTCATCACGGGTACAGGAGTCTGACCAACATAAAATTATATGGAATGGTTCTTGAAAAAGTACAACAATAGGATTTCCTTTGGAAAGATATATTTCAGATGTCGACTATTCGAGTGGCACACCGCAATATGGGTCTGTTAAAGTGTATGAAATATTTTTACCTTTCTCTTTATAACAATAGTTCTTAACATTAGTTTTGAGATTGAGGATGTTGACAAACAAGGAAGAAGGAGAGAGCACTGATGATTGTACCTTTCAGAGGGAAGATGTTTCTGAGGAGTCAATTCAAGTCAGGACTTTATACTGGAAGGAAAAAGTAGATTTTAAGCTGATTAGAAGAATAATGCAAAGAAACCCAGGTGAAATTGTTACCTGCAATCACTGAACCCTTAGGACAAATCCAACTGGAGGGTCAACAATAAACATTTGTAAGATGCAGATGTCAGCTAGTTTACAGAACTCAATATAATTGGAAACCTATGATCTGGCCCACAAGTTTGAAATGTGAGGACACACTGGTGGGATAGACCAGAGAGGACTTTCTAAATTTCACATATCAGAAATGTAAAGCTTTCAAAATATTAAAATTACAGTGTATTCACTGTGTTCAAAGAAAATCCTCTGAGATCCATAAAATGGCACACTCATAGTCAAACTGACAGGAATCACTTAGGTGAGTAATTGCTTGAAGGAAGGCTGACAGTCAAGGAAATTACTTCAATTATGAGACAGCCATTTGGACCGAGGAAAAGGCAATTGGATATGATGTTCTGGGGTGTGTCCTACCCTGCTTTTTCTGGGGTAATGGAAAATTAATGTTAGAAAACAACCAGTAAAATACCGTGGTCTCTGCAACAATTTCTATTGGCAGATTCGGCAAGCAGTGGCTGCTCCCAGTCTTCAAGTAAAGCCTTCTATGATAGAACAAAAATATCGATATGTTGCATGGATCTCTCTCTCTGTGACTCAGTATTCTTGTCCACTCAGCCCGCTGAGGTGCGCATAAAAACGTGTGCAAATATTTTGAGTTATTCGTAACTGTGCATAAATGCGAACAGATATGATGTTAAAGCTAGGTGTTTTGTTTTGCATCAGAGCATTGCTAGCGATGCAATGAGCACCAATTGCCTTCTTGCAATATCTTGCTAAACCATGTGTCACCAAATTGAGAGGCCTGACGCTCTGGCTTTGAAGCGGGCTGGAGATTTTGTCTGGATTGAAAGTAAGGCAATATACTGCAAATACCAGAAAACTGCTGGCAGAGCAGCATGTGGCCTGACCTGTAAACCAAGTGTATAGCCTGTTTTCTGCTTTTGTTTCTTCTACAAATCTGTCCTGCATTCTGTCCTTGCCTGCAGGAGAGGATTAAGGTGAATATGAAATCAAAGCATGTGAGTAACATGCTCAGTATTTGAGTGAACTCACCTCCCATATCACGGAAAGAATCAAAAGCATTTTATGTGTCTTCTGAATTTGATTGATTCGTAACAGATTCCTGTTCAGGGATTCATCCGTCTGCCAATGTACTGTTTATGGTATTACTCTGCCTTCTGCTGGATAATTTCATCATGTACTGGAGAAACCAAACAAGATACAAGCTCAGCTTTATTACCTTTAACTAACGGAACTGTTTAAGTTAACTAAATGCTACAAATATGTGTGACAAATTAAATAAAGATCTATTTAACTCTTTCAGTGCCATTACTCTGTATATGTACATTTATTCAAAAATATCTATTTCACCTAAGTTCATTCTTTTTTATTTCTGATAAATTGCTGGCAGATAACTCATGGAGTATTTCTTTTCTTTTTAAATGTTTTTTTATTTCCTTCAAGCTTCAGACAAAATATATGTTGACATATATCTGTTTTTGCAAACATACTCTTGTTGTTTAGTGATTGTCCTGAAGCAACTCAATAAAGGCAAACTTCTAAATTAATTGCATCAAAAATTACTTAGTATCCTTAACACTTTATAGTCGCACCTTTTCACTGCATCACTGTGCCACTCCCATGTGACTGTGACATGGTAGATATGCACAGAAATATGGATGAAAATCTTTTCTAGAGATATCATTTAACTACTTCTCTGCTTTCAATGCAATTAAGTGCTGTTTTTTTCCAAGTCAGTATTTTCATAGGAGCGGTGTTGAAAGCCTAAAAAATTAATTTGGATGCAGCTCGTCAATCGGAAAGCCGTGTGAATGCATGGATATTCACTCACATTAACTAATTGGGGATATGATACTGAGAAAATGCCAAGGCTGTGCACAAGACCAATTTCTCAGTGGAACTTTTAGGGGCAGAGTTCTTAGACATATTATATAATGAAATGCTTCTAGCATAAATAAAATATAGATGCTACATAAAAGCATATATAGAGAGAAAATATTGGAAATGTACATGCACTATATATAGCGAGATCAGTGGTCCTGAGATTGAAATGCTGGAAATGGACAGATTGGGATATTAAAGTTTCAGAAAGGACAATTTCAGTTCAGCATGCAGTCACTTAAGCGGAAGATAAGGGGGAGATTTCCATTCGGGGCCAAAATGGATGCAATATCGATGGTGTGTCTGCCCACTGCCACAGTCGGGAGGCCCGCATCATTTTCCGGCCTCATCAAATTTCACTGACGAACTGCGGATGAAAAACGGGCATTTCACTGCAGCTTGCCAGTTTGGATCTGTGGAATTTCCATTCCTGCACACAGCCAGCCAGCAGGTACGGCCTGTTGAGGTAGTAAGGGGTGGGGGGGGTGGAGTGGATCCTGCAGGGGGAGAACAGGTCCTCAGCAGGGCGGAAGATTTTTGTGGGGCTTCAATGTTCCTTGAATGTTCCTCCTATCCCTACAAAAATCTTTAAATAATCTTACCTATTGTGAGCAGTCTACAATGGTCCCTTTAAGGACCGCTGGTTAGGCTTTTCAATGCCTGGAGAAAATGGGACTAACATGCACTGTGCATGTCCACCCACTTCTCCATGGAAACTGGTGTAGGACCCTGATTTAAACAGTCTCCCACCTGTTTTGGGTGAGAATGCTGGTCATACCTGAGGAACGGGCAAAACGAGGTCCAAGTTCACTCCCAGAATTTTTATTAAACTCCTCGTCACAAAGCTTGAAATGGCCAGAAATGTATCTGCTATGTCACAACTTTATTTTTAAATTTAGCTCTAAGCTCTCCCAAGTTAATCTAGAGAGTAGCTGAGCCATACACAACAGGAAGGTCCCAGGTTTGATTCTGAGTCTGTGCAGTTAGATGGTCTCAGCCTGGGCAGTGTTGGGTTACAGCAATTGGCCTTGGTTGCCCTGACTTACGCAGGGTAAAATCAGCCGAGGTTCCCACTACTGATTAGCATACAGCAACCCCTGCTGGATGTGCATGGATGATAGATGAGAACAGGATCGGGCTCAGCTGTGGTGTCCTCTGCAGTCGGATAGCCTGCCAACACTCAGTGTCAAGACACACACATGAATAATGGCCACTTCGGCGAGGTACCAGAGAATAAGGAGTCAATGCCTTGAGGAGGAGAGGGGAGGGAGAAAATTGGCAAAAGGAAGAATTTTTTTTTTTGCTGTACTTTAAAATTAATCATGAAATGCAAAGAGCCAGCTGAACAAATACAAATATGAAAAATATAACAGAGAATGCTAGAAATGTGTTGTAGGTAGATTAAGTTAATGAGAAAAGTAGGTTAACAACCAGGTGCTGAAGTTCATTCTCAAAACATCAACCTTTCTCTTTCACTTCACATTCCCCACGTTTGCAGTTTCTTTTCAACTTCACAAGCACAAATAACTTTACAATGCAAACCACAATTTTGATAGGCCAGTTTTCATCTTACTGTGTTCTCACTGAATAAACAGTATATTAGTAATGATTTGAGCATCACGGATACTCAAAGATGACAGCAATTTAATTAAATTACTGGTAATGGTTTTCATTTACCAGCTTTTTCAATAATACATCACATAAGATTCCCATCTCGTAACGGTTGTCAGAACTGCCAATAAGCTAAATGAGATTTTAATTTATTTTTTATGAATTCACTGAACCACATACACTCTTTTCAATAGCATATTAAATTTAATAAATATTTTTAGCAAGTAATTATTTAATGCAAAAAAAAAATTCATAACAGATATGGTCACCTAGTAATATTCCTACACTAGACAAGGTATTTGCCACTGGGCACTTTATGACTGGGGCACTTTCAAAGTTTCAAAAAGAAACTCAATCCATCAGCCATCTAGTGGCAAAATACATTGCTACGTTATAAAAGGCAAACTCAATTCCATAAAAAACTTTGCAAAGACTTGCTTAAAATAGAGTTCCTTTCTTTCTGTTCTGAGCTATGTCCAACTACATGCTGGAAAAAATCCATCTTGTAGCATGAAACAGTTTCTCCGCCTGGATGATGGCATCTTACCTTCTTTCTGTTTTTCTGTTGACTATGGACAAGTTTCCAAGTAAACATGGTTCCAGATGAGATATATTATTCACAGGCCTTAACTGCAACTACAGTTTTCAAGCCAGTGCTCTGGTTAACATGTCCCATTGGGGACCACCTTTACTGGGAAGTCTGTCCACAATGTAACTGGCTGATCAGCAGGAAAATGTAAAATGTCACCACCCACAAGGTGGAGAAAGACTGCAGTTTTACAAGGTGAATTTCCTCACTGTACAACATTTCAGAATCATTACTGGAGGATTCTGTTTGTAAAGATAATTTTTGTAAGCAAGATTGATTTCTCCTTTAAATTGATGAAGGTGATGGAGAAACAGGTTCAAAGAGCACAAAAACAAAACTATTAAAATTCCAACAAATATTAAAAGCCATTTAAAATTGAAAAGCAATCAAATGATGTGGAGGTGTACTCAAAAGCCTGAAAACGGGAGATGTTTCTTTCAATACTCAACAACTCCATTATCCTTGGCCCAGGTTTTGCTGTCAAACTAACAGTGAGGCTAATGGTGCTCGCCATTATGCGCAAATGGTACAGCAACTTCAGGTGAGGGGAAGCTGCGTGGTTAAACGTCAATATTCAAAAGTTGCTGTCCGAGTTGCACTGCTCTGCCGTTAGCTTTGTGAAAATGGCATCTCACTGTCTACCTCAGCATTGAATTACATTGAATAGCGTGAAGTTGTTGTATTTGCATGGTAGATACGAACTAAACTCACCACAGAAAGTTAAGTGATAAGTGTTGATTACTGCCAATCAACCTCTCTGGCACTGAAAATTAACTATTCAAGTGTGGAGTCTCAGTCCTCCAGGTTTTAATTGTTGTTGGAGATTTAAAAAACTAAAAATTGATTTTTTTTTTACTTTTCCGTTCTGTCTCTTTTCTCTCTCTCTCTGAATCCAATCTTTCTTTCCCTCTCTTTATTTCTCTTCCTGTATCTGATTTGAGATTGAATTTACCCATTCTAATTTACACTTCCTTCTCAGTCTTTGTGCTGTTAATTTCACAATCCTTCAATCTGATTGGTTAAGGAGATATACAGTTGCTTGCCCTGTTCACTCAGGTCCCAGATGCCCTGTTTCCCTCACTGCGACGTTATCAGCTCCCACTTTCAGCAATTTTCCAAGCAAAAAATTAAAAAACCTGTAAGTCTGACTAATAGCAGATGCCGTTAGATGCCCACTGTATCATGCAGCTACCAGGATGGTCGAAGGTGAACTAGATGGAACGTAATCTTTTTTTGCCTATATGAGGGATGATGGTAATGGGAAATCAGAACACATTCCCTCTTCGCACCTCATGCTAACACATTTAGTATTTGCAAATCTGATACAGCAGTCAAAACAGTAGTCAAAAGCTAGATAATTATCAAAATTCTCGTCTATTTGGGAAGAACAGATTATTCCCTGTCTAAGATGGCCAAGGACCAAATCTCCTTGGAAGAAAATGTGGTGATCAAAACTATAATTTACATATAATTGCAATATACATGGGCTAGGATTTACATGGTTTACTCCTCGTTTACATGCCTGTTGGTTCTCTGGATTGATGGAATTACCTGCAAGAATCAGCCACTACATGGTTATGGATCCGTGCCATCAAGGGCTCAGTGCTCCACTGTTTCTTCGGAAGACTCAATTGTCACTTCTCTTTTGTGGAAAACAGGCTGTACTGTTCAGTGGATAACCTCTTGTGAAGCTTCATAATACCTCTTCTCTGAATATCTGCACCAGTGTCCTGCTCCCTCCATCGAATATTGTTGATAGGATGAAAGGGCATTCTGCCTCCTTGTTTAAATTTAAACATGATTATACAGTGTGACTGATCTTGTGACTGAAGAAGGAAGTACTGGGGATCTAATCATATTTCTCGCAAACAAAATCTTTTTATATATCACTATACTATATCACCTAAGGAGATTCAACATCCTACTCCCACCTGTACTTTAAATGTATGCCAGAACCAACCAAGCAACTATCTGTGGTTAATGTCAATAAAGATAGCGGCTGTTGGTTACATTTATCACAGCACTAGCCCCATCCATTTGGTTCTCATTCATCAACACCCCTCTCCAAATTCAACATACAACCAAACCAGCTGAAATTGAAGATGAACTTTGAATGCTTGTTGAGTCAACTGCAGGTGTATAAAAAGACTCGAGCATAGTGAATGATAAAAATGGCTACTGCATTCATATTCAGGTTCCTGGTGTGTGGTGAGAAGGTTGCAATTGTTTCTATAGATCTAGAAAACATTTATCTTGCAGGAAGACTAACCAAAGGAACAGTCTGGAATCGGGCTCATGTGAAGGTGAAGCATCTAGTACCTATTCACAATTATAAATCAGCCCAAGAGGAGACAGCTTACTATTCCAACTTGATGCTCTCACAGGGCAATTGTTTAGGTGCAAAGAAATAGGTTAAAGCGAAATAAAAAGAAACTGTAAATATCACAGTGGTTCTGTTAACATCCACAAAGAGAAAAAAAAATGTTTTGGGTGCAGCCTCTTCGTCAGAATTCCAAGGGTTAAAGGTGGGCTGAAAGCCATCTCTTTTTATATTGATAGGAAATACTAACCACTAGATAATAATGAGAATTGTTTTAAAAACTCTCTCTTCTTTGATCATTGTGGCTTCACCTCTGCAGCTTGGATTGCAATAAAATCTAGATACGGTTTAGTAATATGTTATCTTGTGAAAGAATCACACGGGAAGTCTGACTGGATGAAGGTACTGAACCATCAGAAGATATTAGTGAGTTGAACTGAGTAACCTTTTGCAGTGGTCTCCTTGACTTGTATATCTGTAGGGCCCTCTGTCCTTGGGTTTAATGAAATTCACCAACTTTCCTCCTGCAAAACCCTCAGGTAGGTGGAAGAGGTACTCGTCTAGGAACTTTAAGGCTGTGTTTGTCGTTGAGATTGAGAAGGCAGTGATCCTGGCTATCTTGTTAACTTGTGGCTGGGTGATGACATTTGGATTAGTTGAGAAGATGACATTATATCTGTGAAAATATTCCCACTTTGGATTATCCCTTGAGTTTATCTCTAGAATTGACTTCCCAATTTATTTGGTCAGTTTATTCTTAGTGAGGGTGATATCAAACAGCTTTGTGACTTCAAGTGCAATTGTCATCCCTTAAATTTTAAGTTAGGCATATTTGCATTGTAGCATGGACTTATTGTTCATGTTCAGACTCCTTGCAATGGCAATTCAGTTGGTTTCATGACCCTCTCAATAACAGAGGGACCATCTTGTGTTGGTCCTGACCATATTATGAAGCTGGCACATTTGACAATATGTAGAATACATGTACTACACCTTATAGCTTAATTACTGTGCAGGCCTGAATCATCAGATATGATTATATGCCTTAGAGCATTAAACATATTTATTCACCATACACAATCACTAATTTCTGAGATTCTTGCTGAAGTAAATTGACCCATTCTGGTTTGGTACCAAAAGAAGATAATAGTTGTAACGTTACAAACAAAGATTCAGATTACAGCAGTAACAATGTACACTTATATAGCCTTTTAATCTCTCCACCATCACTAAGGTCGCATCTCTGAAGCTCATGATACAGATGGGCTTTTCTCCACAGTCTAACAAGCTTTTAATAGAAAATGCTGAAAATACACAGCAGATCTGTCAAAATCTGAAAAAAGACAGGTTAATGTTCCCAGTTCCTTCATCAATTTATTTTAGATTTCTATAATTTGCAGTCTTTTCTTTTTATTTGATTTTTTTTCATAGCTTGCTTTGTGAATGGGTGTGATATCTGCACAATAATCCTTGAACATCACATCAAAGTTTAATCTTAGAAAAGACGTCATTGCTCTCCTATTCATCACCATAAAGTTGGCATATCAGTGTGTGTCAACATCCTATGACTTAACACTGGGTACTTAATAAGTGGAGCACTCATTACCATCCAATGATGCAGTGTCATCTACCAGTGTTATGGGTTGTGCAATATATTGCACTTTATGTGAAAGGTAACTACTCAAAAGGGATATAACTATACATGGAATTTAAACAATGGAATAAGTTTAATAGGTGTAGAGGAGTGAATACAAGAAAATAATCTCATGGAAGAATTCAGATGACTTGTTGATCCATGAGAGCAATACTTAAATGGTTTATTGTCATCAGAACATCAAGATGAGATTTTCATTAGAATCCCACCCACACATTCATTAAAAACTATAACAATGCTATTTTTAACCATAAAAATAAAATTTGACCTGTTGGTATTTTAGGGCACTATAGTTCTTTTCGCCAGCTTGGATGTTCCATCCCTGTTAACGGCTCAAGATCGACTCTGAAGTAGCCAATGCTCCATCACTGTTAACTCCTCAAGACCTAGGCTGAAGTGTCCAATGCTCCATCACTGTTAACTCCTCAAGATCTAGTCTGAAGTAGCCAGTGCTCCATCACTGTTAACGGCTCGAGATCTACTCTGAAGTGTCCAATACATGAATTACAAGTTGAAATGAATTGCTAGTTTCAAAAGTATATGCAAAAATACATTTTAGTTTATGTTCCACTATGTGATTTTTTTTCCTATGCAGTTTCTGTAACTGTGGCAGAAATAATTTAGAAATATTTTATTCATTTACACACTTTCAGTGTAATACTATTGGCTGAATTTTCTCTGTCATGTTTGTTTACAAATTCTACTAGCACAGGAAAATTATTGTTCATGGACAACACAGGATTTGTGCATCTTTTAGTTATTTTGCATCCTGCTAGAAAAGGAATTAGGAAACTAGAATCTGGATGGACTTGGAAGGAGGGGGGCATGCGAGCTGAGTTCAACATGGTACGCTCCACTGTGTTGCTTGTCAACCTATTTCTCCATAACTTTCATGATCAATACAGGTTTAATCCTACCACTAGAAAGAGAGGTGGAGATGTTAAAAAAAAACAAGACTTTGCTTGAACCTAGACGCAAAAGACAAAAGAAATGAGCACTTAACTGAATGGTGTTATCTGTCGACTCATCCTCTGCTCAGACCCTGAAATGGCTGCCAATGCAGGGATAATGCACCCAAAAAATCAAATTTGTTTATGTACATCAAACTATACAGCCTGTTGGGAGGAGGGAAGATATTAAAGACTTTCACCTGTGAACAGTAGACACACAGCATTACACATATAGGGAGGGGAAAGAGAAAGAGAAAAACAGAGTTCGTGTTTACAGCAAAGGCAAACCATAATTCAATGTTGAGCCAATAGGTGTCAGTATAACATTTATTCTGAGTATTTTATTTCAGATCTTAGTGTCTATTGATATTATTTTTGCTATCAAAGCTATTATTGAAAAATTTTAACAATGACACAGTTAAAGGTATAGTGACAAAACTAAAAAATGCAGAACATCAGTATCCATGAGATCTGTTTCAATTCCTCTTTGTTTTTATGATTATTAGATAATTCTCTTCAACCTCACCAAAGCAAGTGCTATGTTGGCTTCTCAATTAATATGGATGACTAATATGGTGTTGAATTTTGGTCCTTGGAAGTTAACCATGCTGACTGTGCCACACGAATCCAGCCCAGTTTATCTTTCTGAAGGCTGAAACTCTCCCAACTTGTTACAAAGAAAGACAATAGCAGCCCTCAGGTAAGTCCTTAAAGGGGAAGAGAAGGCAATCAGGAGTGGGGTGACCAGGAGAGGGAGTAATCTGGAGGAGGGTAACGGCTGTAATCTGGTGTGTGGAATGGAGGAGGAGGAGGAGGAGTGGCCGGCAGCAGTGGTTTGAACGTGAAGCTGGGAGGAGCACACCTTCTCCTCCCGGCTCCATATTCAGCTAAGTATATTTTAAAAACTTACGTTTTTAGTGGCAGCCTTCAGCAGTCCCTTTAAAGACCGCTGGTTAGGCCACATGAAGACCTGGTTTTCCTGAACACAGCTGTCGACAGCTCCACGGCAACCCAATTTTGCACAGGGGGCCTCAAACAGGCTTTAGAATTCTTATTTGCATGTGCAAGGGGAACGCCAGGTGCCTTATTTTTGCCTAAACCAATTGGAGGCTTAGTTGCTCGTTTAGCGGTCCAAAAACAGGAGCGGCATCATCGGATTTCTAGGCCACAATCTTAATTTGTTTTTTTGGCGGGAGGGGGCGGGGGAAGAAATGACCCTAATTTGTCAGAAAGAATTGTTGTTAAAACTGGATGAATTCAAGGATCAATAAGCCTGCCGGCAAAATGAACAAATGTCAGTATTGATAGTACCTTACCAACAGACATCTCACTTTAAGCTGATCGAACACAGTATGCATTTAAGTTTAATATGGAAACTCAGATAGTAAAAGTGCCATTAAAAAGTTATGTTCTTTCAGTGGTTGAAGGGCAGATTTTTCTCAGCAGTTATGCCAGCTCCCTGGCTAACTATAGGGGGCAGGGAAGGAAAATCAAGCAGAGCGCCGACTCTCCAGCTCCCTGCCACCCAACATCACTTCCATGATTTCATGCTGGGTACATAATACATCTGCTTAAATATGGGCCGGCGCATTGTAATGGAACTCGGATGATAGAAGTATGTCATCCATGTTCTTCCTGTCACTCTCGGCACAGTGACACTGGACACTAAGTACGCTGCTGTCCAGGGCTGTTGAGGCAACAGAAACAGGAATTTAAAGTTTAAAGAACTACCTTGGAGTGATTGATTGCATTAGACAATTTCAGTTTTTAAAATCATTTTTTGTAGGCCCTCTGCTAGGATGGCTGGCCATGTTACTCTGAGGCAGGCACCCAAGCAGTTTCCCTTCTCCAAGCCCAAGGCAGACATTCCAGCCACCGCCAGCAGTCCACCAAAATTATGTTAATACCCTGACCTTGGGAATTCAGCTGTGGTCATGGGTACTGCCAGTGGGCAGTGGAAGCTTCACCTCCTTAAAGTTGTATACCACTGGGTCCAAGAGAAAACCAGCCTTAGCGTTTAGGGAGAGAACAGTTCATACTCCCATTAATCTGCTGATGACTTTATTACCACTAGATGGTGCAATGTGCACAAGATTTTGTTCAAATTGTATTTATTACATACCACTAAAATTGGTTGATAAAATTATAAATGTATATGATACATATTTTATTTAAAGAAGTGGACTATCCTCAGTGATTTGTGACTCTACTGAAACTTTTCTTTGTGCCAAAAAATTGCATATGCCTATGTGCTAATTATTTTTCACAAAATAATTTTTCATCTAGAACAGCATTTAGTTATTGATTTGTTTTATTCCTGGACTTACCTTTAAATATATATCCTACCACACATTAGTATAATCTTTTTCTTAAGTTTTATATATTTCATGGTCTTCACTATAAAATCCACACCCTAAATGGAGAGACAGTAAGGGGTTATTCTCCTTTATTATATGCAGATATGTATTTAATTATAGATAGTGAATCTCCTGTGACATTGTTTTCAGTAAGTTGCAGGATATGATTTGTGTCCTACCTGCCTCAGTCATCTTTGTGTTGCTGGTAGTGTCTCACTGTCCTCTCTGTTGCTTTCAGTTGTCATCTGGTGCTGTGGTCATTTCATAGTGTTGTCTGGCTTCTTGCTATCGCACAGCTCCCCTAACCTTCAGCTCTTGCCCTCCCCTGCCATCCCCTCCCCTTTGCACTTCTTCAGCAGCTCCCGATTATTTTCCCTTTGTGTTCTCCTGCATTTGCTGTTTGCTTCTACTTGTTCTTCTCCCCTTCCTTGTTTGCACTCCCTTAGAAACATAGAAAATAGGAGCAGGAGTAGGCCATTTGACCATTCGAGCCTGCTCCGCCATTCAATATGATTATGGTTGATCCTCTATCTCAATACCATATTCCCGCTCACTCCTCAGGCCCTTTGATGCCTTTTGTGTCTAGAAATCTATCTATTTCCTTCTTAAATATATTCAGTGACTTGGCCTCCATAGCCTTCTGTGGTAGAGAATTCCACAGGTTCACCACCCTCTGAGTGAAGAAATTTCTCCTCATCTCAGTCCCAAATGTCCTACCCCGTATCCTGAGACTGTGACCCCTCATTCTAGACCTCCCAGCTTGGGGAAACATCCAGTCTGTCTAGCCCTGTCAGAATTTTATACGTTTCAATGAGATCCCCTCTCATTCTTCTAAACTCGAGTGAATACAGGCCTAGTCGACCCAATCTCTCCTCATACAACAGTCCTGCCATCCCAGGAATCAGTCTGGTGAACCTTCGCTGCACGCCATCTATGGCAAGTATATCCTTTCTTAGGTAAGGAGATCAAAGCTGCACACAATACTCCAGGTGTGGTCTCATCAAGGCCCTGTATAACTGCAGTAAGACATCCTTGCTCCAGTACTCAAATCCTCTTGCAATGAAGGCCAACATACCATTTGCCTTCCTAACTGCTTGCTGCACCTGCATGTTTGCTTTCAGTGACTGGTGTACAAAGACACCCAGGTACATCAACATTTCCCAATCTATCACCATTTAAATAAAACTCTGCCTTTCTGTTTTTTCTTCCGAAGTGGATAACTTCATATTTATCCATGTTATACTGCATCTGCCATGTATTTGCCCACCCACTCACTCAACTTGTCTAAATCACCTTTGCATCCTCCTCACAACTCACAATCCCACCTAGTTTTGCGTCGTCAGCAAACTTGGAAATATTACATTTGGTTCCCTCATTCAAATCATTGATATAGATTGTGCATAGCTGGGGCCCAAGCACTGATCCCTGCGGTACCCCACGAGTCACCACCTGCCACCCCGAAAAAGACCCATTTATTCCTACTCTCTATTTCCTGTCTGTTAACCAATTTTCAATCCATGCCTGTATATTATGACCAATCCCATGTGCTTTAATTTTGCACACTAATCTCTAATGTGGGACTTTATCAAAGGCCTTCTGAAACTCCAAATATACCACATCCACTGGTTCTCCTTTATCTATTCTACCAGCTACATCCTCAAAAAACTCCAGGAGGTTTGTCAAACACGATTTCCCTTTCATAAATCCATGTTGACTTTGTCTAATCCCGTTGATATTTTCTAAGTGTCCTGTTATCACATCCTTTACACTAGACTCCAGCATTTTCGCTACTACTGATGTTAGGCTAACCGGTCTGTAGTTCTCTGTTTTCCCTCTCCTTTTTTAAATAGTAGGGTTACATTTACCACCCTCCAATCTACAGGAATTTTCCATAACCCATAGAATTTTGGAAGATGACAGCCAATGCATCCATTATTTCCATGGCTACCTCTTTTAGTACTCTGGGATGCAGATTATCAGGCCCTGGGGATTTATCGGCTTTCAGTCCCATTAATTTCTCCAGCACTGTTTTTTTACTAATACTAATTTCCTTTAATTCCTCATTCTCACTAGATCCTTGATTCCCTAGCATTTCTGGGAAGTTATTTGTGTCCTCTTCCGTGAAGACAGAACCAAAGTATTTGTTTAATTGCTCTGCCATTTCCTTGTTCGACATTATAAATTCTCCCGTTTCTGACTGTAAGGGACCTACATTTGTCTTCACTAATCTTTTTCTTTTTACGTACTTATAGAAGCTTTTACAGTCTGCTTTTATGTTCCTTGCAAGTTTACTCTCATACATCTATTTTTCCCCTCTTACTCAATCTCTTGGTCCTTTTTTGCTGAATTCTAAACTGCTCCCAATCCTCAGGCTTGCTACTTTTCTGGCAACTTGAAATGACTCCTCTTTGGATCTAATACGATCCTTAATTTCTTTTGTTAGCCATGGTTGGGCCGCATTTCCTTTTGTGTTTTTGCACCAGAAAGGAATGTTTAACTGTTGCAACTCATGCATTCATTCCTTAAGTGTTAGCCATTGCCAATCCACTGTCATGCCTTTGAATAAAGCTCCCCAATCTATCATAACCAATTCACTCCTCATACCTTCATAGTTTCCTTTGTTTAGATTTAGGACCCTAGTTTCCGATTGGACTACTTCACTTTCCATCTTAATGAAGAATTCTGTCATGTTATGGTCACTCTTCCCTAAAGGACCCAGCACAACAGGATTATTAATTAACCCCTTCTCATTGTACAATACCCAATATAGGATAGCCAGTTCCCTAGTTGGCTCCTTAACATACTGGTCTAAAAGACCATCCTGTACACACTCCAGGAATTCATCCTCCACAATATTATTGCTAATTTGGTTTAGCCAGTCTATATGTAGATTAAAGTCACCCATGATTACTGTGGTACCCTTGTTACGTGCATTTCTAATTTCCTGTTTGGTGCCATCCCCTACATTACCACTACTGTTTGGAGGTCTATAGACAACTCCCACCAATGTTTTCTGTCCCTTGGTGCTTCTTAACGCCATCCAGACTGATTCTACATCTTGATTTTCTGAGCCAATATCCTTTCTCACTATTGCTCTGATTTCATCCTTTACAAACAACGCCACCCCACCTCCTTTTCCTTTTTACCTGTCCTTCCTAAATATCGAATACCCTTGGATATTCAGCTCCCAGCCTTGGTCAATCGGCAGCCATGTCCCTTTATCAGTCTCACCTTAGGCTTATGTCCATGCACTTGCCCTGACTTGTATCCCTGCACCATTCCCTTCCCCATGTGTCTTTAACCTTCCTGTTTACTGTCTCTCCTTTCTTGTCTTTCGCACTAGGTTTTTTTCCTCTGTTTCCTTACTGTTGACACACAGTTGTGATGGAAATATAGTATGACTCAACATCATGACATGGAGACTAAGGCTATAGGCGAGCAGGAAGCGTGTGCTATGTGCAACATTTTTGATATATAACTGCAGCATTTATTTACTTACTTAACTGTAATAACGAAAACATTATTTTCTTATTTTCCAGGAACCAATGAACAACACTTTCTCTGATGGTCATTGAAGAGATCTCTTGCAAACCTCTTTCCAAATCCTTTCAGTGCACCTACTGTGTTTTGTCATCCACATTTCAAGCATTACACCTTGATGTCACACTTTGGGCAGCACACCTGTGTAGATGCAAATTTCTACATCACACTTGCACTAGTTCAAAATTTCCTATTGATAAATCAGCAACAAATCAAAATTGAACAAAGGACAAACCAATAAAAAGCATATAATGTGAGTACATAAACTTCCAATGAAAAATGACGAAGGACATATGAAAGCAGCCAATGAGCAGTCAGAGAATCATACAGCACAGGAGGTGGCCACTTGGTCCATCGTGCCTGTGATGACTCTTTGAAAGAGTTGTCCAATTTAACCCACACCCCAGCTATTTCCCCATACCCCTGCAAATTAGTTCTCTTCAAGTACATGACCTTTTGAAAGTACATGGCCTTTTGAAAGTTCCTATGGAATCTGCTTCCACCACCCTTTCAGGTAGTATGTTCCAGATTTTATTAACCCTCTGTGTGAAATAATTTCTCCTCATTTCCCCTCTAGTTCTTTTGCCAATTATTTTAAATCTATGACCTTTGGTTGCCGATCCATTTGCCAGTGGAAACAATTTATCCCTACTTGCTCGTTCAAAGCCCCTCATAATTTTGAATACCTCTATTAGGTCTCCCCTTAACCTGCTCTGCTTGAAGGAGAACAATCCCAGCTTCTCCCATCTCACCCCATAACTGAAGTCCTTCATTCCTGGTATCATCCTGGGAAAACTCCCCTGTACCCTCTCCAAGGCCTTGACATCCTTCCATGTGTGGTGCCAGAATTGTACACAACACTCCAGGTGAGGCCTAACCAGTGATTTGTAAAGGTTTAGCATGACTTCCTTGTTTTTGTATTCAATGTCCCTATTTACAAAACCAAGTATTCCATACACTTTCTTAACCGCCTTATCAACTTACCCTGCCACCTTCAAAGATTTGTGAATATGCACCCCCAGGTCCCTCTGCTCTTGCACCCCCCTCAGACTAGTACCATTTAGATTATATTGTCTCTCCATGTTGTTCCTCCCTAAAGTGCATCACTTCACACTTATCCATATTAAATTGCGTCTGCCCATTTCACCAGTCTGTCTATGTCCTCCTGATGTCTGCTACTATCCTCCTCATTATTTACTATGTTGCTAAGTTTTGTATCATCTGTAAGCTTCGAAATTGTACTCCCTATACCCAAGTCCAGGTCATTTATATGTAACAAGAAAAGCAATGGTCCTAATATTGATCCCTGGAGGACCCCACTGCATACTTCTTTCCAGTTCACCACTACTCTCTGCCTCCTATTCCTTACCCAATTACATACCCAAGTTACCACAGTCCCTTTAATCCCATGTGTTTCTATTTTCCGAAAAAGTCTGTTATGTGGTACTTTATCAACCTTCATCAACCTTCTCTGTTACTGCATAGAACTCACAGGTTAGTCAGACACGATTTGCCTTTAACAAATCCATGCTGGCTGTCCCTTATTAACACACACTTCTCCAAGTGAGAATTAATTTTGTCCTTGATGATGGTCTCTAGTATTCTGCCTGGTTTTCTACTGTATTCTGTACCTGACCTTTGTCATTAACCTCCTTTTCCTGTTTTATTTTAGCTCCTATTTCCTTTGTCATCCAGGGAGCTCTAGCTTTGGATGCCCTATCTTTTCTCCTTATGGGAGCACGTTGGTTTGTACCTGAACTATCTCTGCCTTGGAGGCCTTCCATTGCTTATTTACTGTTTTCTTGGCCAATCTTTGTTTCCAGTCCACCTGTGCTAGATCCTTTCTCAAATCACTGAAATTGGCTCTCTTCCAGTTGGGTATTTTCAGCTTTGATTTTTCTTTGCCCCTTTCCATAACTACTTTAAACCTTATTGTATTATGATCGCTATTACCCAGATGTTCTCCCACTGAAACACACTCCACTTAACCTACTTCATTCCCTAGAACATTCAGCAAAAGCTACCAATAAAAAGGGGAACCAATTAAATTGTTCTACACATTTTCAAAATCCTTTTGGCCACCACCTTGTTTGGTCAGTAACCTATGGAACAAAAAGTCTTTTAACATAATGGGCCAGAAATCGCTCACCTGTGGACGCCATTCCGCAATGGCGTCCTCTCCAACCGCTGTTGAATCCATTGTGCAAGTTTGCGAATGCGCAATAAAACCCCAAAATCGCGAATTTGCTTCAGTTGGTTCACTGGCATTTGGCAATTACGAATTAAAGGGCGACCTACGCTACAATCAATACAATCGGGAAACATTCGTAAACTTATCCATCTGCCCAGCTGGAACGTAGATACTTATGCCACCAAAAGGTATGCTAGAGAATACCAGCCCTTTACTACTTTTTAAAAGCACGGTGACTGTCAATGACTGCAAAACAACAAAAAAATGAGCTTTCAAAATGTGGAATGTCAAATTACTCTTATTTTAATATTTTTTGACCATTAACATTTTTTTTTAAATTAAAAATTATTTCTTTTTATCTTTCAACTTCTGTGTGTTTCATTACATTACATCACTGGCTTGGCTTTTTATAAGGTATGTTAAATTTTTATTTACACTAGTATAGAGCATTTCACTTTAAATGATTGAGTTTCATTTGCCTGCTTGTGGGCGGGGCTTCCATTCTCACAGGGTCTATCCGCCCAAAGGAAAATGTGTTGCTATGACAGTGCTGAACTGAGAAAAACTTTAAAATGGAGCAAGTGGACATCAGAGACCACGTGGTAAGTACTTTCGTAGTATTTGTCTGCACGACGTACGACGCCGGTCTGAGCAGGTTCTGGCCCAATAAATACATACAAAATACATAATTCCCAACAAACAAATTGAACCTAACCATCATATTGTCCGAGCTCTTTTAAAAATGCATTTAATAATTGTTCCACCCTCAAGGGCCATCCTCTGTTAGGATCATGGCACTTGAGATGTGTTCCTTTCCTGGACTTGGGTTTGGTTAGCTAGGCTCTCACTCACAACATTTTTGGGCTTCTGCCTGTGGGACAAGTGAATTTTTACCACTGTTTAATGTTTATCCATTTTGTAAAGTGTTATAAATAGTTGGAACAGCTGTATTTCTTTTTATATATGTTTATCTCAAGAGAACGCAAAAGCAATCAGCAGAAGAAAAGCTGCATATTCTGGATGGATTATATAATTATTCCAGAATGGAAGGAGATTTTTATATTTGCTTTTGGGGTGCAGATGATACTAGCAAGGCCAAATTTATTGCCCATCTGGTGTTGCCATGAAAACGTGGTGGAGGGCTTTCTCCTGGAGTCTCCTTGCAGTCCTTGTGGTGATGATACTCCCACAGTGGTTAGGTAGGGAATTCAAGGATACTGACCCAATGACGATGAGGGAATATGTCCAAGTCACTCATAGTGGTGTGCAACTCGGAAGGGACCTTGGAGGTGATTGTGTTTCCACAACATTGCTGTTCTTTTTTCTTTGTGGTGAAGGTTGCAGGAGAGGGAGGTGGTGTTAAAGTAACCTTGGTGAGTTGCTGCAGTGCATCCTGTAGATCCTACATACTACTGCCACAGTGTGCCGATGATGGAGAGCGTGAATAGGAATTTAAACATGTTTATTTAAGCAGATATATTCAGATAAGAGCTTTCTGTCGCAAATATATTCAGAAACAATCAAAACTAATTTACTGCTTACATTCTACGTATCTTAGTCTCACTATGAAAACTCAGAACTTAAAACAGATGGGACAGTTTGCCCATTTGAGGTTCCAAATCGGGAGCTACTGTAATCAGTTCTATCTCAACAAAACTTTTGAAAGGACATACAATATGTATTATTTTAACTTAAACCTTGAAGGAAATGTAACAGAAACTGGAAGCAAAAGAGGTTTAAAACTGTGTTTGAAATTGGAAGTTGGTTAATGCAGGGAGCTATAACATCACTCAAATGCTTTAGTTTATGTGATATTGGTCAAATAAATGTAGATGTTATATATCCATGGTTTTTAGCTTATTGAGAAAATGTCTATTTACTGAGTATAATTGTCTTCTGATATTCTAGTGAACCACACACAGCTGAGAGAGAGCTGACAAGGAGGAGGGAGAGTTGTATCCTTTAAAACAAAAGCCTGAAATATCACATATTTTTATATGGCTAAGTATCCAATATTTTAGTAAACAAGTGCTTTCTCCCCTTGTGATTAATAAGCAATATTTCAGACTTCTGTGCATCCGTAGCCTCAGCATCCAGTGAATTGTCTCCAGCTGTTGCAGCCCGTGTTATTTAAAATATTCATTTGGTTTCCCAGAGCTCCAAGTCCTCTGGCTCCACTCCTGGCTGAGACCCCATATTAAATGTTGTAAGGTGTCCATTACAAAAAAATTGCAGGACTCAACTTTCCGAGGAACTAATAAAAAAAATGTTACTGTATCTAATCACATTCCCTATAAACTTCTACCCAAATCATTTCGGTGGCCGCATGCACCCCTCCTCCACCCCAACAATATTCCACCCCCGCCGTCCAACACATTGTGAGCAACACCATGGTACATCTACTAGTTGCTTTAAAATATTTTAAAGTCATCTTTGGGATTTAAATATATAAACACAATGGCTAATAACATCTACACAACCCTATTCCTTCTATCTATAGCCTTTTGATGAAGCATAGTACGAGTTCTAGATATTAAACTTAAAAAAAAATTAACTGAATTGTATAGAAAAACTAAAATGGGATTAAACAAATCCTGCAGGTTACAGGCTGGGTAGCTAAAACCTCAAAGGCATTTTCAAGGTGACAGAAACCAGTTCACCAAATGTAACCTTTAAATTTAGTATGGTTATTTATTTGCTCCAAGTGGCTTTAGATTGCCACCATTGCTACACACAAAGCATGTGCACAATGCTGCCATAATCAATTACACTGTCTTTTGAATCAAATTTGGACAAGTAAATTGAATCCTATTTATTTTGAGTGTGGAGGTTCTGCACAGTCAAAATCAAGATCAAAGTATGAAAGTACTTAAGCCACCAAAGAAGATAATGTGACGATGGTGGAGGAAGCAGCTGTGTGGCTGTATAGCAAGAAGGAAAAGCAAGAAGGCAGAAGTGGTGCAGAATGTTTCACTCCATGTCGCTCACCCTTCCTCCCGCTTTCTTTTTTTGCTCTCCGTCTTTCTCAGTTTTGTTCAAACTTCATTCGTCTCCACTATATTTTTTGAAGATATATTTTTTGAAGAAACAATCCATTGTCCACCAACCAAACCCTTTCCAGGAAGCTAAACTACATTCAATAGCACCCTAACCCTTGTCTCAGAAACTCTGCAAAAACACAAACTCAGCTTTCCTGCTCACTTAACGTCCACAAGTGAACAAAACCGCATTCGAAATGTACCTCCCCTCCTATACAACTGCACACATCTCTTCCTTGTTACATTTACAAATGCATTAAAAATAAGAACCTCAAATAGCAAGGATACTCAGGGTTAAGGAATTTATCAAAAAAAGCAACTAGTAGCAGGATCAGTGGAGAAAGTGGCTGGTTGGAGAAAAGGAATGGTTGTGGAGAATGGGAAATTGTAAAATAGATATTAGATGGGAGAAGATATAAGGAAGTTCCAGCAAATTAAAATCCATTTTTTCATTACTTTATTCTTAAATTTATTGTTTTAAAATCTAATTTATTCTTCAATATGATTTATAAATCTTTTTCTCTTTTTACTCCAGTTACATGTTCTTTTATTACAAGCATCAGTAACTCTAGCAAAACATATAAGGCTACTTAACAAGTATGTCAAGTATCAAGAAAAAGATGTGGGCCCCAAAATTTCATGGACATTCTTTCATAGAACCACAGCGGCAAGGACCTAGTTGTGCCATGTCATCTCCATTTTCTTGATTTTGCAGCCTGCCTTGGAAGGGGCAGAATCTCTGCCCATCTCTTACAGGGCAAACATAATCGGGGGGCGGAGCTGAGAGATGGAGGTGTACCAGACATCTGAAGTGCTTAAAGGAGTCCCACGGAATGATCAAGGCCAGGCAAGCAGCCTGGACCTCTGAAGACACGCACTAAAGATGTGCCCGCAATGGTGCTTTCACTTGTCTGCCCAATGTAAGTTAGGTGCCCTCCCATTGACCTGACAAATTCCAGCGGGATCAGTTCTGGAGGGACCAGTCAGGCACGATCCTGGTCTGACTGCTGAGATCATGGGGTGATTTTAAACCCCAAGGATGGGTGGGTTGGAGTTCAAAATAATTGTTTTTTTGTGTCGCAACCGCAAAATTTTTGGACTTTGCATTCCCAGTGGGAAGCCTGTACTTTTATGCACCGACATTAAAGCCGGGAATAAAGGCGGGTTGTGGTGTGACCCAAAAAACAGCTATTTTCAACTCCCACCTGCCCCCAACCCACCCGTTCTTGGGGTTTAAAATCACCCCCCATGCCTCTTTTGTGGCCGTCAAAAGTTCAGAAAAAAATCCAGCTGAACATACAGGATGGAAAAATCTCAGTGATTCATTGATATCCGTCAGTAATACAGACACAAACACATTTGAAGGGACAATGCAGTGAGACTATCCAGCTACGTGAACTGTAAAACTTATTTTCACTTCATGAAGAGAAACTGTGATTTTATACAATTTGGTAATCTCCAAAGTAACAGAACTGCTCAACAGTTGCTTTTCCCAAAGTGAATCTCCCTCCTCCACCTCCAAAATAATTCACAATGTGTTCATCCACAGCTTTCGATCAAACTAAAGCACCTCACATAACATTAACTGAATTCAATTTGGACATGATTCGCAGTTCGTCTTTTGTTGCAATAAAACATCTCTTTGTTATTACTTCAAATTCTTTATTCTCTTGAACTTTTTCTTCTGCTCTGGCAGTTACTTCAGTAATTGAATGTTTTTGATGAGTATGCTGGATGTCTATTACATAGAATTACATAAAATGTACAGCACAGAAACAGGCCATTCAGACCAACAGGTCCATGCCGGTGTTTATGCTCCACACGAGCCTCCTCCCACCCTTCTTCATCTAACCCCATCACCATAACCTTCTATTCCTTTCTCCCTCATGTGTTTATCTAGCTTTCCCTCAAATGCTTCTATGCGAGTCGCCTCAACTATTCCTTGTGGTAGTGAGTTCCATATTCTAACCACTCTCTGGGCAAAGAAGTTTCTCCTGAATTCCCTATTGGCTTTTTAGTGACTATTTTATATTTATGGCCCCAAGTTCTGGTCTCCCCTGCAAGTGGAAACATCTTCACTATGTCTACCCTATCAAACCCTTTCATAATCTTAAAGACCTCGATCAGGTCACCCCTCAGTCTTCCCTTTTCTAGAGAAAAAAGCCGCAGTCTGTTCAATCTTTCCTGATAGGTATAACCTTGAGTATCGTCCTAGTAAATGGAGTAGACAACTGAGAGGTGATCTCATTGAAACATACAAAATTCTTACAGGGCTCGACAGGGTAGATGCAGGGAGGTTGTTTCCCCTGGCTGGGGAGTCTAGAACCAGGGGTCACAGTCTCAGAATAAGGGGTAGGCCATTTAGGACTAAGATGAGGAGAAATGTCTTCACTCAGAGGGTGGTGAATCTTTGGAATTCTCTACCCCAGAGGGCTGTCGAGACTCAGTCAGTGAGTACATTCAAAACAGAGATCAATAGATTTCTAGATATTAAAGGCATCAAGGGATATGGGGATAGTACAGGAAAAGTTGAGGTAAAAGATCAGCCATGATCTTGTTGAATTGTGGAGCAGGCTCGAGGGGCCGGATGTCCAACTCCTGCTCCTATTTCTTATGTTCTTATGTAAATCTTTTTTGCACTTTCTTCAATGCCTCTATATCCTTTTTGTAATATGGAGACCAGAACTGTGCACAGTACTCAAAGTGTGGTCTAACCAAGATTTTATATAAGTTTTACATAACTTCCCTGCTTTTCAATTCTATCCCTCTAGATATGAGCCCCAGTGCTTTGTTTTTTTTTTAATGGCCCTATTAACTTGTGTCGCTACTTTTAGTGATTTGTATATATGTACCCCCAGATCCCTCTGCTCCTCTACCCCATTTAGATTCTTATTTTCCAAGGAGTTTCTGGCCTCCTTATTCTTCCTACCAAAATAATACCTCACGCTTAACTATATTGCAATTCATTTGCCAATTACACACCCATTCTGCAAGTTTATCAATGTCTTCCTATATTTTGACGCAGTCCTCCTCGGTAATAACTATACCCCCCAGTTTGGTGTCATCTGCAAATTTTAAAATTATACCTCCGATTCCCGAGTCCAAATCCTTTATGTAAATTGTGAACAGTGGTCCAAGTACCAATTCTTGTGGAACACCACTTTTCACCCTTTGCAAGTCTGAGTAACAACCTTTAACCCCTACTCTCTGTTTTCTGTTTGTAGTCCCCAGACTCCACATGCTTTGACCTTAGTCATGAGTCTACTATGTGGTGGCTTATTGAAGGCCTTTTGTAAATCCAAATATATTGCATCTACTACATTACTCTTGTCTACCCTTTCTGTTACTTTTTTGAAGAATTCAATAAGGTTGGTCAAGCATGACCTTCCCTTTTGAAATCCATGCTAACTATTCTTTATTGTATTTTTGGTTTCTAGATGTTTTTCTGTTACATCTTTGAGTCAGGATTCCATTATCTTTCCTATCACCAAGGTTAAGCCAATTAGACTTTAGTTCCATGGACTTGTTCCATCTCCCTTTTATATATAGGAATCATATTAACTGTCCACCAGTCCTCTGGCACTATTCCCTTTTTTAATGAATTTTTATATATATGTAACAGTGCCTCTGCTATCTCTTCCCTAACTCCTTTTAATATGCATGGATGCAATCCAGCCAGACATGGGGTTTTATCCTCTCTAAGTTTGATTAGTTTATCAATGATCTCCCTGCTTTCTATCTTAAACATCTTTATTGATCTCTTCTTCTAATGTCATGCCCACCATATTAATCTCCCTGATAAAAACTGAGGTAACATAATTATTTGATATTTCTGCCATTTCACTGTCATTATCTGTGAGTTTATCGTGTGTATCCCTTAGTGGCCCTATCCCTATCCTGATTTTTCTATTGTTATTTATATGTCTATGGAATACTTAACTATTTATTTTTACATTCCTTGATAATTTAATTTTGAAGTTTCTCTTTGCCTTTCTAATTTTTTTTTGTCTTCTTTCCTAACCTTTTTGTATTGTCTTTTGTCATCCTCTCCTTTGTTGTCTATGTATTTAGTATATGCCTTTTTCTTTAGTTTTGATGTTGTCCTTATTTCTTTATTCATCCATGGTGTATTATTACTGGCTAATTTGTTCTTGCTTTTTAGTGGGGCATATTTCTCCTGGACTCTATTGATCACCATTTTAAATATTTCCCACTGCTGTTCTATTTGTTTGTTTGTCAGTAAATTTTTCCAGTTTACTTTCCCTAGTTCCATTCTCATCCCCTTAAAATTATCTTTTTTCCAATTTATTATTTTGGTCTTTGTCTTATTACATCTTTCTCAATCTTTGAAAGAGCTTTCCAGTTACTCCCATTCCCCTGCTCTTTCCCCATAGCCCTCTATTTTTTTCCCCTTCAACATAAGAAATTAGGGCAGGAGTAGGCCATACAGCCCCTCGAGCCTGCTCTGCCATTCAATAAGATCATGGATGATCTTCAACTTCAACTCCACTTTATTGCCCGATCCCCATATCCCTTGATTCCCTTAGTGTCAAAAAATCTATCGATCTCAGTCTTGAATATACTCAACGACTGAGCATCCACAGCCCTCTGGGGTAGAGAATTCCCAAGATTCACAACTCTCTGAGTGAAAAAATATTTTTCCTCATTTTGATCCTAAGTGGCCGACCTCTTATCTTGAGACTATGACCTCTAGTTTGAGACACTCCAGCCAGGGGAAACAGCCTCTCAGCATCTATACTGTCAAGCCCTCTAAGAATTTTATACGTTTCAATGAGATCATCTCTCATTCTTCTAAACTCCAGAGAATATAGGCCCATGTTACTCAATCTTTCCTAATAGGACAACCCTCTCATTCCAGGAATCGATCTAGTGAACCTTCATTGCCCCCTCTAAGGCAAGTACATCCTTCCTTAGGTAAGGAGACCAAAACTATACACATTACTCCAGGTGTGGTCTCACTAGACCCCTATATAATTGCAACAAGACCTCCTTACTCTTATACTCCAACCCCCTTGCAATAAAGGCCAACATACCATTTGCCTTCCTCATTGCTTGCTGTACCTGCATTTTAACTTTCTGTGTTTCGTGTACAAGAACACCCAAATCCCTCTGACTACCAATTTTTCTTAGTCTCCCACCTTCTAAAAAAGATTCTGCTTTTCTATTCTTCCTAACAAAGTGGATAATTTCACATTTGCCCATGTTATACTCCAACAGCCTCCTTCTGACCCATTCACTAAAACTGTGTATACCCTTTGCAGCCGCTTTGTGTCCTCCTCACAGCTTACTTTCCCACCTAGCTTTGTATCATCAGCAAACATGGATACATTACACTTGGTCTCCTCATCTAAGTCATTGATATATATTGTAAACAGCTGAGGCCCAAGCACTGGTCCTTGCAGCATCTCACTAGTTACAACCTGCCAACCCGAAAATGACCCGTTTGTTCCTACTCTCTGTTTTTTGTCTGTTTCGCTAAACTCTTCCTTTTTATGTACTTGTAGAAGCTCTTACAATCTGTTCTTATATTTCTCGCTGGTGTATTCTCATATTCAATTTTCTCCCTCTTTATCAATTTCTTGGTCATCCTTTGCTGATATCTAAAACCCTCCCAATCCTCAGGCTTACTACTCTTTATGGCAATGTTGTAAGTATCTTCTTTTAATCTAATACTATTCTTAACTTCTCTAGTTATCCACAGTTGGACCACTTTTGCCATGGAGTTTTTCTTCCTCAAGGGAATGTATATTCATTGGGAATTATGAAATATTCCATTAAATATTTGCCATTGCTCATATCTTTTAATATAATTTCCCAATCTAGCTAGCTCACCCCTCATACCTCCGTAATTGGCTTTGTTTAAATTTAAGACCCTAGTTTTGGACTTAACTATATCACTCTGAAACTCAGTATGAAATTCTATCATATTATGATCACTCTGCCCCAGATGATCCTTGACTATAAGATTACTAATTAACCCTGTCTCATTACACAATACTAGATCTAAAATAGCCTGGTCCCTAGTTGGTTCCTCGGCATATTGTTCTAGAAAACTGTCTTGAATGCATTCCATGAACTTGTCCTCCAAGCTACTTTTGCCAATTTGGTTTGCCAAGTCTATATGAAGATTAAAGTCCCCCACAATTATTGCTTTACCCTTGTTACATGCTTCTCTAATTTCCTGATTTACACTCTGCCCAACACTATAACCACTGTTTGGGGGCCTATAAACTACTTCCACCAATGTTTTTTGCCCCTTGTTATTTCTTAGCTCCACCCATACTGATTCTACATCCTGATTTTCTGAGCTAAGATCCTTTCTCACTACTGCATTTATCTCATCCTTCATTATCAGGGCTATCCCTCCCCCCACTCCTTTTCCATTTTGCCTATCTTTTCTAAAAGTCAAGTACCCTGGAATATTTAGTTCCCAACCTTGGTCACCCTGCCACCTAGTTTGACTACTAGATCAAACCCATTTATCTATTTGTGCCATTAATTCATCTATCATGTTACGAATGCTTCGTGCATTCAGATATAGAGCTTTTAATTTTAACTTTTTACTACTTTTCCCTGATGTGACCTTAATCACTAATGCCCTATTACCTTTATTAAACTCGCTGTCCCTTCCTGACACACTCTGCTTGTTTTTACCCAAATCACTACTCTGCTCTACAGCCTTGACTTTTCGCATTTGAACTTATAAATTTACCCTTACCAGAACCCTGTCCCTTCTTATTAGTTTAAAGCCCTATCTACCACCCTAGTTATTCGATTTGCCAGGACACTGGTTCCAGCCCGGTTTAAGTGGAGCCCGTCCCAATGAAACAGCTCCCTCTTTCCCCAGTATTGGTGCCAGTGCCCCATGAATTGAAACCCCTGCTTCCCACATCACTCTTTCAGCCACGCATTTAAAAATCTAATCTGGTTGTCCCTATGCCAATTTGCACGTGGCTCAGGTTGTAATCCAGAGATTATTACCTTTGAGGTTCTGATTTTTAATTTGCACCCTAGATCCTCAAACTCCCTCAGCAGAAATTCATTCTTAGTTCTACCTATGTCATTGGTTCCTACATGGACCACGACAACTGGATCCGCCCCCTCCTGCTCCAAGGTCTTCAACCGTGAGGAGATGTCCCTAACCCTGGCACCGGGCAGGCAACACAGCCTTCGGGACTTCTGGTCGCAGCTACAGAGAACAATATCTATCCCCCTGACTATACCATCATTTAACATTACCACATTCCATTACCAAATCTAAACCACTACCAAACCTAAGGGGTGTGACTGCCTCCTCAAGGTGTCCAGGTAACTCTCCCCCTCCCTGATGCATCGTAATGTCTGCACCTCAGGCTCCAGCTCAACAACTCTGAGCCAAAGTTCCTCGAGTTGCAGATACTTACTGCAGATGTAGTTGCCTGGGATCATGCTACTCTCCACAGACTCCCACATGCTGCAGTTACAACACATCACCTGCACTGCCATCTCTATCTAACCTTGTTTTATTTATTTATTTACTTAAAGTTTTTATGTAATTAGTTCACTTGGTTTATTTTTAGTTTTTTTTAAACTAATTAATTTATCTAGTTTAAGTTATTCATTTAATAAAGTATGAGTAAGTTATAGGTTCCTAGTTTAAACCACTCCCCTGCAACCACTTACACTAACCATCAACAACACTTAACCAATAAACTAAATACTTACACTAACTCAACACTAACCATCAACACACTTGAACAAAAAAATGAAATACTTATCTGTAACTTACTCTCGCTGCTCTGCCTTGTTTTGTGACGTCACTTTTAGATTATTTTTTCTGTGTGTTTCAGACTCACCGTTCAGCTGCTCCTTTATACCGGTGGCCACTGGGGGGGGGGGGGAATTCCCGCGCTCTCTAATATACCCCTATTAGCACGATCGATCCCTTCTTATCTTTTATTTCAATCCTTATGGATTCTTTTTCTATCCTTCTGTTAGTTATGTCCCTTTTTTTCTACTCCCATTATATTATCTCTAATTAGTAAGTTGCTCCACAACTCCTCCTTCTTCGTTTCCTATCCTTTCTGATTATGTTATAACCTGCAATATTTAGTTGCCAGTCCTGTTTTTTATGTAGCCATGTTTCTGTTATTCCTACTACATCTGGATCCTCGTTATAGATCATTGCCTTCAGTTCCTGTTTTATTTTGGACACTGTATACATTGCAGTACAGGCAGTTTAATTAATCTTTAATAATTGTTCCTTTTACTTTATTTTTAACAATCCTTTTATACTTCTGTTTTATAACTGTATTTGTTCCTTGACTGTTTATGTTATCTTTATTCCTTACCCTTTACGTTCATCTCCTGTTTTTTAAAAATCTCTAGGCTTTTGTTATTGCTACCCGATTCCACCTGCCCCTCTCCCTCCCCATTATCTTGTTAGTTTAAAGCCTTATCCACCACCCTTTCCACTAGGACTCTGGTCCCATTCCAGTTCAGGTTGAGCCCGTCCCAGCGGTACAGCCCCTTCCTGTCCCAGTACTGGTGCCAGTGTCCCATGAAATGGAACCACTCCTTCCTATACCACTCTTTCAGTTATGTATTCACCTTTCTGATCTGCTGATCCCTATTCCAAATAGCACATGGCTCGGATAGTAATCCTGAGGTTATCACCCACGAGGACCTGTTTTTTTAAAAGATTTAGTTCCTAGCTTCTGATATTCCCTTAGTAGGAAATGTTATTCCTTGTGTCATTGGTGCCAACATGGACCACGACAACTGGATTCTCCCCCTCCATTTTCAAGTTCCTCTCCAGTTGCTCAGAGATGTCCTTTACCCTTGCACCAGGTAGGCAACACATCCTCCTGGACTCTCAGTCGTGACTGTAGAGGACAGTATCTATCCCCCAATTATAGAATTCCCTATGACTACAACCTTTCCATTCTGATCCTCCCCCCTTGGACTGCTTCATGCTCCATGGTGCCATGGTTAGTATTCTGGACATCCTCCCTGCAGCCTTCATCCTTATCCTCACAGGTATCAAGTTCTTTGTTCCTGTTGGATAGAGCCAGTGGCCATTACAGAAACATGGCTGCAGGGTGACAACGACTGGGAATTAAATATGCCAGGGTATTTAACAATCAGGAAGGACAGGCAGGAAGGAAGGGGAGGTGGGGTGGCTATGTTAATAAAGGAAGGAATCACTGTAATACAGAGAAATGATATTGGGACAAAGCATCAAGATAATGAAACAGTTTGGGTGGAGATAAGGAATAATAAGGGAAAAAAAACATTAGTGGGCGTAGTATATAGGCCTCCTAATAGTTGCAACTCTGCTGGAAGAAGTATTAATCAGGAGATAGTCGGGGCATGTAATAAGGGAACAGCCATAATTATGGGGGATTTTAATTATCATATTAACTGGACAAATCAAATTGGGCAGAGCAGCCTTGAGGACGAGTTCATTGAGTGCATCAGGGATGGATTTCTTGAGCAGTATGTAACTGATCCTACAAGGGGGCAGGCAACCTTGGACCTGGTCCTGTGTAATGAGTCATGATTAATTAATAATGTCCTAGTTAAGGATCCCCTTGGAACGAGCGACCACAACATGGTTGAATTCCATATCCAATTAGAGGGTGAGAAGGTTGATTCTCAAACAAGCGTACTGAGCTTGAATAAAGGAGACTATGATGGTATGAGAGCGGAATTGATTAAAGTGGACTGGGAAAATAGATTAAAGGGTAAGACGGTACATGAGCAGTGGTGTTCATTTAGGGAGTTATTTTACAACTATCAAAATAAATATATTCCACTGAGGAAAAAAGGGTGTAAAAGAAATGACAGCCATCCGTGGCTAAGTAAAGAAATCAAGGATAGTATCCGACTAAAAACAAGGACATATAAGGTAGCCAAACTTAGTGGGAGGATAGAAGATTGGGAATTCTTCAAAAGACAGCAAAAAGTAACTAAAGGATTGATTAAGAAAGGGAAGTTAGATTATGAAAAGAAATTAGCAAAAAATATAAAAACAGATAGCAAGAGTTTCTATAGTTATATAAAAAGAAAAAGAGTGGCTAAGGCAAACATAGGTCCCTTAGAGGATGAGACCGGGAAATTAATGGTGGGAAACATGGAGATGGCAAAAATGCTGAACAAATATTTTGTTTCAGTCTTTACAGTAGAGGACACTAAGAATATCCCAACACTGGACAAACAGGGGACTCTCGGGGGGGGAGGAGCTAAATACGATTAAAATCACTCAGGAGATGGTACTCAGTAAAATAATGGGACTCAAGGCGGATAAATCCCCTGGACCTGATGGCTTCCATCCTAGGGTCTTGAGGGAAGTGGCAGTAGGGATTGTGGATGCTTTGGTGATAGTTTTCCAAAATTCCCTGGACTCAGGAGAGGTCCCGGCAGATTGGAAAACTGCTAATGTAACACCGTTATTTAAAAAGGGTAGTAGGCAGAAGGCTGGAAATTATAGGCCAGTTAGCTTAACATCTGTGGTGGGTAAAATTTTGGAGTCTATTATTAAGGAGACAGTAACGGAACATTTAGATAAGCATAATTTAATAGGACAAAGTCAGCATGGCTTTATGAAGGGGAAGTCATGTCTGACAAATTTGCTTGAGTTCTTCGAGGATATAACGTATAGGGTGGATAAAGGGGAACCAGTGGACATAGTGTATTTAGACTTCCAGAAGGCATTCGACAAGGTGCCACATAAAAGATTATTACTTAAGATAAAAAATCACGGGATTGGGGGTAATATTCTGGCATGGGTGGAGGATTGGTTATCGAACAGGAAGCAGAGAGTTGGGATAAATGGTTCATTTTCGGACTGGCAACCAGTAACCAGTGGTGTTCCACAGGGGTCGGTGCTGGGTCCCCAACTCTTTACAATCTATATTAACGATTTGGAGGAGGGGACCGAGTGCAACATATCAAAATTTGCAGATGATACAAAGATGGGAGGGAAAGTAGAGAGTGAGGAGGACATAAAAAACCTGCAAGGGGATATAGACAGGCTGGGTGAGTGGGCGGAGATTTGGCAGATGCAATATAATATTGGAAAATGTGAGGTTATGCACTTTGGCAGGAAAAATCAGAGAGCAAGTTATTTTCTTAATGGCGAGAGACTGGAAAGTACTGCAGTACAAAGGGATCTGGGGGTCCTAGTGCAAGAAAATCAAAAAGTTGGTATGCAGGTGCAGCAGGTGATCAAGAAAGCCAACGGAATGTTGGCTTTTATTGCTAGGGGGATAGAATATAAAAACAAGGAGGTATTGCTGCAGTTATATAAGGTATTGGTGAGACCGCACCTGGAATACTGCATACAGTTTTGGTCTCCATACTTAAGAAAAGACATACTTGCTCTCGAGGCAGTACAAAGAAGGTTCACTCGGTTAATCCCGGGGATGAGGGGGCGGACATATGAGGAGAGGTTGAGTAGATTAGGACTCTACTCATTGGAGTTCAGAAGAATGAGAGGCGATCTTATTGAAACATATAAGATTGTGAAGGGTCTTGATCGGGTGGATGCAGTAAGGATGTTCCCAAAGATGGGTGAAACTAGAACTAGGGGGCATAATCTTAGAATAAGGGGCTGCTCTTTCAAAACTGAGATGAGGAGAAACTTCTTCACTCAGAGGGTGGTAGGTCTGTGGAATTTGCTGCCCCAGGAAGCTGTGGAAGCTACATCATTAGATAAATTTAAAACAGAAATAGACAGTTTCCTAGAAGTAAAGGGAATTAGGGGTTATGGGGAGCGGGCAGGAAATTGGACATGAAGCTGAGTTCGGATCGGTCAATGCCCTGTGGGTGGCGGAGAGGGCCTAGGGGCTATGTGGCCGGGTCCTGCTCCGACTTCTTGTGTTCTTTAGATTTGTGGTTGGGATCAGATCAGCCATGATCTTATTGAATGGCGGAGCAGGCTCGAGGGGCCGATTGGCCTACTCCTGCTCCAATTTCTTATGTTCTTATGTTCTTATGTTCTCTACCTCTCCTAGGATCCCACTACCCTTCTAACTAACAGTCACACTCTCCCTTTCCTGATCCTGTGCTTTCCTCTGAAGTGTGATTGTACTCTGGAGAAAACTCTCTGGATATTCCTCCCCCTCTGTTATGTGTCGGAGTGTCTCCAACTCGCACTCCAGCTCAAAGACTCTGAGCCGGAGTGTCTCAAGCCAGAGACATTTACTGCAGATGTAGCAATCTGGGACAGTCTCGCTGTCCACAAACTCCCACATATTACAGTCCTGCACAGCCTGTACTGCCATTTATAGTTGTTTTTAAGTTATTTATTATCAGTAGTTTGTTTCTAGGACTAATAAAATCATTTGAGATCTAGATTATATTTAGTAAATGGATTTAGCTTAATTCCAAAACACTCCATTATTTAAGTTTTAAAAGTTCATAGATTAGTTTATGGTCCCTCGGTTTAAATCACTTAGGTCTAGGTTTCAGAACCCATATCAGAGCAGAAGGCCCTGCAGTTGCTGAAGCAGCTTTAATATTGAACAACGCAATTACATTTTCCTCTGTGTCATGTAAGATAGGAATTGAGTAGCATAATGAACCATGTGGTGCATGTGAAGTAATTGGCTCCATATTTTGCTTCACTGACCAAATCTGCTTCGATAACCAAACAAAGTCAAAGTTACACAATTTTAATTTTATCCAAGTAATGTTTATTTTCACTGAAATGACACCATAATTGAAGATCTTCCAAGAAGATAACAAGACAATGGCAGTCTTTCTATCACTTGCCCTTAGACACCAGACACAGAGATCAAAACCTGTTTCAACTTTCCCGAAATAGAAAACAAAAACTTCCACTAATGAACTTTGAGACTTCCAAAGTATAACGCTAATTTACAGGGGTTAAAATAAATGGTGAAACTTAATGGTAAGAAAATATGAATCTTCAGAAACTGGAAAATATCATTCGGCCCAAAAAGCCTATCTTTTTTGAGTTGCTATGAATCCCGACCACCCACCATATCCCTTAAGTTCTCTCTTCAGAAATGCATGCAATTGCCTCTGGAACTTATTTATATTATTCACTTCAATGGCCTTCTTATTTAAATCATTTCACACATCTGTTGCCCTGAATGTATGGAGGTTCCTGCCTGGGGTGGAGGCGGGGGGGTGGGGGGTGGGTGCGCTGAAGAAAGTTTGCCTTAGTGGTCAAGGGGAAGAGGGGGAAGTAGCGGAGATGGCTGAATAGATGGTTTCTATGTTGGTGACAAAGAAGTCCATGAAATCCTCATACCTATTGTTGGAGGTGAGGGCACAGAGGACATGGCAGATATCTTAGGGTGAGACTCGGGGTGGGGCTTTGGGGTGTGGTAGAAAACAAGAATTTTAAAAGGAGGCAAGAGGAGGAAAAAGGTTGAGATGCTTGAAGGAAGTGAAAGATCCAAGGAGTTGGGGAGAGACCAAGGTGTGACTTGGTGATAAGAGTCACAACTGCAGTGGTTTGGGTGGGGCAGGTAGTGGAAAGTATAGCCAGGCAGGGAGGTTTGGGTAAGGGCGAGCCAAGTTTCAGTCAAAGCCAGGCAGTTTTGAGGAAGACGGTGCTTGAGGAAAGGGAACCATTTACAATATCAGCTGGCACGGAGGTCAACAAATGAAATTGAGTGGTCAGGTGCTTAGTGGGATTTAACATCGCAGTGGTGAATCACAATGCTGAAAGCTAAATTTTAAGTCAGAAGCTCATGTAGCATTCAAATGAAATTCAACAACTGAGCGTGGAGAACCCATTGTTTGATGACCTTAATTGGCTTTGACATTCAATGACTGCCTGTTTATTTCTGTCAGCTCATTGATGCTCTAATTTTGTTTTGCCATCTAGATATCTAACACTGCAGAAATCCATCACCACGTTTAACAGTCTCCAAATCAAGTGACTGAGATATATACACCTGTAGAATTTCTGTTCACCTGATTCATAGTGCGCACCCTTTCCCTATAAGGACGTATCCCACTTACCTAAATCCAGAGATTAGGTACAGGTCGGCAGATCCAAGACATAGGGACCTCCAAGTGTGCACAGGGATATTACTGGGGTTTAACTAGCTAAAACTGCAATGCTGATCAGCACAAAACATGTGTACGCTCCCTGCTGCTTGTCCAGTAGAACCATCTCACCCATTAGGACACTGGCTTGCAGAATTATCTGGAGCTGCATGGGAAGAATCCCAGCCCCTTCCTCCCCCACCCAATGGATTAATCAGTGAGTAAGAATTGTTAGTCAATCATCAACAAAGCCCTAGTGTATGGATTTCTGTGGTCCTGTCTGGTTTATTATTGGATAGAGTGTCTGCCATAGAAGGTTCCAAATTTCCACTGCCAGGCATGTCATCCTGGAGCCACTTCAAACCCGAGGAGACCTTGTTATCTCCTCCCAAGGAGGATAATCACAAGTTGGCTGTTAAGCAACCAGAAAATGAGCATTGTGAGCAGCACAACTTATTATCAAATCCACAAGTGCACTACCACCTTGCTCTTGACAAAAGAATGGGAAGATACCAGACCACATTCCACCAGTTGGAGGTGCAAAGCTTCTGTAGCAGCTGCTTAGCTCTTCGCAACCTAATCACAGTATGGACCGAGTCCTGCATATACGAGCATGTTTTTATAACTGGCCTTCAGGTAATACCTTCCAGCAGCAGTCAACCAGAGTCTTGTTATAGGCATCTGCCTTCAGCTTAGTGGAAGGACCTTGCATCATGCCAGCTACTTTAAAGGTGCTAGATGTCTAAGTCCAGTATCATACATCAGGCTTACTCATCACCAACTGCTTCATATAGTCCCTCATATGAGAATCTTTGGGAAACAAATATACCCACCATGAACCTGACTCTCCCTCCAGGGTACTCAGGGCAATGTAAGCTGGAGCCCTCCCTTACTGTAGCAGCTTCTCCTTTTGTCACAAATCCGCCTCACAACTTGGTCCTGGAGCTCACATATGGATCAGAAAAAAACATGCTTAGGAGTCTTGAAACACGAAGAACAACTGTTTGGAAACAAATCTTTCTACAACAATCTTAGCCTGCATTGAGACTTTGGTGTCACTGAAGACAAACAAGATAGACCAAAGTAAATTTTGCTCCTTCTCAGCACAGTACCAAAGAGCCGTGTCTGTTATAAATTGGATACGGCTTGGTGAGTACAGACAGTTTTTTCAACTGCCCGTTGCCAAGGCAGTGTGCAGACAGACAGGTGTTACCTGCAAGGTCTCAGAATATACAAATCACCAAAAAAAAAACAACGAACAAAAAAAAAAGAGATAGAGAGGTAGAAACATAGAAAAGACAGCAACTGACCCGTTATATTAAAAACAGATAACATTTGTTCGCTGGTGGGGTAACGTGTAGCGTGACATGAACCCAAGATCCCGGTTGAGGCCGTCCTCATGGGTGCGGAACTTGGCTATCAATTTCTGCTCGACGATTTTGTGTTGTCGTGTGTCTCGAAGGCCTCCTTGGAGTACGCTTACCCGAAGGTCGGTGGATGAATGTCCATGACTGCTGAAGTGTTCCCCGACTGGGAGGGAACCCTCCTGTTTGGTGATTGTTGCGTGGTGTCCGTTCATCCGTTGTCGCAGCGTCTGCATGGTCTCGCCAATGTACCATGCTCAGGGGCATCCTTTCCTGCAACGTATGAGGTAGACAACGTTGGCCGAGTCACAGGAATATGAACCATGCACCTGGTGGGTGGTGTCCTCTCGTGTGATGGTGGTATCTGTGTCGATGATCTGGCATGTCTTGCAGAGGTTACCGTGGCAGGGTTGTGTGGTGTCGTGGATGCTGTTCTCTTGAAAGCTAGGTAATTTGCTGCGAACGATGGTCTGTTTGAGGTTGGGTGGCTGTTTAAAGGCGAGTAGTGGAGGTGTGGGGATGGCCATAGCGAGGTGTTCGTCGTCATTGATGACATGTTGAAGACTGCGGAGAACATGGCGTAGTTTCTCCGCTCCGGGGAAGTACTGGACGACAAAGGGTACTCTGTTGGTTGCGTCCCGTGTTAGTCTCCTGAGGCGGTCTATGCGATTTTTTGCTGTGGCCCGTCGGAACTGTCGATCGATGAGTCGAGCGTCATATCCCGTTCTTACTAGGGCGTCTTTCAGCATCTGTAGGTGTCCATCGCATTCCTCCTCGTCTGAGCAGACCTTGTGTATTCGCAGGGCCTGTCCATAGGGGATGGCCTCTTTGACGTGGTTCGGGTGGAAGCTGGAAAAGTGGAGCATCGTGAGGTTGTCTGTGGGCTTGCGGTAGAGTGAGGTGCTTAGAACATGTTCCACGACACCACACAACCCTGCCACGGTAACCTCTGCAAGACATGCCAGATCATCGACACAGATACCACCATCACACGAGAGGACACCACCCACCAGGTGCATGATTCATACTCCTGTGACTCTGCCAACGTTGTCTACCTCATACGTTGCAGGAAAGGATGCCCCAGAGCATGGTACATTGGCGAGACCATGCAGACGCTGCGACAACGGATGAACGGACACCGCGCAACAATCACCAAACAGGAGGGTTCCCTCCCAGTCGGGGAACACTTCAGCAGTCATGGACATTCATCCACCGACCTTCGGGTAAGCGTTCTCCAAGGTGGCCTTCGAGACACACGACAACGCAAAATCGTCAAGCAGAAATTGATAGCCAAGTTCCGCACCCATGAGGACGGCCTCAACCGGGATCTTGGGTTCATGTCACGCTACACGTTACCCCACCAGCGAACAAATGTTATCTGTTTTTAATATAACGGGTCAGTTGCTGTCTTTTCTATGTTTCTACCTCTCTATCTCTGTTTTTTTTTGTTTGTTGTTTTTTTTTGTGATTTGTATATTCTGAGACCTTGCAGATAACACCTGTCTGTCTGCACACTGATTGCCTTGGCAACGGGCAGTTGAAAAAACTGTCTGTAATCACCAAGCATTGTTCTGTGAATTATAAATGCGATTTCATTTCGAGGATTTCATTTCGTTCACCTGAGGAAGGAGGAAGCCTCCGAAAGCTTGTGAATTTAAAATAAAATTGCTGGACTATAACTTGGTGTTGTAAAATTGTTTACAATTGTCAACCCCAGTCCATCACCGGCATCTCCACATCATAAATTGGATAGTCAGGTGGTGAAGGATAGAATTCTAGAGCCTAGTCTTCAGTTGCTTCCAAGCCTTTATTCACATTACACCCAACATCACACATTAGATCAGCTCTCTTGTAGATGGCTACAACAGAGTTCGCAATTGCTACGCACCACCTGAATACAATTAACACTAATTGATAAGTCACATGGATACAATTAAGAGTGTCTCGGCTAAAATTGACATCCAACAGGGCCCTAAGTACCGCTATCAATTAACAATAGATGATCCTGTATCTTCAAATCACTATCTTTTATATCCCATGATTTCTGTAATCAGTGGGAACTGCATGGTAACTTTTATTTAATTTCCCCTGGTTTTACAATTTTGATTTAATTCTGTTATTTACCTTTGCTGAATCCCACAATTCCCTCGCCTACTGCAAAATGGTATCCATCTATTTATTTGTGTCAGGTCATTACGTACTTACTGTGATTGCTGGGCACTGCATGGTAATTTTTGTTCAGAATTCCCCTTAACTATACCATTCTGATTCAATTTTGTTTATATTTTAGTCATTTTTTTTGTTATTTTGTTTTGTTTAAGCCTTTTTGAGTGGGCTAACCTTTCAATTAATTTTTAATACTGTTCTACCTGTAAGGGGGGTTGGCTGATGATGTATTCCGGTTTGGCTGGGCTTTGCCAAAATACCACAATCCATCAGATTAACTCAGAACATGACCCTGCTATTTCCTCAACAAACTTTACATTTATCCACAATTTGCAATACAACTATTCATGACCTTTAGGTCAACCTACCATCTTTTTCTGAAGTTCCAAATTCTATCAGTCCTAACATACCAGCTATTTGTCAAATATAACTAATGGGCTAAGCAGTGAACCATATCTGTTTTTGGATTAAATTTCCTTTGGCAGGACTGTATTCTCCAAGTCCGGAAGGCTAAGAATCCTGTAACTTTCAAGATATTTGAGCATAATTACTCCTTAAAGAGAGGAAGGTAATTTTGATAGTTTACTGTGCTAGTTTTATAAAGATTCAATTTCATCCACATAACAGACACTATCAATCACAGATAATCATCTGCTCCAAAGTGCATTACCATTGAGAATTTGCTAGGTGACAATAACACAGATCATTATGGCTTTTCTGCAATTTCCTTTATAGTTGTTCATGATCACACTCAAATGGTTCAGTCTCCATCTACAGGTAATGCCTAGTTAGAAGTGGTGGTGACCAACTCTGCTGATCATCTGGGATTACCTGACAACTAGATGACATTTCTGACCAACCCTTGACCTGCATACAACTTTTTTTTGTAGGAAAGCTGGCCATTCTAACCATACTACAAACATTCTGTAAAATAGAGGGTTAATACTTGATGTCTGCAGAAATGATTCAAAGGACCAATACATCCTGGGGTTATCAGAAGTGACAATGAGCCTGCTGAGCTCGGTCTGGGAAATATCTCCAGTTTATGGACCAAACAACTGCGTAAAGTGTTAATGACCTTCCAACAAAAAGACTAATGAGGAGGAAAAGCCTTGGAACAATTGGGGGCGGAGCTTTACTGTCCTGGTCATGACATGAGCACTAACAAAGAGAAATATTGCACCTTTCATCAACAAATTCATATCTGGAAATCATATTTTCTGACCCATGCTTATCCAGTTGAATGACACCTTGGAATAGAGCCATATAACAGAGTTAATCCTCTTGATTGGCCACTTGTGTTCCTGTCCTGCAAGTGGAAACATCTTAGTAAAAATAAATGTAAGGAGTCTTACAACACCAGGTTATAGTCCAACAGCTTTATTTGAAATCACAAGCCTTTGGAGGCTTCCTCCTTCGTCAGGTGAGTGAGGGATTCCATAAAGGTACAGCATATACAGTCAGAACATGACCCTGCTATTTCCTCAACAAACTTTACATTTATCCACAATTTGCAATACAACTTTTCATGACCTTTAGATCAACCTACCATCTTTTTCAGAAGTTCCAAATTCTATCAGTCCTAACATACCAGCTATTTGTCAAATATAACAACTGCGTAAAGTGTTAATGACCTTCCAACAAAAAGACTAACGAGGAGGAAAAGCCTTGGAACAATTGGGGGCAGAGCTTTACTGTCCTGGTCATGACATGAGCACTAACAAAGAGAAATATTGCACCTTTCATCAACTAATTCATATGCTGTACCTTTATGGAATCCCTCACTCACCTAACGAAGGAGGAAGCCTCCGAAAGCTTGTGATTTCAAATAAAGCTGTTGGACTATAACCTGGTGTTGTAAGACTCCTTACATTTGTCCACCCCAGTCCATCACCGGCATCTCCACATCATAGTAAAAATAAGGTCTAGAGCAATGTTTTCTCCATCCCTAACATAGAAAGGGTTTTCAAGAAGGTTCCAATAAACTGTTCAGGAGATTTCTAGAAAGGACAAAAAGTTAATTGGAGAGAACTTTGGAGCAGTTCTGCAAAAAACACAGAAAATGTTAAGTAATAGTTGATGCAGGGAGGGTGAAGAGGACGAATAGGGATAGTGCAACATGGTATCTTTAGGGATGGTCTCAATCTCTGTTCCAGGCATTTCTGAAAGAACTGGGGGATCCTTTTTGCAGATGCTACTGTGTTGCTGGCAGACAGAGCGAGCGATCTACTTCATGTCATGAACAATGGCCTAACCAGTGGGATATGGTTGTGGATGCATCGAAATGTGGTATTATGGCTTTGCAAGGCACAAGAGGAGATCATAATGCATTGATTTGGAAGATACATGGGACAACTGTCCATATTGGTACTTGGCGGTCCTGGTGGATGATACTTGAGCCTGGACACAGTCCTTCCAGACCCAGCTAAAAAGGAGCAAAGAATGGTTTGGTCTTTCTCATCTTTCTACATTGGCAGCAAAATCCCAATGCAGGCTTGTGACTTTTAGGCCATTTCAAAATTGTTCTCCTTTATTTTTTAGGCAGAAAGGTACTTCCTTTGTGCATTGTATGAGATTCAGGGTCCATCTGTGAAGTAGATTTGTGGAAATAATAAAAAAATGGTTGCAGGGAGGGAGGGTTGTAGCCTACCCTGACCTATCACTTTGCACCCTGGAGGATTATGGGGAAATCAGCCTCCGTGCACATGACTCTTTGCCAAAGTACATAGATGAGTAAACCTGGCATGCAACATTAAATATGAAAATCTAGATCATCAAAACGGCTAGCACATCTCCATCTATCCTGCATATCTTGAAGGTAGATGTCCATTACATGGTTGATGAGGAAACTCAGGGGCTAAAAATCCTTGACCTCAACAATGGTCCTGGAGTGCACATTGGGTGCAGGAGACCCAGCGGAAGTTCTTACCGGAGATGGGAATGTTAGAGCTCTTCTGAGATTCCTGCTGGCTGCCAACTTGCAAAGGGGCTTGGGGTGGGTAGAACTTCCACCCACCCCAAACGTGGCCTCTGACATCAGAGGGGAGCTGCTTAGTGACCTGGAACCTAAAATGAACATGGTATCCAGATGGCTTGGCAGAAGAAGTTGGCCCCACCAAGATCTCCAGGCTAGTATTGTGGCTTGGACAAGCCCAGGAATTCTTCCTGTGCCTGCTCGAAATGGTCCTCCAAGTGGAGGCCAACTGCCTGTCTACCAGCACTCGCGGGAGGGCCATTGTTGCCCCCCCAAAGTGGCCATCTGTCAACCCATTCCCCATCCCCTCCTCTGGCACATTACCAAGATGTACCCATAATGGTGCAGATGTCCACTAACCCCTTGCAAATGAAATGGCTCCAGATAGTGGGAAGGGCTCAGGTGCGGAACAGGGCCAAAGATTTTCAGCACAACAGACATAGGATGACAATTGCTGGAAAGGGTTTAAGAACAGACTCACAAATCTAGGATGTGGGCCCTGCCATGATTGAGTTGCAATGAGGAAACCAGATTCTGCTAAATCTCTCCACTTCCAACAGATGAAACAACTATTCCATGGCGTATGGTCAGAAATTAATGGCAATGCTCTCATATTTCATGTTGAATTGCACTACCAATGGCACCCCTTGCAAGGAGTGCCTGGAACCTACTGTCTGTCTAACAAGGTCTCAAATCCATACTTATCAGTTGTCTAATGACCAACAAGTGACTATCTTCCTTGAGGTTTAGTAAGTGGAGATTCTTTGAGATTGAATTGGCTTCAACATGACATGCCTGGCAACAGAAGATTGGAACTGAGTCAAACCTCTGATCAATACCTGACCCAGGCAGATCTCTATCATTCTATATCACTGTTGATGGTTGACCAGCCAGCTTGGCTTATGAATGGGATCTAGAGGGGTAGACCAATCACACGGAGCTGGGATTCATCCCACTTGGATAATCCTGGGAAGCCTAATTAGTAAAGGTGGTTCTGGTTAGAAACACAGCAGGAAGCTTGCTGCATTGGTAAGCTACGTGGTCTACGTTGGCCAGTCTAGCTCCAATGGTACTCATATCCACACTTGAAAGTCCACAAGCCTTGGTTCTTTCCAAGTTGCATCTGGAATCTGGTAAGTGGGCTTTGACCCTACGGTGAGAGTGTATGACATCCATATCAGGAAAACAGAAATTCTACCTGCGTGGTTTGTAGAATCTTGAGTGGATTTCTGCCTGGCATCTGGCCTACCAAAGAAAAGGTAACCCAAAGGATAGCCTGGATATGATGCAGTGAAATGGGTGAACACTTCCTTTATAATCAGTGACAAAGTCATTTCAGGCAAATGCGTTCAGTGCTTGTAGGCTCATATCTACAAGCTAAGTCATCGTATGAAAACATCTGTCAACACCTCACCAGTGACTTGTACCAACAACACAGATGATACACATACAATGATGGGTAAACAACACTATTAAAGTCCATCATCTTTTCGGATGAATCACACAACTGGCACTGTCAACTGTTAACCACATTCTATTTTGGATTCAACAACACCAGCAACTTTAAAGATACCCAGCTCACAAAAATACTGGTTAAAAAAAATCCTGGTCTTATTAGCAAATTAGTAAAAGAAACATTTTAGTGTATTTTCTTCTCAATGCAGAGAAGACTACTTATATGCTGCAGGGATTTCAACCTTAAAAACGATTAAATCTGTGAATAACTGCCTGCTTATTCAGCTTCAGTGAAAGTTCAGTCGTGTGTATAATAATATGCAAAGGCAGCCTGTAACACAACAAAGTATTATTTTCTTGACCTTCTCTGAAAATAGAGTTATAAAAAAGATTAGAGCATTGTAAACAAACATTCACAAGAAAACCCAAGCATTTCTTCGGAACTGAAATAGGTTTTATAAAATGTATGCGTTGTTATAAGTGACTTGCATGCACAGAGATATGTGAGATGATGTATGTAGTTTGTTTATCTAGTACTTTAAAACAGCTGAGATTAAATTTGAATTGCTTGTAAAATTCATCCAGCTAGCACTCAATTTAGATAAACCCACCAAAAAAAAAAGTTAATTTACTGCATTTTAAAAGGATGTCAATTCATTTTATTTTGCTAGTTCCTGTGTGATTAAAGATCAGCGAAGGCAAGGTTCACATCAAGTCAGTCTACTGTGCATACTGCTGAGAAGCTTTTACCAGGGGAATCATGTTCACCTGATGGCAGAGATGAGCTGCAGACTAACTGCTTCATCAAATATAAATAATACACCTGCTGCAAACTAAGGATAGTAGAGCAACTCAAGAGAAAATGCAGATAAGTTTAATCTTGTTCTTCAAATATAGTTCAATTATGTTGGAAGCAATTAAACAGTGAAACTTAAAGCCAGTCCAGCCAAATGAAAAAATATATTTAAGAGGATAGAAATTTCAAATGACATTCAACAATCCTGCTCAAGCTATTTTTACAAAGATGTTAATGCCTGCCTAAAAATAGAGCTCACAGGAATGTAGTACAAGCACGTCAAGCATTCATGTGTGAACTACGTTGATTGGAATTTCTACCCCAAGATGTCATCAGTCTGTCGTAGGAATTGCAGCATTTAGAAGTTCAAACCTAGCATTAACTTCCCCACAGTCAATCTTTTGTTGACTCTTTAAGGCAGTTAACATTATTCTCTAAAATGTTGTTCTGTGTAAAATACAAACAGTACAAACTCTTAATTATTTTGTAATGCAGAAAATTCACGAAGGAAAAAAATTGCTTCATGTCACAAAATGCAATAGACCCTTATTGTTACATGCTATTTGACATCTACGTTACTAGACTTTTGCTAATTTCCTGGACCAGTGTTACACAAAATATACATGATTACATACATCATACATTATAAGAACATAAGAAATAGGAGCAGGAGCAGGTCATCCGGCCCCTCGAGCTTGCTCCATCATTCAACAAGATCATGGCTGATCTTTGACCTCAAAGCCATTTTCCTGTACCATCCCCATGTCCCTTGATGCCTTTACTATCTAGAAATCTATCGATCTCTGTTTTGAATGTACTCAATGACTGAGCCTCCACAGCCCTCTGGGGTAGACAATTCCAAAGATTCACCGCCCTCTGAGTGAAGAAATTTCTCCTCATCTCAGTTCTAAATGGCCTACCCCTTATTCTGAGACTGTGACCCCTGGTTCGAGATTCCCCAGCCAGGGGAAACATCCTCCCTGTATCTACCCTGTCGAGCCCTGTAAGAATTTTGTATGTTGCAATGAGATCACCTCTCATTCTTCTAATCTCTAGAGAATGCAGGCCTAGTCTACTCAATTTCTCTTCATACAACAATCCCACCATCCCAGGAATCAGTCTGGTGAACCTTCGTTGCACTCCCTCTAAGGCAAGTATATCCTTTCTTAGGTAAGGAGACCAAAATTGTACACAATACTCCAGGTGCAGTCTTACCAAGGCCCTATATAATCGCAGTAAGACATCTTTACTCCTGTGCTCAAATCCTCTTGTAATAAAGGCCAATATACCATTTGCTCCCTAATTCCTTGCTGCACCTGCATGTTGGCTTTCAGTGACTCATGGACAAGGACACCCAGATCCTTTTGAACATCAACATTTCCCAATCTCTTACCATTTAAAAAATACTCTGCATTTCTGTTTTTCCTGCCACGTTCTTGCCCACTCACTTAGCCTGTCTATATCCCCTTGAAGACTCTTTGTATCCTCCTCACAACTCACATTCCCACCTAGTTTTGTGTCATCAGTAAACTTGGAAATATTACATTTGGTCCCCTCATCCAAATCATTGATATAGATTGTGAATAGCTGGGCCCCAAGCACCAATCCCTGTGGTACCCCATTAGTCACAATCTGCTAACCTAAAAAAGACCCGTTTATTCCTACTCTCTGTTTTCTGTCTGTTAACCAATTCTCAATCCATGCCAGTATATTACCCTCAATTCCATGTGCTCTAACTTTGTTCACCAACCTCCTGTGTGGGACCTTATCGAAAGCCTTCTGAAAATCTAAATACACCACATCCACTGGTTCCCCCTTAACTGTTCTATTAGTTACATTATCAAAGAACTCAAATAGGTTTGTCAAACATGATTTCCCTTTCATAAATCCATGTTGACTCTGCCAAATCCTATTATTATTTTCAAAGTGTCCTGTTATCACATACTTTATAATAGATTCTAGCATTTTTTCTACTACTGATGTCAGGTTAACAGGTCTGTAGGTCCCTGTTTTCTCTCTCCCTCCTTTCTTAAATAATGGGGTTACATTTGCTGCCCTCCAATCTGCAGGAACCATTCCAGAATCTATAGAATTTTGGAAGATGACAACCAATGCATCCACCATCTCTATTTTTTTTTACTAATACTAATTTCCTTCAGTTCCTCATTCTCGCCAGTCCCTTGGTTCTTTAATATTTCTGGGAGGTTTTTTGTGTCTTCTTCTGTGAAGACAGACACAAAATATTTGTTTAATTTCTCTGCCATTTGCTTATTCCCCATTATAAATTCTCCTGTCTCTGTCTGTAAGGGACCCACATTTGCCTTCACCAGTCTTTTCCTTTTTAACATACCTATAGAAGCTTTTACAGTCCGTTTTTATGTTTCTCGCTAGTTTACTCTCATATTCTATTTTCCCTGCCTTTATCAATTTCTTGGTCCTCCTTTGCTAAATTCTAAAATCCTCCCAATCCTCAGGCTTACTGCTTTTCCTGACAACTTTTTATGCCTCTTTCTTTGATTTAATACTATCTTTAATTTCTCTTGTTAGCCACGGTTGGATCACTTTTCCTGTTGGGTTTTTTTGCTTTAAAGGAATATATAATTGTTGAAAATTATGTAATAATTCTTTAAATGCTAGCCATTGCCTGAATACCGTCATACCCTTTGATATAGTTCCCCAATCAACCACAGCCAACTTGCACCTCATATCTTCATAGTTTCCTTTGTTTAGATTTAAAACCTTAGTTTCAGATTGAACTACATCATTTTCAAACTTAATGAAGAATTCTATCATATTATGGTCACTCTTCCCTAAGGGCTCCTTTACAACAAGATTATTAATTAACCCTTTCTCATTGCACAATACTAGATTTAAAATAGCCTGTTCCTAGTTGGTTCCTCAACATACTGATTTAGAAAACCATCTCATATACATTCCAGGAATTCATCCTCCACAGTATTAGCGCTAATTTGGTTTGCCCAATCTATATGTAGATTAAAGTCCCCCATGATTACTGTATTACCCTTGTTACATGCACTTCTAATTTCCTGCTTTATACCGTGCCCTACATTACTACTTCTGTGTGGTGGCCTGTAAACCACTCCCACCAATGTTTTCTGCCCCTTGCTGTTTCTTAGCTCCACCCAAACTGGTCATCTAGTAATGAGTGTTGAACCAAATTGAAAATGTTCATTTGTCCAAATTAGTCCTCTCCTAGTTCACTCTCCAATACTTAAAATAGTATACTGTTCACTTTTTAAAAAATGGCATCATTTTGGTTTCCTGCCATTGCTCAAGGGGATAAATGTCCTTTGTACACACAAAATGACATTTCCGTATTCTGCAATGTTTTGTATGTGTTTTTTTCTCTTTCTCTAATATTCTCCCCATTTACCTCCTTTGGTAGTAGCAAATTTCAGGTGCCTAATCCAAATTGCATTCTTAGTTCAAGCACCTTTTTAGCAGGCTATTCGACAATAAGAGCAATGAGAACCAACCTGATTTTCAATTAATGCACACATGTGAACTTCCACCAATGGTCACTGGATCAGGAGTAAGAGACAAAACTGATATTTCCCCTTGTTAGTCCATTAATGCTTATGATAGCTTTATATAGTTCTTTGCTGCCACCCTAGTTGACATTTGCTTTTTTAGCATGGAGAAAGGATTGTTTCTGGTACATTCCTGTACAACCACAGAACCAGAGGAGCATTATAGTTATGGAACTTGTGGCTGGATCCAAAACACGACAAGTAATTAAGTACATATACACACACACAAAGCTGTCCCTCCATGTGTACTGGAGCAAGCAAAAACGTCTCTGTAGCTATAGGAATGCAACTGTGCTCTCTGTAAATCCAGAGAATCTTAGACTTGTGGCAGCAAATACACATCTGATTTAGTTGGTGTGTTTGTTGGAGGGTACAGATTAGATTCTTTGCTTTAACTGGTGTGCACACATCTTGGGTGACGGGTATGTTTCTTGGTAGTGTAGGTTGGCTTACATAATGCTCTTTGTTCCTCCAGTCAGTAATCAGCTTTATAAGTGATCATATTTCTTAGTCTTTGAAACTTAGGATAGACTCAAATACTCACCTTTGTACCATCTAGATTATCTCTGAAGGAGAATTGAAGTTTTGACATAGCACAGTAGCATCCATTAATGCACACTTTTGAAACAGAATTTAAAATGTATGTTGCTGGTCTGATTTCTTATCAATTTTGATTTCAGAGTTTGAAAAGCATCAAGTACAGTAAAATCCTAGGTTTATTGTTTCAGACATTCAGCTTCCAACAGGGAAAGGAGCAGACGTGTCACCATTATGGTAGAATATCCACAATGTCCATTATGCTCTCTTCCATAGAGGAGAGCATGTGTATAGATGCTTGGCCTCCTTCTGTGGCTGCTTGCTCCCTGTTATTCTACACCAGCTTCACCTGCAAGAAAGAAGAGAGTATGTTAGTATTAGCCTGGTGAGATGTTTTGAAGATGTGCAACAATATTGTTGCTGGTGTGTGAAAGATGGCTGAGGTGTGAGGGGATGAGGGGAGTGATAATGAGGACAGTGGCAGATGTAAATTGCTGAATTAGCAGCAGAAGGAGATGAAGTGAAGTGTGCTGCAGTGATTGGAGGAGAGTGGTGGGAAGCAGGAGAGGGAAGGGTTGTGAGTGTTGAGGCTACAGGTGATGCAGGGCTAAGCAGAGAGTAATGAGAGATATGAATTAAGAGTCTTACCTTAGGAGCACTTGTCAGATCATTGCACTTTTTTTCTGCATTGCAGCCAACGCATTGAAGCAATGCCCGCTCTACCATATCTGCCCCCTGTTGCCACAAAGCTAGCTGGGATACCTTCTAATGCTGTGTGGAAAGATAAGGTCCTCTCTCCTGCCAACCTCCTCAACAAGTACCTTCATAGCTGCATTTGAAAATCAGGGAGCCCTTACAGTATTTCTTCTGCCTATCATTTCAGTAGTGTTCAGATGAATCTGATTACAGTCACAGTGGAACTCCCCTTTAAGAGATGCTGGCTCTCTTTAACTGGCACCAGTGACGTCCGATTTCCCATCTCCCTGTTCGGCGAGCTACCAATTATAGTGCGAGTAGCCCTGGTAGTTCACTTATTTCATGCTAAGTAGGCACGGGGACCAATTAGTGCGGCCTCCAACCCACGTGAACTGGCCCGACCATTTTTCCCCCGTTTTCAGCCAAACTTCGAATTTCTTCCCCAGAAACTGAGTTTCAAACTTAGATTAAAAACAAGCAGAGAAAGGAAGTGTATTATCAGCCAGCTTTCTAAATGTACAGTCTCTTTTAATATCAAGCTTCATAATCACAAAAGAAAATGAAATCAGCTACATAGCCCAGGTTCAATGATGAGAGAATTTGACTTGACAAAGAGAAAGCCAATGCTTGATACAATTCTTGAAAGACTAAATACTAGCAAAACTGTTATAACTCGGTTTATTTGCCAAGAATCATTTGCACATAAAAGAGAATTTAATTATGGATTACAGGATAACAGAACATGACAAACTTATTCAGACCATTGTCCTTTTCTTGCCACAGATAATCCGTGCAGTGATGGAAAGCAGTTATTGGGGCAGCAACATATGCTTGTAATTATATACAAACTAAATTATTTGCTCATGTTGTCTCACAGTATAAGATTCTACATACTTAAAAATGAGGACTGGTTTTCCTATCAACCAAATACATCTGCCAAAGGCTTCCTTGTGAGACTAAAGTCAGGTAATTTAATTTCCCCAGCTACTCAAAATTCAATCCCTGGATGATTCCAAACTATTTACCTCACTCCTTTAATAAAAGAACCCATTTCTTATAGTTGCTATGCCTTCATGACAGAGTGAAACTGATATTTAATCAGTTGGACTCATTTACATAACGCTGCAGTTGTTTGTCATTTACTAAATAGGACCGGTTTTCCCGTCAAATATCCGAATGAACATTTTCCTCATCAATACGCTTTCAAATTTAATTGGAGTGGATGGGAAAGGAATAACATTTGCCATTGATCGATGGAAATGAAAGAATTGCAACAGGTCATAAAGAACTGGAGACAAAAAAGAATCAAAATGGGCTGAGATGTAGCAAAAGGCGTGTTCGTGTACTCAAAGCAGACAAGTTGTTTTGCAGCTTTGACAAGCTGAAAAGCAAGGCAGTTATCCCTGGTGAGTTGGCAAGTGGAATTTTCCAGTATGATTCAGCTTCCATTCATCCATAATAAAATGCATTTTGTTACCTGCTTTTCTCCCAGACATTATTTAAGCTTGCAGTCTGTAAATAATATCCATAAGAATAACAAGAGGCATCTCCCTTTGAGGTCATCACTTAATCCTTCAAATTATCAATTTGCTCAATTGTTAGAGAAACCATTAAGTGGTGCAAACTTATCCATAAATACAACCACAACAAATAGATTAGAAGTATGCAAATAAAATTTACAACTGTTACACAGCTACAAAATTGTTTCACATGAGTACAATTTACAGAACCCTCCTTATTTGCTCCTTTGTCCATTACACTTTGTCTTCTTTTACTTCTCTCCTTTTTATTATTTCTACTTCCCTTTCTCGGTCCTTGAACTCTACCTTTTTTCTGGTATCTTTCCTTTCAGCTTTCTCCCCTTGTTGTGTGATTGCACTCTTTCATCATCAATACAATGTTACCTTTATTCCATCAGAGTTTTTTTGTAATTGCTTCCATTCTGTGCATCATCCTTTGGCACAGGGCACTGGGCCAACTTGCTCCTGACCTCTGTCTTTGATCTTCTGCACTGATCCAATGAAGCTCAATGCAGGTCAGTAGGGGAGCATCTCATCTTTCTACAAGGCACTTTGCAACACTCTGGCCCTAATATTGACTTTATCAACTTCAGCCCTTTACCACGGTAGTGCAGTAGTTATGTTATTGGACTGGTAATCCAGGGCCATGAAATAATAATTCAGAGAATGCAAGTTCAAATCATACCATAGCAGTTTGAGAATTTGAATTCAGTTTAAAAATGTATCAGTAAAAATGACCATGAAGCTAACAGATTGTCATAAAGACCCAACTGGTTTACAAATGTCCCTTGGGGAAGGAAACCTGCCATCTTTACCTGCTTGGGCTTTTATTTAATTCCGGTCCCACACCACCGTAGTTGACTCTTAGTGAAGTGGCCTAGCAAGCCACTCAATTGTATCAAACATCTTGAACCACTGGTAGCAGAAGGTCCACCACCATCTTCTCAGTGCAGCTATAGGTGGGCAATAAATACTGGACTTGCCAGCGATGCCGACATCCCATTAAAAAAAATTCTCTCTGGCAGTAGGTGCTGGCAATGTGGGATGGGTGTACCAATGTTTTCAAGGATAGGTGGAGGAAATAGGTTGCTGCTTGGCTGGTAACTCCTGTAAGTGGTCCCAACATCTTACGTTCAGAAGTGTTCCCATACTTCCCAATATCTAATCATAAGATAGTGTAACCCAGGGGTATAACAATAGTACCCCCTTTAGATCTTCCTCTCCCAGCGCTGACAGGGAGCACTATGAGTGTGCGTACCAGAAATGCACAATGCACCGAGCCCAAACATCCTATTGGGCATAATTTAAAAGGCACCAGCACCATTAAAAGTTGCAGACATGGTTCAAGCCCCATTGGAGAGTCAGAAGGAATTTTTTTTGTTTTGTAGGTAATAGGGCAGGATTATTATCTTGACGCCATCTGATAAAGAGTGGTAAGTTTTTAAATAAATGTATGTGTGACAGAAGCTGTGATTTGCAGGTCAGTGCTCCTTTCGTTCATTTAAAAATTATGTCCTTTGTATTCTGTTGTGCCTTGGCTTGATGGCAGCAGCACCCCAATCAGCAATCTGGACACCCCTACAGTCTGCCTTGGAGGGAGCTGGTAAGAGAGTGGCAATGTTGTGCCAAGCAGTAGGTGGAGAAACAAGGATATCCAGTGTAAGTTTGAAGAATAATTCTGTGGGAATAGGAGGAGGGTAGTGGATTGAGTGTGAAGTTTCTCTTTTTATTCAAGGCAATATGGAGTAATTGTATGTTCAGGGGGGAGGTGGGGGTTCCTACTCTGATGGGGAAATAGATATTTTTGCCTCAGGAGATGTCGAGACCAATGATTTCAGCAGCTGTCAAGAGGGATTGTGGTTGTTTCCTCTTAATTGCCTGCAAATAAGTCACATTGGAAAGGGCAGGTGGCACAGTACTAAACATTGCCTCCGTCACTGAGTGTGAAATACTAACAAGCATTCTGCAACAAGTACAGCAGCAAAACCATTTTTTTAATTCAAAAAGACAGCTGCATCACAATGGCAGCTCTGCAATCATTTTAATCTCTTGAAAGCTGGATTTAACTTAAAAGATAACATTTTGAATATAAATCACACCAAGATCCTTCCCATGAAAAGCTAGTCAAAAATCCTAAAATGTGACAAGTACATTGTGTGAAACTAGTCAGGCGCTAAATTGGGCGGTGAAGCTCCCGTTGTTTCGGCGCTACGCGGAATCCCGAAGTGCCAAGATGGCGTCTTGGCTGCGCAGGCAAGCTTCCAGCGTGTCGTGAGCCGGACGCCATCTTGGTATAGGAGTTAGCGCATGCGCAAATACTGAATGCTGGCTGCATGTAAAGTAAGGAGAAAATGGATATAATCAGTGTGCGACACTGGTTTAAAGTGATAGACACCATTTTGGGACTCAATGCTTAACTCAACACATGGTCTTAACCCCGACCATCTGAATGTGTCTTAGAGTGCCTGGAGAACCCCCACCAGTGCTATTTAAAGGGACCATGCAGGATTTACAGGTTAGAGGCTGGATTATTGCTTCTGGCTGCCGAGACATTTGTAATTGTTTTTGGAGGTCTCCTAAATTTGAATACTAGGACTAGGGGACATTGCCGAACATTTAGAGCCAGGATGTGCAGGAGTGAATTTGGGAAATGCTTCTACATGCAAAGGGTGGGAAAAGTTTGGAACGCTCTTCTGCAAACGGCAGTTGATGCCAGCTCAATTGTGAATTCTAAATCTGAGATTGATAGATTTCTGTGAACCAAGGGTATTAAGGGATATGGGGCTAAGTTGCGTATATGGAGTTAGGTCACAGGTCCACCATGATCTCATTGAATGGCGGAATAGGCTCAAGGAGCTAAATGCCGCTGCCACTTGCTGCCTCCTGATATGCACCACCTTCTCCTGCAAGAAAGCGAGACGTGTGTTTGGGTGATGTGCCTGTCATAGTTGAATAGCTGTGAGTGTGTGTGTGGTCTGTGAGTTGTGGGTGGGTGGCATGCAACAGTGGTAATGTGTAAGGGTGAGAGGAAGCATGTGATTGGAAGAGTTGAGTACTGATGGAAAGAGTTTGTTGGTAGGTGGGTGATGGGGTGGTGTAGTGTGTGGAGCAGTGGATGCAGTTAGCGGTGCAGTTGGTAGGAGACGCCACTTGACAGTTGACCTCACTCACCTTGACCACTCATGTCAAAGCATTGAACTTCTTCCTGCACTTCTTCCATGTTCATGATACTGTGTGCCTGGCACTGACTTTGTCCCCTGTTGCCTCCCATTGTCTCTTGAGCATATGTCTGGAGGGTTTCTTGCCCCCTCCCTGCCCTGTGGATACAGGATGTCCCCCCTTCTGTCCACCTCTTGCACCAAGGCGTCTAGTGCATCAGCAGAGAACCTTGGTGCATGCAGATTGGAGGATGTGGGATTTAGTAGTGCACAACCTTTACTCAATGTATTAACATAACTCATCAGTGTGTAAACATAGGGACGGGACCTACATCTGTGTTTTACATGTGAGATGTCTGATCTCCATTTAGACTCCGTGCAGACAGTAGACTGTTATTTTCAGCAAATAACAGGTACCTGCTGCCTTTAAGAGATTTCCAACAGACAGCCTGCCTTTAAGAGATTGGAGCTCCCCCTACTGATGGAAAGTGTGAATTGCATGGAATCCTCGTTCAACGCTAATTTCTAACACAGATTGCAGGTAAGTCCTCAGGCCTAACCAAAGTTTCGTCTTGTCTGCGCAGGGACCATTGGGCAAGGGGTAATAATGGATTGCGCTACCCCCGCCCAAAAACAGGCCCTTTCCAATTTTATCCCCCATTGTTTCAGTTTGATCTAATTCCACTCTGCTGCTCGAAGTGGGAAACCACTGTACTGTATAGTTACTCTATCATAATAAGCTGCTTATTCCAACTGTATCTTGAACCTGATAACAAGAGGAGGGTCTGGTGTGACCCAAAAGAGTTAGGCAGAAAGCTCAAAGCCCACTCACAGCCTATTAATATCTTAGAGGCTTCCTTTTGCTAGAATGCAACCATACAATGATTAACTTGCAAGGTTGGCTGCAGGAGCGAGACCAGAGTGCAATAGTTCTACAAAACTAATCCTTGAACACCAATTCTCCAGTGGCACAATTTAATAATTCAAGAGGAGCATCAATTTCCTTTATAAAAATGAATCTAAACGTATTCCCCCGTTTTGTATAATTAACTTTTTAAATTGCATTTCAAATTGCAGAAGATATTGGGGTTGAGGGGGGGAATCATGTGGAAATGCAAGACCTGCAATGTAAATTAGAGGGATGTAGGCACTTAAAGGTAAGTGTTTGAAAAAGCTGTAACCACTTTCAATGCATATTTCAGCTATCTAAGACCGTTTGGATTAAAAGAAAAGGTGGCTGGCAGAATCTCGGGGCTTGCACAATAAATGCCGAAGCAGAAAACAAAGTCTGTGGGCTAATGATGGGAGGGGCATAGCACTTGAACCTTTATTTGAAAGCTGGCAAAATGGCGGTGCTGCTGCTGCAGCATGAGCCGGGTATGAAGGTTGCCCTGTTTTCCATGCCAGGGCACCCTGTCCAGAGAACAACAGTGCAGTATGCCTGGCAAGCAGTGGCAGCCTGGCTTAATGCTGTGTGTTCTACCCACCAGAGCTGGCAACGGACGTAGAAGAAGGTGCCTTAAGGAAGCTGCCAAGATAAGCCTACCAAACGGTTCCATTTACCAGGTACTTGGCCCATATATTCATGCCTCATAGCGTTGCCAGGCAATCTATTGCCATTTATTGCTGGCCCATGCCAAGCTCTCACACAAACTACTGTAACACAACCTTGCTGCATGATATATGGTCATTTATGTCACACAGATGGGCTGAAGCTTCAGCATTTGTCTATCATTGTGCCTGTGCTCCTTCAACTCACATGTCAAGATTACTCCTCTGCTTGCATGACAAGACGCCACCTAATTTAAGGAAACAGACCCGAGTTGGAGGAGAGCTCACAGATTATCAGCCCACAACAACCTTGGAGCCAACCACTATGGACAACCTTGCCTATAAAAGAGATAGTGGGCTAGCAATTTGGCTGTGTAGAGCCAGTTGTGTAGGCGCTACGTGGCCTCCTGAAGTTCCAAAATGATGTCCAGAATGCCCGCGCATGCTTCTAGCATGACGTGCGTCAGACGCCATCTCGGTAAAGGGGTACGTGCAGGCGCAGATAACGAACGCCAGCAGCATGTAAAATAAGGAGAATATGCATTAGATCGGTATGCAATGCTGATTAAAAGGGATAGACGCCATTTTGGCAATTTACGCTGCAGCCAACACACTGCCTTAACCACAACCAGCTAAACATGTCGTGGATGGCCTGGAGGACCCCCCAACAGCACTATTTAAAAAGGACCATGCAGAATTTACAGGTTATTTGCTGGATTATTGCTTCTGGCTGTTGATACATTTGTATCTGTTTTTGGAGGTCTCCTAGACTTGAATACTAGGACTAGGGGACATAGCCTAACATTTAGAGCCAGAACTTGCAGGAGTGAAGTTAGGAAATGCTTCTACACGCAAAGGGTGGGAGAAGTTTGGAATGCTCTTCCATAAACGGCAGTTGATGCTAGCTCAATTGTGAATTCTAAATCTGAGATTGACAGATTTTTGTTAATCAAGTGTATTAAGGGATATGGGGCTAAGGCGGGTATATAGGGTTAGGTCACAAATCAACCATGATCTCATTGAATTACAGAACAGGCTCGAGGGGCTAAATGCCACTGCCACTTGCTGCCTCCCATTATGCGTCACCTCCTCCTGCAAGAAAGTGGGATGTATGTCGGTGAGGATGTTTGGGTAATGAGCCTGTAATGATTGAATAGTTGCCAGTGTGTGTGACCTGTGAGTTGTAGGTGTGCGGTTTGAAGCAGTGGTAATTTGTGAGGGTGAGAGGATGCACCTAATTGGGAGAGTTGAGTATCGATTAAAAGAATTTGTTGGTATGTGGGTGATGGGGGGTGTAGCGTGTGGTGCAGTTGGTAGGAGATGCACTTGACAGTTGGCCTCATTCATCTTGACTACTTGTGTCAAAGCACTGAACTTCTTCCTGCACTGCTTCCTTGTTTGTGGTGCCATGCACCCAGCTTTGACTTCATCCCCTACTGCCTCCCACTGCCTCTTGAGCATATGTCTGAAGGGCCTCTTGCCCCGCTGCACGTATAGGATGCCCCTCCTTCTGTCCACCTCTTGTACCAAGGTCTCCAGAGCATCAGCACACTCTCTCGCAGGCCTGGTACAAACTCAAGTCGGCTGATTGGTGAGGTCTAGCGTGCAGATTGGAGGATGTGGGATTTAGTAGTGCGCAACCTTTATTCAATGTTTTAACATAACTCATCAGTTTGTAAACATAGGGACAGGACCTGCATCTGTGCTTTATATGTGCGATGTCTGATCTCCGTTCAGACTCTCTGTGGACCTGTATCTTATATTTTGTACTTATATATATGGTGCAGGCTGCTTTTAAGAGGTGCAGGCTGCCTTTAAGAGGTGCGAACAACTCACGCGCGATTTGAAACCCCTGCTGGTGAGACGTGCGAAACTGGTGAGAACATTGCAGCTAGGCCTTGATGCTGCGTTATTATCAGGTAAATGAGGAGGCGGCACGAATCTCCTGTGCTGCCTGCGTCGGAACCACCGGGTGTGTGCTAATCGCGCACCGCGATGCCCGCGCCTGGATTTGGGGGTTTAACTAATTTAACCCCCGGTGAAGCCAGAGGCCTCCTCCAAACTATGGGCTATCATCATCTAATTTTGATATCTTCCCCCCCCCTTCTCATACACACCCACACAGGTAGACACACAATCAGACAAACAGCAGTTGGTACCTTGCACAGCGCAAGAGACATAGGGAAAGATAATTGTGTATGGATTTATGGGGAACGTGGCCACGTATATAGATTGATGATTGGAAGGGAGAAAGCAAGTGGCAGGGCTGAAAAGAAGTGTCTTGCATTGGAAATATGTGGTGAGTGGTGTTTGACAGGGTCTGTCCTGGGGCCATTCTTGTTTGCTATATAAGTAAATGATCTGGACTTAGGAACGAAAGGAACACTATCCAAATTTGCTGATAACAATTTGGGGTGTGCGGCAAACTGTGATAGGGATTGCAAAAGACTGCAGGTTGGCAGATGGTTGACACGTGCAGTTCATTGTCAAAAAATGTGAAGTAGTACATTTTGGAAGTAAGGATAGGGAAAAGAAATACACCTACGATAAGATTTTAAATGGAGTGGAGAGCAGAGGCGTCTAGATGTGTTGATATCCAGGTCATTAAAGGTGACTGTGTAAATAGGTAACGCCATAAAAAGGTAAATGGAATCATTAGGCTGCTGTTGGAGTACTATCTGCAATTGTGGTCACCTTCAATGAGGAAAAATAGAAAAATAATGGGAAAGGTGCATACTTAATTAGGCTCCCACTCAAAATAAGTATGAGTGAATTACACAGGCAAACCATCCGAGTGTACATTGAGGCAGGGCACATTTTCAGTGGTGATAGGTGTAGGCACTAGCTACCTGATTTCATGGGCCCACTGACCCCAGTTTTTCTGGGTGGAAAACTGATCCTTATATTTCAATATGAAATATATTAATGTTGGAGCTAACACATCAAAATGATAAAAAGCTTAAAATGAACCTTGTCCTGTACAATTGAGCCTAAATTCAGTGCTTTGCAAACCAGAAAATAATAAATAATAAAATTAGGGACAAAAAAGGAAATCTTCTTTTGCAAGCAGAGGGAATGACTGAGGTATTGAATGAGGACTTTGCATCTGTCTTCACAAAAGAAGAGGGTGAAATTAATGTTGCAGTAGATGAGGAGGGAGTAAAGATAATGGATAGGATAAAAATAGATAGAAAGGAGGTAATAAAAAGGTTGGCATCACTCAAAGTTAACAAGTCACCCGGTCCGGATGGGATGCATCCTAGGTTGCTGAGAGGAGGGTGGAGTTAGCAGAAGCCCTGACCGCAATCTTTCAATCCTCCTTGGATATGGGAGTGGCGCCAGAGGATTGGAGGATTTCAAAAATTACACCCCGTTCAAAAAAGGGGAGAGGGATAAACCTGGCAACTACAGGCCAGTCAGTCTAACATCAGTGGTGGGAAAACTACTAGAGACCATTGTCAAGAACAAAAATAATTCTCACTTGGAGAAGCATGGGTTAATAAGGGACTGCCAGCACAGATTTGTTAAAGGCAAATTGTGTCTGACTAACCTGTAAATTCTTTGATGCAGTAACAGAGAGGATTGATGAAGGTAGTGCAGTAGATGTTGTATATATGGACTTTCCAAAGGCATCTGATAAAGTACCACATAACAGACTTATTCAGAAAATAGAAGCACATGGGATTAAAGGGACGGTGGTAACTTGTCTATGTAGTTGGCTAAGGGATACGAGGCAGAGAATAGTGGTGAACGGATGTTTTTCTGACTGGAGAGAAGTATGCAGTGGGATCCCCCAGGGGTCGGTATTAGGACCATTGCTTTTCTTGTTATATATAAATGACCAGGACTTGGGTATAGGGAGCACAGCTTTGAAGTTTGCAGATGATACAAAACTTGGCAATATTGTAAATAGTGAGGAGGATAGTAGCAGATTTCAGGAGGACTTAGATAGGCTGGTGAAATGGGCAGAGAGATGGCAGATGCAATTTAATGTGGATAATTATGAAGTGATGCACTTAGGGAGGAACAACATGGAGAGGCAGTATAATCTAAATGGTGCTATTCTGAGGGGGGTGCAAGAGCAGAGGGACCTGGGGGTACATATTCACAAATCTTTGAAGGTGGCAGGGCAAGTGGTTGGGATGCTTGGCTTTGTAAATAGGGGCATTGAATACAAAAACAAGGAAGTCCTGCTAAAGTCTGGGCACCACACTTTAAGAAGGATGTCAAGGCCTTGGAGAGGGCACAGTGGAGGTTTACCAGAATGAAAGCAGGGATGAGGGACTTCAGTTATGAGGAGAGATTGGAGAAGCTGGGATTGTTCTCCATGGAGCAGAGAGGGTTAAGGAAAGACCTTATAGGTGTATTTAAAATTATGAAGGGTTTTGATGGAACAAGCAGGAAGAAACTGTTTCCTCTGGCAAGCGGGTCAGCAACTTGAGGTCATAGATTTAAAATAATTTGCAAAAGAACTAGAGGGGAAATGAGGAGAAATTATTTCACACAGAGGGTTGTTAAGATCTGGAACACACTACCTGAAAGAGTGGTGGAAGCAGATTCCATAGGAACTTTCAAAAGGCAATTGGACATGTACTTGAAGAGGACTAATTTGCAGGGGTATGGGGGAAAAAGCTGGGGTGTGGGTTAAATTGGACAGTTCTTTCAAAGAGCAGCACAGGCACGACGGGCCGGATGGCCTCCTTCTGTGCTGCAAGATTCTTTGGTTCTAGTACAAAATCAAAATATGTGAATTAAGTAGAATATTTCATATGCTTGACCCCTGATGACCCAGTAAAAGCACAATCTAGCTTATGTCATCAAATAATTTGTGCATCACTATCTTAAGACATTTGGGTACAGTTAAGGTAATGAGAAAATATCTATATAAGAGACACTTGCTCAAAACAAAATTTTCGACATACTGATATGAATCAAATGGGATAAACCTTCTCATATTACAGTTACTCTTAAATAGCCTGGATTAGTAAGATACATGTTAATGCGCATTTTTAAAAAGTTGCATAATCTAGTCCTTCTCTTCAATATTGCTTGAGCATTTGCTGTTAGCTGGTCCATGACTAGTGATGGGCCTTGGCCTACATTGAAGACGAGATGGAGATAAAAATCATTCCCTGTTTGTTATTGTTAAACAAAACAAAGAATTAACTCATGCATGAAAATATTTTCCTGATAGTATTCCCAATAATCAACATTGTCTCTCGCAAATTGTAATATTGGGTCTTATAGTACCATTTCACCATTAGCTCTTTGTCACCAGCACAATATTTGCAAGCTTGCAACCAGTGATCACAATCTGATGAAACTGGCAGAGGGCACTATAACAAAAGCTTCAAGTGTAGCAGCACAGAGCAAACAGACAGTTGGATAGATTTAAGTAAAACATTGATATAATTATATTAGCTGAAAGGCTTGTACCTTTTCCATCCATTTCCACAAATGAAATAGCATTTTAGTGGTTCAATTCTAGCTTTAGGTTCATTGGGTTTAGATCTCTTCAGATCAAATTGAACAAAACCAAGGCCAGTTCTTAATGATAATGTGCCTTTCAGGGCAATTGTGTATAAAATCTACAATTCTTGCAGGAATATCAAAAATCCCTTAAAAATTACTTTGCAATAATTAAAACGCAGGCACTTTCAGTTTATTCTGCCTGTGGATGTTCTTTACTTTTGATCAGAGGAGGAAAGTAGGTTACTAAAATGTACTTAATTTGCCATGATAGATTGAGCCCATGCTTCAGTGATTGTAATTGAATCTGTGACCTATTTCTTTAGTGAAATAGACATTGCCTTTTGCGTTTTATAGCCAGCATATTCCTATTTTAGAATCTACAAAACATCGACACTCTGTATATTAAAAAAGGGAAGTTTTTTTGCGTACTGGTGTAAGTCTTTTCTAAATGGTTAAGAGTTCGTGCAAATCTTGCCAGAACGCTAAATGTGCTAATAAGACTTAATCCTCCCGGACTACCATATTCGCATAATTATTTGCAGCACCAGGTGCAAATTTGGAGAAGTGTAGGGAGCACACTAGTGTTAGCTGTGGAAAACTGAATGTAGGTGAAATTTAAACTAAAGGGGAAGTGGCAGAATAAGTGAACATAAATTCTTACACCCTTTGGAAAACCTCATAAGGTAGTGCAACCCATTGGCATCCTTAGCCAAGGCTGATGGGAAAATGGACAAAACTGACAGGCAAAAATGAAGGGCAAGGAAATCCAATGTGCAGGCATGAGTCTGCAGGTAAGTGAAACCGCAGCTTAACACTGAGCCTCATTTGATGGCTGCTGAAGTGGCAATAAGGTGGTTGTGAGGAGGGTGCCCTGTTTGTCAATCCACGGCATCATCCACATAGCAGCAACATGCCTGCAAGGAGGTGAGGGCAGACGATATCACAGCTGACTGCGACTGCTATTGGCTGTGCCATTCCTATACTGCATGGCAGCTGCAAGGTTTCTTGCACCAGATGCACTGCTCTGCATCTGGCTTTGTAATGTCCCAGACCCTATGAATACAGTTCCCCATGGTCTTTGCCAGGTAGCAGTGCTAAGGCCTATTGATATGATTGGTATCACCTTGACGTGTGTAGTCTATCAGGGTACGCTGGCTGGGCCACAGAGTATATTGCAATATGATTGGGATGCTTCCCAGGAAGCACCCAACATCAAGATTAGTCAGGCATTCACATATCTTAGTGGCAAAATTGGGTCTGCTATCCCAGTTTCTTTAGGAATAAGAGATTCTGCATAGGAATGCACTAATCTTCTGTCGTGTGGGTGTATGGGTACTGGTAAGTGGGACTAGAGCACTTCATATGCAGATGACCTCCCTGCCATCCCTCCATAGGTCTCATTTTCTTCTCCCCACTTTATCAGCTAGGGGTAGTCCCATTGGGGCAATTTTTTTTTGTGAAAAATTGGCACAAAATCTCACATGAATCAAAGTCCCAGCAAAATCAAAAGTCCAGAAATGACCTTAAGACACTTGTTTTTATATTGTACTTCTGCCTGACTTCTCAGTCCTTAGCTATTCTTGCTATGCCCTGCCTGCACCCATTTCTGGGACGTATCAGAGACTAAAATCAGCCCCACACAGTTAGCAATGTTTCTTAATAGGAGCATAGGAATAGGAGTAGGCCATTCAACCCTTCCGGCCTGCTCCGCCAATCAAATAGATCATGGCTGACCTGTACCCCAACTCCATTTATCCGCCTTAGCTCCATATTCCTTGATACCCTTACCTAAAAAAATTTGGTATTTCAGAAAAATGTACAAATTTAAAATAACTAAAAGATAAATATATGAAATTATCACATAATTTACTCCTGATTAGTCATAAAATAAAGATTATGAATTTTTTAAAAATTATGTTTTACAACGAACACATAAAAGTGCTTGGGCATTTCACGGAGATTTGCCCATTCTGATTATTTTTCATCTATTGCTGATTATAATTCATTCCTGACTTCTGCCACTTATTAGTTAAATGATTACCTCACATATTCCAAATAAAATGTCACACAGATGTCCATGAAACATTAAGGTTATGATACTTGTGTTATACATTTTATTTAAAAAATATCATTTATATATCTCTAATAGTTTTTCTTTAAAAAAAATATTTCAGTGTACACTCAACTCTATTTAATAAGCACCAAAATTAATATCCATTTGGATTAATTCAGAATGGCACATATGATGACTGCTCCTTCTTACTTCTCATTAAATACTATACAAAAAATTGAAGGACAAGCATAACAATTTTCCTACAAAATTACACACATCAAATATTGTAATATCAGTGAACTGCATATTAAAGGCTGTCTACTGTGCTGATGACAAGTAGACATTTTTCACAGATGATGGTGTGCTTATCAGCATTAGAGGTTAATTTGCTAGTTATTTTCTAAATTGCATATTCAAGTCCTTCTAATTGCTCTGCACAAATTGTAGTCCTTTTCATCTCTTGTAAAGCAGTATATTGTACAATGAACTTAAATTAGGGCACTGTTGGAAAGCAATTATACTATGCTACGAACCAATCGGCAGTGATATGCTCATGTAACTTCTACTTAGATAAGCAGATTGAAGAAAATAAAAACCAATTTGAAATAACTGATAAAGATATAACAGACATTTTGAAAATATGAATCATGTGAAATATTTTCTCATAAAAGGCATAATTTGCTGCTTTTCAAGTAAAGGTTTGGACGTATACCCTGTTTCGAGCATTATATTTTTGTACTTAAGCCCAGTGGAAATATATTTGTGTTATTGTCCCAACCGAGAATATACACAATAGTTTAAAGTGTCTGTCCAGAGAAAATGAAAGTTAAATGGCACATATATGTTCTTTATATTTTTTGAAGAAAAAGAAAATAGTGGTCCTGACTCTGTCTAATGGTCTTCAAATTACACGTAAAATGGGGGATATTTAGAAGATTGTGACATAGTTGCACAATTCTGGTATTATCGTAAATCAGAGGAGCAGATTCTGAATTTGAAGATGACTGGAAGGAGATAGATTGCAAATCATTTACAGTGACTCTTAAAAAAAATGCTTCAGTGTTGGGTCTGAGTTAATAAAGTCTTCATACACAGCAAAATAACATTATCTTCAATTAAGTGAGGAGTTATTGCAACAATAATTTGTGTAGGTCCTTTTACCTAATTTTAAGGGAACCCTATCTACAGCATCTTCGTTATTACCTTTATAACTCTGCAAATCTGCAGGAATATTTATCTTACAACAAATTGTCCCTGCAAGAAATCCAGATTGTAGAATTTAATTTACAATTTATCAAAGAACATTTTGAATTGGAGTTGCAAGAAACACTTGCAGTTGATTTATTGAAGTGTGATGGCATATTTTGTGTTATCTAAGACTGATGCACAGTTTTAAAGAAATCTTTAAATATAAGTAGAAGTGAGTTGTTATTACCTCCATCTCTATCAAAATTGAAATATCAAAACAGAAAGACTGAAGCCATGACCAATATTTATAAAAACTTTAATTTAATGTTTATCGTAAAGTGGGAATTGATAAAAAATGGATGATGTTAACCAAACGGTTTAAATGGCTGAATGGAACCACAACAATGGCTGCTTTGTGAAATGAATCTCATTGTGGAAAGATGTTATTAGCATTCTGTTGGCATAGCTCTCATGTGATTTCACTCATGGTGTTCAAGCATATTATTATTCTGGAAAATGCCTTCTCTACTTACTGTGGCATAGATTCAACCACGTTTAATTTAAAACGTGAATAAAAGCAGGCACTTCAGAACAGAGGATTGTTCGTGGACAAGTTTCTATTTAACTTAGTGTTTAATAGTTACAACAGATAAGTAATCTGGCCTTAAATAGTATTACACTAGTAGAAAGGGGGTAGAGATAAAATGTAGATTATAAATACCAAAATACAAAAGTATAAAGCATGTATAATATTGCATTTGTCAAATTGATGGTTCTAAACAAAAGATAAAAAATGATTTAAAATAATTATTGGAAAATACAAATTTTGATCAGCATAATGAGAGTCAGCCTGGGATATGGATGTGTAGGTGCTAACGACCCTCTTTTTCCTCGCCTAAATGGCTATTCGTCATGTGTGAGCTTTAGGAATGTGCATCAGCAGGCTATTGTACTATAGGGGCATTACAACTTAGTCTGATCCCATTTTCATTCATTATCCACATGCATTTCAGCAATGGTAACTGGATAGCAATTAGGAAAAGAAACCATGCCTGATTTTTCTCTTCATTAGTCTGGGGACATGGAGACCGATTATCTTCTGTCCATCCCTGCTGAGATCAACTAACTCAGCACAGACTGTGGATCAAAGCAAGGACCTTCCTATTCTATGCAACTCATGACCATCTCACAGTCTTGAAATTGGGCCCTTTGAATATTCACATGCAGAAACTTGATGCATTCTTATGAAATTCTTTTGTGCACCATTTTAACAGAGGGACTAACCTGTTTAAGGAATTTCATGTGAAGGTGTTAAGCTTTCATATGCTAGTATTCAAATAGTCCAATTTCATGGCAAGTCTGATGCATTTATTCCTACAGCCATCAGCTAACCCATTTCTTAATCTGATGAGGAAAATGTGAGGGTACAGAATTACCAAGTACACCTGTAAAACTTCACTCCAAAAGGATGTGACAGGAAAGGTCCCTTCACTTTGTGATATGTGCCTGCAATTGGACCTTTTGGTGATTAAGGCCAAAAATGGAGTTCCCGGTAAGAATGTAGCATCAATCCAGTTGGAGGAAAGTTTTACAGAAGTGCATTGACTGAGCTGAAATAGGCCAAATAGAAACTTACTGGAACTTTTGATTTGATAATATATTCAAGTTCCTTGACTGCTGTGTACACTTACTGGCAAGATATTAAAATTTTTCTTAAGCTTTCCTTTTAACCTTGCCCTGCAAAATTTGTTCCCATTGTTTGCTATGAAATTTTTAAAAATACTTTTAAAATACAACGCAGCACACCTTAAATATCATGCAATGATGTACAAATCACACTTGTGGGCCATTATCCTGGTATAAACAGCTCATATCCGAGAAGGTGAACTTCTGGACTGACAGAGACAAATAGGTCAAATCAATTGTTCATCCCAAAATGCTATTAGCAATCATGTTAACTTAAACATAAATTAAATTAGACATTAAAGTGATTACTAGCAAAATATTCCATTCAATAAAACAAGAGCATTAACCACATAATTAATCATTTAAAAAAACTTTAATAACTGATGCTGTTATAAATCATTATTTTGTTTGGAACTTGTTTGATCATCTTGGGGTTCAGAGTGAGGCTCATTTTTTTTCCTGTCATTCATTTTCATAAATTCCTACACATTATGATAGAAAATACAGGAGTAGCAAATATTTTTTTGCACATTCTGGTGTATAACCTTACAGTGTCAAAAGATTCGCATTCTCTGGCCTTTTAGAACGGTCACTCACCAAGTTTTATAGTGCTGTATGATCAGACTTCTGACACTAGAGGCCCTCAGATAACTAATTAGAAAATACAGCACCTCTCATTGGTAGCAACTAATATTACAGCATTTCAATTTGGCCAAAAGGACCAACACTCCAGACCATTTTGTTCCTTCAGGCTTTAAAATCAGAAAACAAGGCCCTAGACCTAAAGTGGATAATTTTCAATGACACGACCATTGAGCCCAGCTGTGCAGTACTGCTGAGTATCATATAATTTAACAAATTACATCAGTAAAGACAAATATAAAGAAAGGTATCTGAATGTTTTGACAACTCAAACTTTCATGTTATTAAGTTTTGTTTTCTTGAAATGGCTCAGGTTCTATTTTAATATATACCAAATGTAAGGAATCTTACAACACCAGGTTATAATCCAACAAATTTATTTTAAAATCACAAGCTTCGTCTGACGAAGGAGATAATCTCCGAAAGCTTGTGATTTTAAAATAAATTTGTTGGACTATAACCTGGTGTTGTAAGATTCCTTACATTTGTCCACCCCAGTCCATCACCGGCATCTCCACATCATGGCAATATATACCAAGATCAAGCAAAGCTTACTATTTATACTTTTTCCCAGTGGTCTCTAAATTACATATCATTGTGTCCATTTTTTAAATGAATTTTTAAGAACACATAAGGGGATTGACCCAAATAAGCTCATCCCTTTTTCACAGTTATTTGCCATCTCTCCATATCTGTTTGGGTATCAAAGTGAATAACTTTTCCAATCAATTTTGACAATTCCCTTCATGATCTTAGAAACTTCAATTGAATTGAATTTTCTTTTTTTCCCCTTGAAGAATACAAACCTAACTTCCTTAAACTGTCCTCTTAACTTAAATTCCTAATACCCAGAATCACCCTTTGTTTTTTGCCTCTGTGACTTCCCAAGGGCATCAATATCGTTCTTATGATTAGGTGACCAGAACTGCAAAAAGTACTCCAGATGAGGTCTCCCAATGCCTTTTACAGCAATGATACATCCTCTTTATAATATTTCACGTTGAATTTCAACTGCCTCCAACTGTTCCATTTACCTAAAGCTACTTTCATATTGGTTTCAGTGGGGTGGTTAGTGCTACTGGCTCCTGAAACATAGGTCTCACTCAACCAGCAGCAACCCCAGAATTAACTTGCCATTATCACTAAGGCCAACTGCCCAGAAGACATGTTTTATACTGCACTGTTTCTCATAATGTGTTCTGCCTCCTATATTGGTAACATCTTCAAATATATAGATTTTACTTTCTCCAGCCTTGTCCAAGTCATTAATCTATCAATGTACGATTAAAAGTTTTGCATCTAGCCTGTATCCCACAGTACATGAGAAAACTGCCTATCACATTTCCAAATGTAAGGAATCTTACAACACCAGGTTATAGTCCAACAGTTTTATTTGAAAATCTCTGTTGGACTATAACCTGGTGTTGTAAGATTCCTTACATTTGTCCACCCCAGTCCATCACCGGCATCTCCACATCATATCACATTTCCAGGTATCATATATGCAAGGTGTCTGGTACACTTGCTTGATTGGATCAAATACTTGTATGCTAACCTAGAAAACTATCAAAATAGCTTCAAAAAAGTTGGCAATTCAAAATCATCCCTGAATTTAGGTCTATCATATAGTTGCACTTAAAGTGCTGTGAGACACTGATTGGAGATAAACCAAGCATTTTATCACTTGCGCTGCAGGTAAAAAAAATGTAAAATACATGAGATTGTAATTTGTAGTAGCAGTGGATTTAGAAATATCTGGAGCACTATATGATTGTTGAAACTGCAGAGTATGTTTTCCAGGGAGAAGGGAGTATTTATTTTTGTCATTTTACTTAGTAAGTTTTCCAGCATTTCGAGTATACTATAATTCTACATTTCAAGTCAAAAATTTATCCTGGATATATATGAAAATAAAGAAGCTGTAGAGACTTACCCTGTTGACATACTCCTCAATACAGCAATACATTTCTAAGATTAAATCTACTTAGAACAATCTATTTTAATACTTGTTTTAAAAAAAGTATTTCAATACATGGAATACAAATAGATGCTACAACACACCAAATTTAACATCTGGCGGCAACATAACAAGTTAAAAGAGATGAAGATGTCACAATCAATACATCATTTGGAGAAAACTTCCATCTCCCTTAATACATGTTATACCTCCTGAGGTACTTTAATCTAGACACAAAAGCTTCACTGAAATTCTCAAAACAGACACACAAACACATGGGCGATCAGTTTGTCTATGTCGTTAGTGCAAACAGATGGACCCAAACCTACCTCTCAATTTTTCTGGCTATTACATCAGAAATCCTGTCTTTGACCTCTGAGCAGGAGAGCAACAGGAGATAGCGCCATGTACACATTACAGCTTAAACGGAAGTTTCCATGGAGCGCTCTACAGGAAGTTTGAATGACTCCAACTGCTGGCATTGATTTTCCTCTGCAGGTGTGGACAAACAGACACAGATGTTGACAGGTTTGTGACTGAGCCCTTACTGTACCTCGCTCCTAAACGCTGAGCTAAGAGTAACATTTTTATAATTAATAGAAAGGATTGCAAAACTGTTCTCATATGATGGGAGTTTCAGAATATGATATGTTGACTTATGGGGCCCGATTTTAGCACCCGCTATCCGGTGCGTTCTCGGCGGGGGGGCCCCGAAAATCACGAAATCCAGGTGCGGGACCGGATCGCGCCTCAATCCCGCCCACTTCCGGGTTCCCCGCTGACGCGCCGGCGTGCGCGCGCAGCCCCCGCTGGTGGGAATCCCGCAGGCAATTACAGCCAGCGGGATGCCACTTGAGAGTATTTACTTTGCTTGTTCAGGTCATCAACTGACCTGATTAAGGGACTGTGTGTGATTTTTGATCAACATGGGACTGTTTCCCACACTGGGGGAAACACTCCCAGATCGAATGGACGTGTTGCAGCCGTCAGCCTGTGGCAGCTGCAAAGGTCCATTTGACAGGTGTGGGGGGGGGGGGGGGAGACCCTCACCCATTGCAGGAGGCCACTCTGTCACTTGGGACAAAGTTTGGCCTCCACCACCCTCCTCCTGACGGTCAAAGTCACCAACCTGCACACTTACCCCGGGGTCCGGAGACATGTGTCTACCTTGCGGACCCCCTCAGATGTACATCTTGCGAACGAGGGCCGCCGTAGCTGCAGTCATGACCTCCTCGGAGGGCGAACAGCATCACCAGCCTCGCCATCCACGCCGTCCACCTCTGACACGTGGAGCTCCACAACACAGTGCTGTGACACATCCACCTGTACAGCAGGAGGGAGGGCTACCGCAGAGAGAGATGCGTCGCAGAGGGCACTACCCTCGCCACAGGGTCCACAGACCGAGGCTCAGCCTCCTGGACCTCTCTAAGCAGCAGTGCACACGGAGGCTCAGAGTCACTCGACTTGTAGCCGTGGACATCTGCAGCCTCAATCATGCCGAGCTGCTCCTGGCTGGCCCGTGCACCATCTTCCTACCTGTCGCTGTCAAAGTCACCACTGCCCTCCCGAACTTCTCCTCCACAGCCTTCCAGGCTGCAACCGGGGACATCCCCGATGTGTCTCAGTCGTCTGCGCAGAAGAGCCCTGCAAATACACCTACACCCACTCTGCAGTGACACACTGGGTGGCATCAGTGGTGGGTCCTCATAGTGATACCCAGGAGCGGGCATTATTGCACAAACCGGACAGGATTCGCGAAGACATGGCAGTAGTGGCGCCAATATAATGTGTGATGTGAGTTGTTCTGAAATTCAATAGAAGTAACAACCATGACAAACCCTCAAACACCCTTGTGCATCCCCTTCATGCTCACGACACGTTTGCCTTACGCTGCCTACTGCACATATGCGATGCATGCCCTGTGGCTGCAGCACAGGTGGTGGCAGGTTGAGTGGGGCTGGCCGTGAGAGAGATGCACGAGAGGGTGAGTATGGGATAGAGCCATGAGATTGAATGAGGATTGGGTTGAGTGGTAGTGGCGGGATGAGTACTGGCGAGGTGAGTAGGTGCAGGTAAGATGAGGATGGGGTTTGAGTGGGTATGAGGGGTGATGTGACAGAGTAGTGTTGGCAGTGCCGAAGGAGATGTGGGGTGGGGGCAGTGATGTGGCAGACGGAGTGTAGGGGAAGGACTACATGTACTCACTGTGGCTGACCTACTGAGGTCATTGGACCGCCTCCTGCACTGTGTGCAGGTGGGCGATATGTTGGTGGCGCAGGTGACCCCCTCTGCCACCTCGAGTCAGGCCTTCCTGGTGGCGGAGGCAGGCTACTTCCTCCTGCCCGCCGGGGGGGGAAGATCTCTGTCCTCCCCTCCTCCTCACCCCATGTATTGATACCTGGGGTGAGGCATCATTAAACTGGGAGCAGCCTTCCCCCTGGGCTGCTCCATGCAGTCATCTTTGCTATTGGTTGCAGCATCTGTCAGTGGAGGACTGCCCCTTTAAATAGAGCGCCTCCAGCTGACAGATCTTACTGTGCATGCTCAGCCCGCCCGACGCGCAGACCAGCAGCGTGGAACCCGGAGGAGCAGGTAAGTGAATCCAATTAGTGGTTTGCCTGCTACGATCGCGCGGGAAACCCACTAATTTCACCGGGCGCGTTGAAAACGCGCCCGATGGACCACCCGCCGAGAACCCGCACCCCTGTTAAAATTGGGCCCATGATATTTTGAACCAAAATTAAGTGAGACTTCACAGGTCTACAAAGAAGCAAAGTTCATTTTTAATTTATTTCATAATGTTGGGTAGCTCAATTACAATAATCATTCTTCAAAAAAGAGCAAGATTGACCAAATTGAAATTTGTGACCTGAGGAAGAGCTTAAGATTCTTTGAAACACTCTTATGATACAGGATGTTACTATGCAAAGAAATACCATTTGGTCCATTAGGCCTATGCCATTGATCTGCCTGACAATTGTTTCAAGTTATTATATTATTGCCAAGTCCACACTAAAAATAAAGGCATTGGAAGCATTTCCATTCCACATTTTACCAGAACCTCTTACTCATACTTTAGGGAAAACACAGAATATGATTTCTTTTTATGCACACTATTCCTTCCTGAGGCCATGTAGCTTTCACAGGGACCAGCAAGGAGTGATGCAGAGCAACCTCTACTACCCAACTCAGCCAGCTTGAACTGCAGTACTGTCTAAACATGTGTGAACAAAATCCATGCCAACATGTACTGCACCGCACATGGGTATGGGTAGCCTCATGGTTATGGTATTGCACCAGCAAACTGGACCATGAGTTCAAATCCCACCATGGCAAGTTGTGAAACTGAATTCCATAAATCGGGTAATTAATTATTTGGCACCAAAAAAAAGTCACCCTGAAAGCTGCTGGATTGTCATAAAAATCCATGTCCTTTAAGGAAGGGAACCTGCCACCCCTCCCTGGTCTGGCGAACATGTGACTCCGGTCCCACAATACGTGGTTCAATGCCCTTAGGGCAAACAAGAATGGGCAATAAATGCTCCTTTGATGGTAAAACTCACATTCTAAGAACAAAACTAAACACTTAGGAACTATGCAATCCAGCAGCATTTGTGCAGAAGTGAGTCATGATGACACATGGGCTAAACTCAAGGAATACAGGAGGTATAAATGCATTTGAATTTTACCTGTGACAAGGGACCCCAGCCCCGAATTTAATTGGGGGCAGCAATCATGCAGGTGGAGGCCAAGGTGGGCAGCAAACTGTCCCAACCTCAGCAGCATGAGGCCAGGGAGGTTTTTAAACTCCCGGACCTCATCTGCATAGGCCCAGTACCGGTCTCCCATCTGAAACTGGCAGCTGGATGGTGGGAGGGAGTGGAATGTCAGGCGGCAGGGGGAATGGTGCCCTGCATGCAGGTAAGTCACCGGGAGGGGGTTCAAGAGGGCCTTATGGTCAGGGATCGGGGAGAGGGGGAACAAAAGCTGAAACTTTTCATATGGAATTCACAAAGAAAGTCAACTAAAAGTAAAACCACTTACGAGCCTCTTCTGGCCCCAGCTCCTCTTCCCGCTAGGTTAGACTGATGAGAAAGTCACAATGGCTTCCCCAGGCAGGACTTTGGTCAAAGTAGCAGTGGGGCCCTGATGTCATAATCAGAACCCAATCTGCATATTTAAAGAAAGACCCCATTGGTTTCCAGTGGGTGTCTTTTGTGCCTGAACACAGAAGAGCAGGTTAAAATCAGAACCTTCAGGTAGAGAGCAGGACCACAGACATGTAGAAAGTGAAGAGAAATTGATGTATGTTGCTCTCAGAAAATTTGTCCAGGTCTGAAGAGTATATGCTTGGGTTTCAAACACAGTTAAGGAAGAAAATGCTAGAAAAGATAGAAAGGTCTGTCCATAAAGTAGAAATTGCTAGCAGCATGAAAACAAGAAATTAACGCAAAACTGAATAAATTAGATATGTTCAAGAAGCAAAGTTTTCCTCTGCTGTGTAAAGTGCCCTGAGATGTCTCTCTACATGAGGAGTGCAATGGAAATGTAAAGCTGTTGTTGTTGAATGGACTTGCTATCTTGGTATATTCCAGGATACCTTTATGTACAGCACACAAAAATGCATCTTTTGTTTGCTGTTAAATGTTTATTTGCTCTCCATTAATTTGACTTGCTGCATGAATAGACCACGGAGTACTAAGCTAAGACTATTGTTTATCAGATTTCTGCTCCCAACAACAAAACTGTCAGGCTAAATAACACATGGGGAGAAATGACTGTTCTTGTACAAACCCTTAATGCACTCACACCAAATTCCTCTCTAAGCTGTTTTGACACTGGTTGACGTGAGTTCATGGAATGCTTTCGGGACAGTTTCTTAGAGCAGCATGTTCTAGAGCCAACCAGAGAGCAGGCTATTCTAGATCTGGTAATGTGTAATGAGACGGGATTAATTAATGACCTCATTGTAAAGATAGCAGTGATCACAATATGATTGAATTTCGCATTCAGTTTGAGGGAGAGAAGAGTAGGTCTAAGACTAGTGTCTTAAACTTAAATAAGTGCAATTATGAGGGCTAAAGTGAACTGGGAAATTAGGTTAAGGGATAGGTCAGTAGAGATGCAGTGGCAGACATTTAATGAGATATTTCATAACACTCATTCCAGTGAGAAAGAAAGACTCTAGGGGAAGGACGTTCCATCCGTGGCTAACTAAGGAAGTTAAAGATAGTATCAAATTCAAAGAAAAAGCATACAGTTCTGCGAAGATTAGTGACAGGTCAGAAGATTGGACAGAATATAAAAAACAGCAAAGAATGACTAAAAGAACAATAAGGAGGGAGAAATTAGAGTACGAAAGAAAGCTAGCTAGAAATATAAAAACAGATAGTAAGAGTTTCTACAGGTATTTAAAAAGGAAAAGAGTAAGTAAAGTGAGCGTTGGTCCTCTAGCGAGTGAGTCTGGGGAATTAATAATGGAGAATAAGGAAATGGCGGACGAACTGAACAGATATTTTGCATCCGTCTTCACTGTAGAGGATACAAATAACATGCCAGAAATAATTGTGAATCAAGAGGTGAAAGGGAGGGAGGAACTTAAAACATTTACAATCACCAGGGAAAGGGTTCTGAAAAAATTATTAGAACTAAAGCTGACAAGTCCCCAGGTCCTGACGGACTTCATCCTAGGGTCTTAAAAGAAGTGCTGCAGAGATAGTAGATACATTGGTATTAATTTTCCAAATTTCCTAGATTCTGGAAGGGTCCCATCAGATTGAAAAATAGCGAATGTAACTCTTCTATTCAAGAAAGGAGGGAGACAGAAAGCAGGAAACTACAGGCCAGTTAGCTTAACATCTGTCATAGGGAAAATGCTAGAATCTATTATTAAGGAGGTTATAGCAGGGCACTTAGAAAATCTCAATGCAATCAGGCAGAGTCAACACGGCTTTGTGAAAGGGAAATCGTGTTTGACTAATTTATTCCAGTTCTTTGAGGAAGTAACAAGCAATGTGGATAAAGGGGATCCTGTGGATGTGGTGTACTTGGATTTCCAGAAGGTATTTGACAAGGTGCCACATCAAAGGCTACTACACAAAATAAGAGCTCATGGTGTAGGGGGTAACATATTAGCATGGATAAAGGATTGGTTAGCTAACAGGAAACATAGAGTAGGCATAAATGGGTCATTTTCAGGTTAGCAAGATGTAACGAGTGGAGTGCCACAGGGATCAGTGCTTGGACCTTAACTATTTACAATCTATATCAATGACTTGGATGAAGGGACCGAATGTATGGTTGCTAAATTTGCTGATGACACAAAGGTAGGTAGGAAAATAAGTTGTGAAGAGGACATAAGAGCCCCGATATTATCAGGGAGGCAGGTTGGCAATGGGGGGGGCGACTGGGCGCGTGTGTAACCTGCCCAGTAAAATCTGTCCGTTCACCCTTGCACAGACTCCTCTGACAATTCCCTTGAAGTTCCATTTTTTTTACAGGGATGTAAATGTCAATATTTTAACGGTTGTTCAAATGTTAGCATCTCTGATTTCTGATAGTGCTTCACAGAGCACTTCAATAATGCTGCCATTTTAGGATATTTTGAGTTAATACAACCAGGAAAAAAAAGCAACAGATAGGTGCTGAAATCCTACAGAAAGCAACATTTGGGGAAATTCTCACATATTTTGATGCAAAGTTCCCAAAAGATTTAAGAAACCAGTATTGGTTTGCATGTGTAGAAGTTCCTGCATGTGGAAATCCAGATTAAAAACAGGACAGGACAGGAGTTTCCAGCAGAATTCTCTCACCTCAAATTAAAACAAAAATGTTTATTTTAGCTTATTTGGCAGAATGCTATTTGTATTTTGCTGATAAAGCACTGCATATATACATCCATGTGAAGGTAGATATTTCCAATCCTGGCACAAAGTTGGTGGGACTGGACTGAAGCATGCGTTGGGAGTGTACAATCTTTTAAAAGCCTGACCCCACCTGATACTGCAAGGTCATCACATTTCCATAGTCTTATACTCCCTGTACAGGTTGTCCCAGGTGTGAGGGACAACACTGCATGCATGACTGGTATATCCAGTGATGCAACAGCTCTTAAAGAGCTGCTGTTTGTATTGTAAAGCAAGCAGCCTGTGTTGAAAGAAGCTGCCACTTGCATGGAAAAGCGAAGGGGGTAAATTTTAACCCGCAAGAGCAGGTGAGTTGGGGGCAGGTCGGAGGTTAAAATATCAGGTTTTTGGAGCAGGACTGCCTCTCGGCTTCAACTTGCCCACTTCTGGTTTTAGCCTGTGTGTGGACAGCAGACACCAGGAAGTCCCAGCAGGCCGATACTTAAAAGGGCAATCTGTCTCATTGAGATACTTAAGGTACTTAATATATTGTGTATTGGAACATTAAAATTAATTTAATCATATCTGTTTGGGTTTCCCATCTCTTCTGAATCACGTCAGGTGAGAAGGGCCAGATCCATGAGGTTGAGTGCCTTTATTGCACTGCTTATGGGCCCAGAGGAGTGCTTCATCCAGGCTCAACCTCGCCAACAGGAACCCTGCGATCGGCCGACCCCCACCCCGATGTTGGACACCCCACCCTCCCGATGCTGGATCCCCCCCCTACCCCGATCTCCGTCATTGGCTGGACCCCCCCATCTCCATTGCTGGCTGACCCCCCTCCCCCCTCAATGATGTTGCTGACTGATTCCCCCCCACCCCGATCCCCATTGCTGGCTGACCCCCCACCACCTCCGATGTCGTCCATGTCTCTCCCCACCCTCCTCTCTGATTTTTTTTCCAAGCCCGATGATCTCTCTCCCTCCCGCGACCCCCACCCCCCCACCCCTCTGACTTGTTGCTCCTTTCACTGCCGACAGGCAGCCAGCCTGTCAATCTGATTGCCTGGTGCGTGGGAAACCCGGACGCTCAAATACTTACTTTCAAATGAGTTGTGATCACAGATTGCGACGCACTCAATTCGCTTCCGGGTTTCCCACGCGAATATCTGCGGACGCATGGGGTACCCGGCTCCGAGTAAAAATCATCCCCAAAGTATACGAATCATACTTCTCGATTTGAAGATGCACTGAAAATGTTACCTGAACAAGTGTTCCAAAGGATGGGTGCTCTCTTTGGGGGGGAGCACTCTTCACTCACACAATGCATGGGAAGAGGCAGCGGAGATGGTAAATGTCATTTCCAACATCTGAGGGTCCTGACAACAAGTGAGAAAGTTTTCCACTCTTTCCAAAATTGCTAAGGTAACCCTAGCTAGCATTGGCCAACCTAAAGTGTATAGATGTGGTATGCATGGTCATAAAATGTTTCCCTACATTGCAACAGTGACTACACTTCAAAAGTACTCCATTGGCTGTGAAGCTTTTTAGGTCATCCTGAGGCAGTGAAAGGTGCTACATAAATGCAAGCTTTTTCTTTCCACTCAATCTCGGGAAACCAGCCAGCAGAAAGAAAGTCTTTCATTTCTACTATGTGGCAGGATTCCCATAGTGCAGGGCACAACTCACTGTTACTCATGTGGCCAAACAGACCCCCATCCTTAGTGCAACTCCATTCACGAACAGAAAGGGTTACCATTCCATGAATGTGCATGTAGTCTGTGACCACCGAAACAGAATATTGCACATCGCTGCTCATTTTCCTGGCAGCTGCCATGATTCTTTCATCCCACAGCATTCAACGGTGACAGTGTTATCTGAAGGGCCAGTAAGACTCCAGGGACACTTATTGGGGAACCACGAATATCTACTGCAGCCTTGGCTCATGACACCACTGCATCACCCAAGGAAAGGAGCTGCAGTCCATGCTTCCACCAAGGTTACAGTGGAACATAACTTGGCATCCTGAAATAGTAATTCTTGGACAAATGAAGAGGAGTGTAATCAGTAAGTGTTGTTTTACCACATTATCATATCCTGACACCTATCTCATTTTGGAATCATCAATTTTTTCAATACATTATTTAAACCAGAATTGCTGGGCTCATTGGAGAAATATATCAGTTACAAGTTTCAGGTCTGCATAAGATATTCTCTTGGGTTCAGTATTAGCAATCTCTCCCGCAAGCAGATCCTGTGTCCCATTACAACCAGGGAGTAGATTTTCAACTTCTTAGCTGAGCATAAAACTGATGTTGCAGATCAGCAACCCATCATAGAACCCACACAATTTTAATTTCCATTGAAGTCAATCCTCTAAGCCAGTTTTACACCCAGGCGGCAAGTTGAAAATCTACTCCCAGTTTACCTTCACTGCCCAATATTTAGTCATGTGATAGCGTGGTCGGGAGTTGTAACAATCAAACCCATTGTTGTGTGCACTGGTTAATGTGAATTTGCACGCGCCCTGGCATGGATTTTGACTTTCTTCCAGAGGGTGGACTGATTCACACTCCAGTGAGACTCGGCTGATATATTTTACATGAAATATACGAACGAACAGAATACAATTTACAATGAATTTTGATCTATTTTGTAATCTTCCTTATAACAGAAAGTAACAAAGCATGCACTATCCCAGTTACTAGACTAAATTCAGTTTACAGACCAGCAAATCTCTGAAACTAGTCAGCTCGAAGAAAAATCTCTCGCCCGTGTCTATCTCCCACTCCAGATTTCTGTAGACTATCCTTTGTGTCCCAGCTAAATAGTAAGTTAGATTTGGGGCTCGATTTTAAAACCGAGCCGGGAAGGGAGCGGGGGGGTCAAATTAAGGACAGGAAACCCATTAGTGCGGGTTTTCCCGACATTCTTACGATTTTGATGTAAGGACGTCTTTTTTTTTGTAGATTTCCCGTCCGACTGACCGGCCTGATTGTCAGGCTGATCTAAGTCAGACGGGAGACCAGCCAGAGAGAAGATGTGTTCAGGTACGTCTTCAGGTAAGTCTTTGTTTGTATGGATGGGGCAGGGGGGTTGGGCACAGGGGGGCATGGGTGGGCACAGGGGGGCACCGGGGCATGGGTGGACATAGGTTGGCATGAGGGTCATGAGTCATGGGGGAAGGGATCGGGGGGGGTCAGTCACTGGGCGGGTATCGGGATCGGGGGTCATCGCGGGGGTCCGTGATCGTTGAGGGGAAGGATCGGGGGTCAGGGGTGGGAGGATTGGGGTTGTGGGGGAGGATCAGGGTCGGGGATCGGGGTTCCCAATCGGGTGGGGGGGTGTCCCCAATCGTTGGGGAGTCGGTGCGGGTAGGCTTGTTGGGCCTGGGCGAAGCACTCCTGCTCCTCTGGGCCCACAAGCTATGCCTTGCACCTACCTGTTAGTCTCGGGCCTTCTCTCCTCCTTTCACGAGACATAACGCAGAAGGCCCGGGAATCCCCGCCCGCCCAGGGTTGAAATCGGGAAGTCCAGAAAAATGGAAGCCCAAAGCCTCTTTGGAAGGTTTTAAGGCCCGACCCACCTCCTGGGAGCGGGTTGGTTGCCCGCCTCTCTTCCTGCCCCGGTGAAAACCGGAAATGGGCGGTTGGAGGCAGGTTGGGGGCGCGTCTGAAATGGTGGCAATTTTCAAGGCCCCCCCACCCCCAACCTACCCATTTTTTAATGTTACAATTGAGCCCTTGATCTCTGATTCCTCCCCAGCTCTCCATGCCTAGGGATTTGGATTGGCCAGTCAAGTTGCCAATCAAGCCTTCTGAGGTGTGGGCTCCTGGCAGCAACCCCCACTGGGCTGAAATGAATGAAGCTATTCCAACATGGTATTCAAGAACACCAACCAGGACAGGAGCTTCATCTGGATCTAAACCATGTTCTCAGAAGCAGAGTGCACTGTGTGAATTTAATCCCTTGTGAGCAGAATTCAAGTTGATAGCATAATCTTAATATAAATTAATCCAAAATCCCTTCTAGGCCAAATAGTCAAAGATCTCGAAACATGACAAAGCCAACAATTGGCAAAAGCTGATTTTACACATATTTGAAATGAAAATATCACACAAGTCTGTATTTACTGAAGTTAATTCAGCTCTTTTGGGTATCAGGTTAGAAACTCCTCGTCCCTTTTGTTTTGAAAATCATCAGAAGTAGATAGAAATAGTTTGCTTTTGAAAAAAAGGAGGCAAAATATCCTTACATTAATAGAAAAACATATTTTAAAAATGCATTGCGATTGTACGTGTGAGTGTATACATCTGTAAAATGGATGGAACACAGTCATTAGATCACAAGAAATGTTGAGCACATTTAACAGCGTAAAAGATGAGGAAAATGTGTTTTACTGTACACTTTACTTTAATTAATCATAATTTTACACACCTATGAAACCAATCACATTTAAAATAAAAATATTGAGACTACGTTGGTTGTTTTTTTTTGTGAGATATCGGGTACCTGGATTTCTTTATAAAGAAACGAGACCAAAACTTGAGAACTGCAATAATACAATCAACTTGCCTTCCTAGAAACATGCTTTTTATTAATCTCAATCAGATTTGCCCCATTTAAAAGTTTGAAATATTGGCCAGTAATAGCCGAAACAATGTGGATCATTTTCACTTTGGGCGCAGGTACAAAATTAGTGATTGCGGATTGTCCGCCCGTTCTGTCTCCTGCCCTGTTTTCCTTTTCTTTGATTTCACCCGCGGAAGTGGAAAATTACCTACATGGTATAGATGGAGGCCCAGCGGTCAGACTGGTCCTTGGAATATCAGGAAATGGAAATAAAAAGCACAACCAGTCTTCACTGCAGCTTCATCATTGGAATGAGAGTAAATCAGATGTTTGTCTATGGAAATCATGAGGGAAAAGTCTTCATCATTTCTTAAGTAAACCTTTCCATATTCTTAAAGATCACTGGAAGGAAAATTATGTTAGAAAGCTGCATCTAAGGTTTCACCCAGTGGGAAGAGGAAGTGAAGTGGATCTTGAAGAGAGACTTATGATTAAACTTGATAATGAGTATAGTTTGGAAACCACTATAGTAATTAGGCAAAGCTGTTTTTATTACCTCATTTCATAAATGATTAATTTTCTTACATTATAGAGGTCCCATAGATGGTGTTGTCATATTGTACGCATCTAATTAGCTTTACTGCATCAATTATATTAAAAGTGACACTCTCACAATGAATAAGCAAAATGATTTTGTTATATATGACCAAAAAATAAACAAAAAGCATAGTCATCTTTACACCACTTTGTGGAACTAATCACAATTGATTTATTTCTCTTTATTCTGCCAGCCAAATGATCTGACTTAAATGGTTTACCAAACCCTGAGGGAAAGTTTAATATAAATAGATGAACTTCTTAACAAGCCCAAGTTGTATTTGTTGACAGTCTTCGATTTGGATTATTTGAGCCTTTGCAATTATGGGTAATGAACTGCATTTGCTTTTAATTATGCTCGAGAAACCTTTGCCTCATTTCCTATGTATCCACTTTACTTTAATGTGTAGTCATTTATTAACTGGCAAAAATGCTGGCATGTACAAAGATGTCAAACCACGGCTACACTGATCAATTAAAAAGTGTAATGCTGATAGAAATGTAATTAATTGATTTGTCCTTGAGCCAGAGAGTACGAGCTTGGTAGAGTTCTGTTTTAGTTATACTCTAGAAGACTGGTGGCATATTCATAACGATTTAACAAATACTGGACTTAATTTATGATAATGCATTTATTGTCTAGACAATTACAAAAAAAGTAATCTGAATGGTGGGGTGTTTTTCCAGATTCGCGCTAACTCTGTTCTACTGGACATATGGAGATTTAATCAGTGTGTTAGATTGTTTTATGATCGTTCCACTTACCAAAATATTCTGTTAATTATTTTATTAATACAACATTTGATCTCCAAACCAATTAGTTGACACAGTTATAAAATATGTATATTTTGACATTTTGCTTGATTTACATTTAGACCAGAAAGAGTTTTTCAGAATTTTGTTTTTCAGGAAACTAATTGGGCCATAATTTGCTGTGGCAGGGCATCAAATGGTGTCTACCATTAGTTAGACTTGATATTGCACGTTTAGGATTTTAAAATCGCTGAAAGTGCGAGCTGATAACGTCACAGTGAGGGAAACAGGGCATCTGGGACCTGAGTGAACAGGGCAAGTAACTGTGTATCTCCTTAACCAATCAGATTGAAGGATTGTGAAATTAACAGCGCAAGGATTGAGAAGGAAGTGTGAATTAGAGTGGGTGAATTCAATCTCAAATCAGGTACAGAAAGAGAAATAAAGAGAGGGAAAGAAAAATTGGATTAAGAGAGAGAGAAAAAAAGAGACAGAAAGGAAAAATTAAAAAAAAAAAAAATTTTACTTTTTAAAAATCCCCAACAATGATTAAAACATGAAGGAATGAGACTCTACACTTGTAGTAGTTAATTTTCAGCACCAGTGAGGTTGACTGGCAGTAATTAACACTTATCACGTCATTAAAAGGGTACTTAGACTGAAATGGACAGGGCTTAACTTCCTGTGGCGAGTTTAGTTCGTATCTACCGCACAAATACAGCAACATCACACCATACAATGCATTTCAATGGTGAGGCAGACAGTGAGATACCGTTTTCGCGAAGCTAATGATGGAGTGGCGCATTTCAGACAGCAACTTTTGAATATCCGGGCTTAACCGCGCATCTGCCCCTCGCCTGAAGTTGTTGCAGCATTTGGGCATAAATAACGGGGAGCGCAATTGACAGCAAGTTCTGGCCCAATGAGCAGAGTTCATAATGGAGTAGATTGCACATAGACTGTGGAAGGAGCAGATCTGTTTGTTAGGTCAGGCCTTTTCATGGTCCTTTGTATCCTTTCTGATTACTCTTCTCCTGACCTGAGATAATTATGAAAAAAAAGTGATTTAATCCCATTGGAAAAGAAAATCGGGTGGAGCGCAAAACAGGTTGCCGATTTGCTAATGCCTGTTTTGCACTGCCGCCCGAGACGGATTTATACTCTCCTGCACTTTCCCTATGGGGAAAATAAACAGATGCATCAGGTAGCAAATCTAAACCCAGCTACACTGTAACAGAGAACAAGTGGCTTAACCTACTTCTTGACTGAAGAACAAATTAGAACAGAAATGATGAACTGAAAGAAGTGGAGCAGGTGAACTCTGCTTCAGTATATAACTGCTGGCATGCGGCTGCCCCCAAGGCTGGCTTTACTATCTGCAGATTGCATTGCAGCACTGGGCCCCACAGGCAGGTGGGCTCCTATCTGAATTCTCCGACCATATGGGATTTTTCATCAGGACCACAAACTGCTGCTTGCAAAACAGAGGAAGTATGTGCTGAGCTATTCCCTGAGTTTTTCAAACAGAAGTTTGCAGCATTGCTTAAAACAACGTGCAATTGGAGGAGGTAGATTTTGGTCTGGGTCTGTTTTCGGACCCAGACTCGGTGTTGTGTGATTAGCATGTGCCTGAATCAAGAGGTCCAAGGATTGATAGAAATTGGTCGCACCTCTACAGACAGCTCGCCCGAGCAAAGATTCAATTTCGGACCACCTGCCTTGTAAGTCCCAGGAGGGGGTGAGGGGTTGGAACAGGCTATGGGGGGTTCGGGGAGGGGGAGGTGGTGTTCATGACTCCTGCGGAGTTGGAGGAGCACTCCTGTTCCTCCAGCTCCTCAGGAACAGGTTTCTTTAAATAAATAAAAACCTTTTCCCTAACTTTGGTTGGCAGCTGGGGCCATTGAAGATTCCCGAACGGGGCAGGCCCAATGCCGACTAATTTCTGGATGGGCCTCCAACTTGCATAAGTAAAGGGCCTAATGCCTGTTTTAGATGTCCAACCGGGGCACCTAAAAAAGGCCCCACTAATTTGGCAGTGGGACCAACGCCTGCACAGATTGGAATTCTTTGCGCCGTTTTACACCCAAAAAACAGATGCAATGTGTATCAATTTCTACCCCAAGAACTCAAGACATGTGGAACAGGACCTGGTGTGATGTCCATGCACATAGCCCCAGAATTGTATTATGTATAACTTCAGGTGCGCATTAGCCTTTGTCTGCAGTGCTCAGTGCTTGCTATTTTTGAAGAACTTGGAGAATGTCAAATTTAAATCAAATTGATGTTGAAACTGAAATCCAACAAATATGTTTCTTTTTAACCTTGTGTGTAACAGGCTGGCATCAGTGATGTTATTCTTGATTTTTAGAAAACAACTTACCTTTTTATGTTACTTTATTATTTTTCCCCTCCTGATGGTTCCCCGTATTACAGGTATTAGTAGGTTGTGTGGATGGGCTGGAAATCAAGCTTTTGCCCAGGTCACAGAATAGTTAACCACTCAGAGGTTCAAGGGTGACCCTCTCCTCCTCCCATGCAGATACACCTGGTCTCATCTCATCCTCCCCATGATGATACAGCAGATTACGTCAATTCTATGTGCAGGGAGTGCTTTCTACATACACACATCCTAGCAGTCCATGCCCCAGAGCATTGCATTTCCTTCTTAAAATCATCAATATCATGATGACCTCTCAAAACAATACAAATCCTTTGCACCGCATCAGTTATGAGATTACCAACTCTCATGAATACTGTTCACAAAATCCAGGCAAAGATATTAGCTGGCAGATACAAAAACTCACATCCATGCCTAATCAATATCCATCAGGTTAGCTTTAACCAATGTCGACAGATCAGGCAAGCTGCAGAAGTTCTCCGGGAAGCATTCTTTGGGCCTTGTGATCATTGGATCATTGGATATGCAGATGGGCTTTGGCATGAAAGGAGTAGGGTACATTTTTTAAGTTTATCCATCATTTTCAAAAGCTCCATTTGTAGACATGACAAATACCCTGTCTCCAATTTGTAAATGGCTTGGAGAAGCAGGACAGCAGGATTACGGTATTTGAAAAGTATTAAGTCGCATTTTTTTTCCAAAGCCAATATACTAAAACATCAATTGTACAACATTGTGGCTGTATTTAATGTCACTGATACAATGCCACGCAATTATGCCATTGAACACAATAGGACATGGTGCTGAGGAAAATATATAATTTAAAGACATCAATTTGAAAAGCTGTCATATGTTATTGATTGATGCCTTGAATAATTGTCATATAAAATGCATTTTAATAAGGTTTATTTCACTGAGTGACGTATTTAATAAATCAAGTTGTTTCCAGTGCGTGCTGGGTATTTACATTAACACCAACTCTAAGCCAATTTAGAGTGTCCATCATGCACCTCATGAATTACTATTAAAGTCCTCAATTCCTCCAGTGGGAGCCAGGCATTCAGGACTGGATATGTCAATTACAGAGAACAATGTCATGCTGATACTCATTTTAAACAGAATGTAAATCTTTTCCATCAATTTAATGGACAAATATTGTGAGTGGAAGTAAAGGATAAATTAAATGAAATTTGTTATTCAAGGTAAGTGGTGCAAATAATATAAGGTTATATTAAATTGCATTTTTAACTTGATATACTGTACACCAGCAGGAGATGTAATCACAACATGTCATCTGGCATTTTATGTCTGTCTGTGCGAAGCGATTAGGCTCTAAGTGGAAACTGCAAATTTTTTTATATTCAGGCAAATTAAGGGATTTGCACAATCACCAACAGATCTGACACTGTACAGTCCTAGTGTCCGTACTAATCAAACCAAGTTAATTAAATCTATATTAAATGTATGAATCTAATGCAAGATCCTCTTAGGGACACTTGAAGGTGTGCACGCTCATAAATAACACTGAATAAAACCAATCTAAGATAAGGCACACCATCAGTGTTTCAGCTACAAATAATTTCCAGTGCTAATTAAATGTTACCTAACAAGAAAAATAACTGAGCTTCGGCTCAGCATGCTGCTTGCCTAAAATCGTGTCTAGAAGGACAACTTAACAATTAACATAATGCACCAATAGCTGGAAACCCAGGTATCTGTCACTTAAAGAGAGCCAATTTCACAATCACTTCCCTATACCTGCAAAGTATTATTGATGCTGACATTTAAAAAAAAGATTTTTACTCACCTCCGAGACATTTAATAAAAATGATTGAATACAGCAAAATCAAAATGTATACATTATGAACCTGTATTGTAATACAAACCTGCCTATGTACTATAGGGCTGAGTATTAGTTTAAACATAACCTAATTTGTATTTGATTTTAACATTTTTTTTCAGCAAATAGAATTTTGCAATCCCAGAAATATAATAGCATTAAATCCATGAAATATGTGGTGTCATGCACCAGAATCTAGTGCAATAATCCAAAGTAAAATAAGAAAAGATAACAGACATATCTGGCAAGCTCATGTATAGATTTCATTAGCTGTGCCTCACAGTGGAATGCAGGAAGGTCAATGTAAAACGATGCCAATATTATCAGCACTTTAATGAATTCTCTTTTTTTTCCTATTCTGTTAGATGCATATGACCTCAGGCATCTAGAGGGCCTCTGTGATCATATTCTTTGTGTGAAGGAACAAGAGCAGTAATACATCAGTATTACAACAAAGAATACCAGAACAGAAATGGAGCATGCTGCAACTATCCTTTCAGCTTGAAGCATTCTGATCAAACACAAAGTCTCAAGTGGCACTGGCACAAGATTAAGGACAGAAGACCAACTGGATTTCCAAGGAGTGGCATTATTGTATTCCAGCATTTGTGTGAGAATAGAAAATATTTAGTTCAGCTAATCATGAGACATGACTGTCTCACTTATACGTTGTGTGGTATTTCTAGATAGATCAGGTCACACAAATTTTGTCTTGTAATTTTTGCTCTATTTGTGTGTTCTCACATGCTTTTAAAATATACAAAAATATTATACATATATGTATATATTGCATCTTGAAGCTGTGTTATAACAGTTCCCCTGTCACAATACGATCTGTAATTGGTAAACATGTCACAAATACAAAGGAGATAGGAAATGATCGGCCCAGGGCACAATGGCACAGAGCAATGGAAGCAAAATTTGCACCTGCTACTCCATACACAGCGAGTTCCCAATTGTAGCTGGGTTGTCAGAAGGTACCAAGCATAAGCTTCCCCACTGTTAGAAAGGCGGGAAAAAATATCAACACAACCACTTTAGACCAAACTAAGTACACTAACCTCCTCCCCAAATGCCCAGCTAGCGCCTAGCTACCGACAGGAGAACACATAGCTTGGAGTATTATAATGCAATAATGTCAAGAAGTCGAGATCACTTCATTAGCTATGACAGCAAAGTCTGAACAGTTTACCATTATCTCAAGCCATGTGTAATATTCAAGAGAAACATTTCAATCTGTATTATTTATCATTTGATTGGTATTATTACCAGTCATGTATACACATTTTAAATCTACGAGATTTTATACATAGTCCATATCCCTAAATATTATAGCAAGTGCAGCTCGAAATCAACGGAAAAGGTCACACAGCAAAGAACCAGAGACAAGAATTAAAATGTTAATTTTTCAATAAACCTATTGACATGAATTACAAACTGCATATTGCATACAGTAGCTGTAAATATCAATCTGTTAACAGTTTTGCAAAACAATTTTTATGACTACATATATGAGTGTTGAACAGATCTAAATTGGTAGTAAAAGCCACCACAGTGCTACTGTTGTATTTACTCATCTATTCATGTGGTGAGGAATTAAGCTATTAATTGATCATTTTTGCAGTCAAATATTCTATCAGTTACTGGAAAGAATGAACAATTATTCAGAGTTTTTTCATTGAAATGTCAAAACATCAGTGGACAAGGTACTGAACACATAGTTAACCTGAACACATTAAGCATGTGACCCAGTATATTCAGGTGACATGTACAACCAATGCATCTGGAAATTATATTGCTAGCATCCTGAAGGCTAGATATACATACTCATGTTCTGTTATAATAAATATGTCAGTAATATTCTGCTGAAGAGGATCTAGAGAACTGAAACAAAATCCGCAGTACAACGTACCACGTTCCTATTAAGTAGTTGAACAAAAATGCAAAAATTGGTTGAACAGTTACAATTTCTCATTGACTAAACAATTCTGTTTAATTAATCAGCATTTACTACCCCCACACAGTAAAATACATTGGCATGCTGCTAACGCAGTTCATTCTTTAGCTGTCCAAAGGACTCTGATGCGTCTTAGTAGGCTGGGGATCCCACAATGTCGGCTCTGCAGTGAATGCACATATCGACTACAGAGACTAACAATGCTATTGAACTGGTAAGTATTTAACTTCCAAAATTACAAAATTACAACCTTTTTAATAGCACTTAGCTGCCCTAGAGGACTAGTGATTGCACATAATGGGAACAGAAAAGGGAACAGAGACTGAAACAAAGGTCACAACATGCACTCTTGAATCATTTATGGGTGTTTCTTGTATCTTATATGTTTGGTTCTATTGCATTTCCTAGGCTGTTGTGAAAAAACCTAGGTAAGCTGGGTGCTGGCTTCAAGGTTATCATTAACAGCCGTGCAGTATTTCATGCTTTCCATTGACTATATATTCAGAGAACAATGGGAATAAGTACTTGGATTTTGCTTTGCTTTCACCTTTCAAATTCACATTCAGGTTCAGTGACATTTAGTTGGACTAAAGCCAAAACTTCAGGTTTTTCTTAATTGGTTTACTTTAGCTTAACTTGGTTCTGGTAATCAGACAACTGGAAAAATGTGTCCATCTGAGCCAAGGATCCACTTGTTTATACTGAAAGGTAACTAATGGTTTCAACTTCGAAGTAATTTATTTAATAGTACTTTATATTTTACATCAATTATGCTGTTAAAAAAGCTGACAATTGATGTCCAACAGCAAACCTACCTTATAAAATGAAAAAGCTCTAGCATAGCATTTTCATTGTTGGTTAGAGAGCTTTTGATCATTTTTTTAAATGAAGTTAAATTTGACTGTGATACTTCTGTGAAGGCAGAATAGCAGTTGAAGTAGGTTAGTGGTGAGGTCCAATGTATATCATTTGTAACTAGTATTACCACTTGACTTGGTATAATGTAGCAGTAAGGCCAGATTCACTGTATACTGAGTACTGTAAATTGAATCAACAACTTGCATTTATATAACGCATTTAAAGGCTCTTCACAGAGGCATGAAGAAAACAGATGCCGAGTCAAAGTGGGAGAGATTTGGGGAGGCGGTGAGCAAAAGCTTGGTTAAAATGATGGGCTTTAAGGTGTGTCCTAAAGAAGGCGAAGTGGAGAGGTGGAGGGGTTTAGGGAGGCAATTTCAGAGAGTAGGACCTAGATTGTGGCAGTAACGGCAGCCAATGGTGAGACAAAGGGAGGGGAGATGCACAAGAGGCAGGAGTCAGAGGAAAGGAGATTTGGTGGGGGACGGAGGTTGTAGAGCTAGAGGAGGGTGCAGAGATGGGAGGGTGAGGCCATTACAGCATTTAAACAAATGGATGAAAATTTTAAATTTGACATGTTGAGGGACTGGGAGCCAACGTAGGTCAGTGAAGACTAGGGTGATGGGGATTGGGACTGGGTGCAACATAGAATGCAGGTAGCAGAGTTTTGGATCAGCTGAAGTTTATGGAGGATGGCAGGCCAGCCAGGAGAGCATTTAGAATACAGGAATATGGAGGTGACAAAGGCATGAATGAAAGTTTCAGCAGCAGATCGGCTCAGACGGGCAGTATTAGTGGAGGTGGAAGCAGGCAGTCTTTTTGCTGGACAGGATGAGGTTGCAAACTGAGAATAGGGTACAATTTCAAAATAAGACACTGAGGTTGCAAACTGTCTGGTTCAGCTTGAGATAAGGGCCAAGGAGAGGGGTGGGATCAGGAGTGAGGGAGCAGATTTTGTGGCAAGGGTCAAAAACAATTGTTTTGGTGTTCCAAATGTCTGGCTAGAGAAGTTAATGACTCATCTAAGACTGGATGTCAGACAAAGATAATGGAGTCCTTACTCAAAGGTGTAATGGAAAAACATCTAGAAACCGAAAATATAATAAAGAATAGTCAGCGTGAATTTCAAAAGGGAAGGTCATGCTTGACCAACCTTATTGAATTCTTTGAAGAAGTACCAGAAGGAGTAGACAAGGGTAATGAAGTAGATGTAATATATTTGGATTTTAAAAAAGCCTTCGAAAAGGTACCTCATAGTAGACTCATGACTAAGGTCAAAGCATGTGGAGTCAGGGAACAAGTAGCAGAATGGATAGCAAGCTGGCTACAAAACAGAAAACAGAGAAAAAGGGTTAAAGGTAGTTACTCAGATTGGCAAAAAGTGGGAAGTGGTGTTCCACGAGGATTAGTGCTGTTCACTATTTACATAAACAATTTGGACTTGGGAATCGGAAGTACAATTTCAAAATTTGTGGACAACACCAAATTGTGGAGTACAGTTAATACCAAGGAGGACTGTGACAAAATACAGGAAGACATTATTAAACTTGCAGATTGGGTGTGTAATTAGCAAATGATGTAGATAAGTGTGAGGTATTATATTTTGGTAGGAAGAATGAGGGGGCCACATACTGCTTGGTCAATAAGAGTCTAAATGGGATAGAGGAGCAGAGGGATCTGGGGGCACAGATACACAAGTCACTAAAAGTAGCGACGCAGGTTAACAAGGCCACACAAAAAATCAAACCAAGCACTGGGGTTCATTTGTAAAGGGACCGAATTAAAAAGCAGGTAAGTTATGTTAATCTTGTATAGAGCCTTGGTTAGACCACGCTTGGAGTACTGTGTACAATTCCGGCCTTCTTATTATAAAAAGGATATAAAGGCACTGGAGAAGGTGCAAAAAAGATTTACAAGGATGATACCAGAACTGTATATTTGATAGGTTATATCCATCAGGAAAGATTGAGCAGGCTGGGGCTCTTTTCTGTAGAAAAGAGAAGACAGAGGGGTGACCTGATTGAGGCCTTTAAGATTATGAAAGGGTTTGATAGGGTAGATGAAGAGTAGATGTTTCCACTTATGGGGGAGACCAGAACTAGGGGCCATAAATATAAGACAGTCACGAATAAATCCAATAGGGAATTCAGGACAGACTTCTTTATCCAGAATGGTTAGAATGTGGAACTCGCTACCACAAGGAATAGTTGAGGCAACTAGCATAGGTACATTTAAGGGGAAGCTAGGTAAACACATGAGGGAGAAAGGAGTAGAAGGATATGCTGATTGGGTTAGATGAAATAAGTAGGGAGGAGGCTCATGTGAAACATAAATACTGGCCTGGACCTATTGGGCCGAATGGCCTGTTTCTGTGCTGTACATTCTATGTAATCTATGTAAAGGGGGGTAATTTTGACTTTGTGTGATAGTGTAAAATGGGTGATAGTGAATCGGCAGCTTGTTTTAATGGAAATTAAAATAGGGACCAATGTAAAATAGGCTGACGATTCACTATCACTCATTTTACATTATCGCGCAAAGTCAAAATCTACCCTACCCCAAGCAGTCTCATAGCACAAAGGCAGTGGAGAGACCAAGAGAGAGGACGAAGAAGTGTCATCCAAGAGATCAGCTGTGACAAACAAAGTGTTACATATTAGGCACAATAAAGAAATATTATACTTTAAAGAAGTGAATTTCATAAACTTTAGTTAAAAAAATATATCTTTTAAACTTTGGTCCAAAACCCTTATTGGGTAAATGCACAGTGGAGTGCGGCACTGAGTCTAAGAACATCAAAGGTCTGTTCTGAGTTAAAGCCTCCTTTAAACACCCACGTCTTCAGCAATGCCTCTGTCACCTCCCACAACCCTATTACTAATGCTCAAAGTCAATGTTTCTCTTTTGTTCAACGTCTTTGGATATTTATTACATAAATACAGTGATTTTAAGCAAGGGTGGCACCAGGAGTATTAAAGTTGGTCCCAAGCTATGGAGGGGCAGGAAAAACAAATTTGCTAGGACTCCCATTCCTGATCAGTGCCAGTGACCTCTGTAAAACCTGGGCACACGTGGATGTGAGGTGAAGCAGGTGGTGGGCTATGGTGGCCTCATGAAGACTGGTACGAGGGCAAGGCACCAGAGGCCTTAAGCTTCCCTTGGAAGCATGTGCCAGCATCAGTCACTAGCTTCAGGACAGAAAGGGCTCATGGAAAATAATCAGGAGGAATCTGGAGAAAAAACATTCAATCTAAACAACTCATTTTAATGATTTCATTTATTAAAACCTTGGCTAATCAACTGTCCATGCAGCTATAGTATATCTTGAGTATACTGTCTGGTTCTGTAATCTGAGCTCAATAATCAAATGTAAAATGGCAAATTGATTAAAGCTTCCCTGTCAATATTACCATGATTTATGAACTTTTTTTAATGTTTATTTTTCACAGTTTTGTTGCTTATTTTGTTATTTTATGTTTTCATAAAATCAGTACTTTATGCGTGCTTTCTGTTGTCTTAACTATAAAAAAGCAAAAGATTGAAATCCAAACATGTAATTGTGAAAGAAATGTCTTCACAGCAGTGCCACTGTATAGACTGGGTACTAGGAACCAGACAATTTATCAAAGCTGTCAGAAGCTAAAGGAAAAACCTTCAACAATCTAATAAACCACATCACTGGGAGACACCAAAATGTTCTCACTTGTAACATTGACTGGTACCTGCAGGTTTTATATACACAGGCACCCACAAGCATTATCTGATTATAAAGCAACATGAGTGTGAAAAGTAATTGCCTTTCTGATTTTCAATATATTACCGTGGGATTTTATCAGCGTTACTAAATAAACTCAGACTCCAAGGGGGGTAATTTTAACCCTCCCACACCCCAGGACAGGTTGAGGGGGGCGCGGGGGAAGAGTTTAAATTTCAAAAATGGGAAACCTGACCCCAACCCACCTCCAATGCGGCCATTTCCGGTTTTAACAGAGGGGGGTTGGGGGACGGGTGACAAACCTGCTCTCTGGAGGCGGTCCCTAATTTAAATATTTTAATGAGGCAGCTTGCCTCAAATTTTAGCTTCAGATTTAACGCCTGGGAAACTAGGCAGCAGACGGGAGGCGAGAACGGCTGGATCCAACAAGTAAGTGCCTTTCCAGCACTGCTTGTGAGCCAGGAGGAGCAGGAGTGCTTCTCCCAGGCCCACCAAGCAAACCTGTTAACCTCCCCGCGATAGGACTGCTCCCCACCCCCGCGATCGGATGCCCGTGATCGCCCCACCCCCCCGTGATCTCTCCGACCCCAACCCCCCCCCCCCCCCCCCGATGACCCCAATGTCTGACCCCCCCCCCAACCGATGACTGAGCCTCTCCGATGACTGGCCCCCCCGCTGATGACCCCAACACCCTCCCGACGACCCCCGATGACTGAGCACCCCCCCCCATCTAACTCACACCTGTTCACGTCCTCTTACTTCCTCTTCTCCTGTCCGACTGAGGCCAGCCTGTTAATCAGGCCGGCCTGTCTGGCGGGAAACTGTCAAAATCTTCCGAGTTTCCCGTCAGGAATTCAACCCCCCCCGATAAAATCATGTCGATCGTTTTAGAACCATAGAGATTCAGTACGGCAGACATGGAGAATTGAAATTTAAGGAAACCCCATGCTACACAAGCTTATAAATATATAATTTTTGGAGTTACAATTCCAAAGCTGGTTGATGGTCACCTGGACAATACAAATTCAGTTGAATCATTCAAATAAGCAGAACAATTATTCATTTATCAGGGAGCAGAAGCTATTGGCTTGGCACAAAGGTAGGACTGAGATAAAGATGTGCTGAGTGTGCCTTTATACAGATTGAAACAACACAAGTTGGATGGGATAAGTATCTTTTTCTTGTTCCTAATTTTACAATAACCTATATTATTTTCGCAAAATGGCCACTTTGGTACGTAGAGATGCACAGGGAGATGATTAAAGTAAGCAACACATCTCAAAACAGAGGGAGTTTACTGTTTTGCAAGGTTTCAGGGCATTTACCACATTCATTTAGAGTGAAACTTATTTACAAAATGTGGTGGTTCAGAATACTGACAAGCTGATCAGACAATTGATTGCAAGTAAAACCAGCCTCCTCAAGGAATTAAAAATAAAAACTAAAGATAAATCCATACAGGTATGAGAAAGTGAATTGCAATTATTTCACCATTGAAATGCTCACTTGTGAATGATACAAAATGCAAAAATTATTTCATTGACAAAGGTTTGTCATCCAGTCTCAAATGACAGGATACGAAATTACACAGGTAAATCCCTGTAAGTATTATATATTTCAGAAGTTAATATTTTAAAAGTAAACTTCTAATTTTTTTATTGAATCTACTGCATTTTGCATAGAAATGAAAGCAATCTGTAACTAGTCTTACACTCATGTTAAGCAATTATTTTTTCAAAATGGACAGTTAGTGTATGTGGTTTGTGGTTAGGGATCTCTATCAAAAGTAAGATAAGATATGCATCTTTTGGTTTAAAAACATACAGTTATTCAGTTGTGATAATGGATACCAAACAGGTGTGAGGTAGACATCTAAGTTCTGAAGGTGAGGGACTTGGTTTGACAGACAACACATGCAATATTGGTAAACCACAGTTAAATATTTTAGCATTGGAAGTGTAGGTAGTAACTAACTGCAGTTTATCGCACAGGAAGATGAATTAGGAACCGACCAGAGGGCCTCACAGAAATAAATCAACCTCAATGTGGATCATGCCCATCACGGAAAAGGGAAAAAGTGACAATAAAGCAACAGGATAGAATTTAAAACCAAAAGTTCTTTATATTGGAAAGTATCTTTTAATGTAAACAGAGCATGCAAAGAGAAATAGCTTGCTAAACAAATGAGAAAAGCTTCATAACTCAAGCAACAAAGTAACTTAAAAAGGTTTCTTTTCACAAGAAAAAATTTGATATTCTGATGGCCTTCACTATCCTGCTCATATGAACCATTAAAGGACAATTATTTTTGAAATAGGTTTAGTTTTAATTGGCATTATTAGACACTCAGGTGTGCTATAATATTCAATATTACTCATCTGAGCTGCCTGCAATCTCTTTCCAGGCATAATTCTTGGACACCTTGAAAATCCCCTCAGCAAGCATACAGTATTAAATTCACAGGGTTGTTTTCACTCCAAACATCTGAGTGATATCTAGTATAAAGGTTTAGCTTCTGGCTTTATACAAAGACAAAATATTTGAATGTGATGTCAATTTACTGTCAGCTTCTGTTTCAAGCAGAAGGAGCCTTGTGTCACTTTGATTACCTGATCTTGGCTCGGATGATCAGGAAATAAAATCAGTATGGGTGGAGATAAGGGACTTCATTTTAGCACCCGCTATCGGGTGCTTTCCTGGCGGGGGGCTCCGAAAATCGGGGAATCCCGGAGCGGGTCGGGAGCCCGGCTCCAACCCACCCACTTCCGGGTTCCCCACAGACGCGCCGGCGTGCGCGCGTAGCCCCCGCAGGTGGGAATCCCGCAGTCAATTAAAGCCAGCGGGATGCCACTTGACAATATTTATCTAGGTATTTCAGGTCATTAACAGACCTAATTAAGGGATTATGTGAGGAGGGGTGGGATTTTACAAACAACTGGGACTGTTTCCCATACTGGGGGAAACATTCCCAGTTGAAATGGACGTGTTGCAGCCACCAGCCTGTGGCAGCTGCAAAGGTCCATTTGACAGGTGGTGGGGGGGGGGGGAGACCCTCACTCATTGCAGGAGACCACTCTGTCACTTGGGACAAAGTTTGGCCTCCACCACCCTCCTCCTGACAAGAAAATTCACCAACTTGCACACTTACCCCGGGGTCCAGAGACATGTACCTACCTTGCGGACCCCCTCAGATGTATATCTACCGGATGGGGGCCGCCGTAGCTGCAGTCATGACCTCCTCGGAGGGCGAACAGCATCACCAGCCTCACCGGCCACGCCGTCCACCTCCGACATGTGGAGCTCCACAACAGAGTGCTGTGACACATCCACCTGCACAACAGGAGGGAGGGCAACCGCAGAGAGGGAAGCGTCGCAGAGGGCACTACCCTCGCCACAGGGTCCACAGACCGAGGCTCAGCTTCCTGGACCTCTCTGAGCAGCAGTGCACACGAAGGCTCAGAGTCACTCGACATGTAGTCGTGGACATTTTTTTTTATTCGTTCATGGGATGTGGGCGTCGCTGGCACGGCCGGCATTTATTGCCCATCCCTAATTGCCCTTGAGAAGGTGGTGGTGAGCCGCCTTCTTGAACCGCTGCAGTCTGCTGCAGCCTCCTTCATGCCGAGCTGCTACAGGTAAGAAGATGGCCCGAGCACCATCTTCTTACCTGTCACTGTCAAAGTCATCACTGCCCTCAACAACTTCTCCTCCGCATCCTTCCAGGGTGCAACCGGGGACATCGCCGACGTCTCTCAGTCGTCTCCACAAAAGAGCCCTGCAAATACACCTACACCACTCTGCAGTGACACAATGGGTGGCATCAGTTGTGGGTCTTCATTGTGATCCTCAGGAAAGGGCATTATTGCACAAACCAAACAAGATTCGCAAAGACGTGGCAGTAGTGGTGCCAATATAATATGTAATGTGAGTTGGTCAGAAATTCAATATAAGTAAAAACCATGACAAACCCTCAAACACCCTTGTGCATCCCCTTCATGCTCACAACACGTTAGCCTTACGCTGCCTACTGCACGTATGTGATGCATGCCCTGTGGCTGCAGCACAGGTAGTGGCAGGTTGAGTGAGGCTGACTGTGAAAGAGATGCATGAGAGGGTGAGTATGAGATAGAGCCATGAGATTGTATGAGGATTGGGTTGAGTGGTAGTGGCGGGATGAGTACTGGCGAGGTGAGTAAGTGCAGGTAAGATGAGGATGAGCTTTGAGTGGGTATGAGGGGTGATGTGACAGAGTAGTGTTGGCAGTGCAGAAGGAGATGTGGGGTGGGGGTGGTGATGTGGCAGATGGAGTGTAGGGGAATGAGTAAGTGTACTCACTTTGGCTGACCTACTTAGGTCATTGGAGCGCCTCCTGCACTGTATGCAGGTGCGCGATATGTTGGTGGTGCAGGTGACCTCCTCTGCCACCTCGAGCCAAGCCTTCCTGGTGGCAGAGGCAGGCCGATTCCTCCCACCCGCCGGGGGGAAGATCTCTGTCCTCCCCCTCCTCCTCACCGCATCTAATGATACCTGGAGTGAGGCATCATTAAACTGGGAGCAGCCTTCCCCCTGGGCTGCTCCATGCTGTAATTTTTTCTATTTGTTGCAGCATCTGTCAGTGGAGGACTGCCCCTTTAAATAGAGCTCCTCCAGCTGACAGAGCTTACTGCACATGCGCAGTCCGCCCGACGCGCAGATCAGCATTGGGGAACCCGGAAGACCAGGTAAGTGGATCCAATTAGGCTGCGATCGCGCGGGGGGCAGACTGATTGCACCGGGCGCGTGGGCCCCCCTGCCGTGAAGCCGCAGCCCTGGTAACATCGAGCCCAAGAAATCACAAGGGGCAGAAAAAACTGGTGGTCATATTGAGTTTGAGAGTGACTTAAGTCCGAAATTAGAGTCTTAAACTTAAACAAAGCCAATTACGTAGCTATGAGAGGCGAGCAGGCTAAGGTAGATTGGGAAATTAGATTAAAAGATATGAGGGTAAACAAGCAATGGCGAACATTTAAAGAAATATTTCATATTTCATAATTCTCATCGAATATACATTCCATTGAGGAATAAAAACCTCACGGGAAAAGTGATCTATCCGTGGCTAACTAAAGAAGTTAAGGATAGTATTAGATTAAAAGAAGAGGCTTATAATGTTGCCAAGAAGAGTAGTAAGCCTGAGGATTGGGACAATTTTAGAAACCAGCAAAAGATGACCAAAAAATTGATAAAGAGGGAGAAAGTAGAATGTGTGAGTAAACTAGCAAGAGATATAAAAACAGATTGTAAGAGCTTCTACAAATATGTAAAAAGGAAGAGAGTAGCGAAAGTAAACGTTGGTCCCTTAGAGGCTGAGACAGGAGAAATTATATTGGGGAATAAGGAAATGGCAAGGACGTTAAACAAGTATTTTGTATCTGTCTTCGCAATAGAAGACACAAAAACCATACCAGAAATATTGGGGAACCAAGGGTGTAATGAGAGTGAGGAACTTAAAGTAGTTAATATTAGTAAAGAAAAAGTACTGGAGAAATTAATGGGACTAAAAGCCGACAAATCCCCTGGACCTGATGGCTACATCCTCAGGTTCTAAAAGAGGTGGCTGCAGAGATAGTGGATGCATTGGTCGTGATCCTTCAAAATTCCCTAGATTCTAGAACAGTCCCAGCGGATTGGAAGGTAGCAAATGTAACACTGTTATTCAAGAAAGGAGGAAGGGAAAAAGCAGGGAACTACAGGCCAGTTAGCTTGACATTAGTAGTTGGGAAAATGCTGGAATCTATTATTAAGGTCGTGGTTACGGGGCACTTAGAAAATCATAATATGATTAGGCAAAATCAACATGGTTTTATGAAAGGGAAATCATGTTTGACAAACCTATTAGAGTTTTTTGAGGATGTAACTAGCAAGGTAGATAAAGGGGAAACCAGTGGATGTAGTATATTTGGATTTTCAAAAGGCATTCAATAAAGGTGCCACACAAGCTAAGGGTTCTTAGGGTTGGGGGTAATATATTAGCATGGATAGAGGAGTGGTTAACGGAGAGAAAATAGAGATTAGGAATAAATGGGTCATTCTCAGATTGGCAGGCTATAACTCATGGGGTGCTGCAATTATCAGTGCTTGGGCCTCAGCTATTTACAATCTATATTAATAGAAATAGAAATTAGAAATTTACAGTACAGAAGGAGGCCTTTCGGCCCATCATGTCTGTGCCAGCCGAAAAAGAGCTATCCAGCCTAATCCCACTTTCCAGCTACTGGTCCATGCGTTGTAGGTTACGGCACTTCAAGTGCCTATCCAAGTACTTTTTAAATGCGATGAGGGTTTCTGCCTCTACCATCCTTTCAGGCAACGAGTTCCAGACCTCCAACCCACTCTGGCTGAAAAAAATTCTCCTCAACTTCCCTCTAATCCTTCTACCAATTACTTTAAATCTATGCCCCCTGGTTATTGACTTCTCTGCTAAGGGAAATAGGTCCTTCCTATCCACTCTATCTAGGCCCTTCATAATTTTATACACCTAAATTAAATCTCCCTTCAGCCTCCTCGGTTCCAAAGAAAACAACCCCAACCTATCCAATCTTTCCTCATAGCTAAAATTCTTTGAAATATATACCCAGAAGGTAAGACAATGGCAAGCACAGACGAATGTAAAATACATTCAGTCAAATGCATTCAAATTCAGTAGGAAACATCTTGTAGACTTTGGCCAGCATTCACACCTGTTAAAAATTCCCATTTAGGCAGGTGTCCCATCTAATTTAGTCCTTTCTCTGAAAACGAATATCCACACAGGACAAGGTAGAAACACTTGATCCCCCTCCCACCTTTTAAAAACACTGTTCATCACCACCACCTGGAAGGACAAGGGCAGCAGGCGCATGGGAACTCCATGTTCCCTTCCAAGTCACACACCATCCTGACTTGGAAATATATAGTTGTTCCTTCATTGCCGCTGGGTCAAAATCCTGGAACTCCCTACCTAACAGCAATGTGGGAGTACCTTCACCTCACGGACTCCAGCGGTTCAAGAAGAAAGCCCACCACCAACTTCTCAAGGGCAATTGGGGATGGGCAATAAATGCCAACCTTGCCAGCAATGCCCATATCCTGAAAATAAATTTAAAAAATCTACACAAAATTCCTTTCACCCTGGGATTCTAGTTTTGCCAGTTTATTTTTCTTGGATCTTTGCAAAAGAAGTCATACCCAACGAGCAGCTGGCATTGTTGTAACATCTCTTTATGGGTTTGGTTTTACACAACAAGCTACTTGAATTTATTATGGAAAGAAAAAATTTGATGTAGTCAGGACATGTGATTCGGTGCAGCAAGACAACCCGTACATTTCTATGTTTAACACTTGTGATACAAGATGTGTCAGAGCATTTAATCTTAGAAGTAAGCCAGTTAACAGCAAATCCAGAAGCAAATTCTTCACACAAACAGTTTTGAGGGCATGGAATGCACTGGTCCAGAAGGCAGATAGCTATGAGTAAAAGAAAAAACTTGAATTTATATATTATGTTATCATGTTCCTCAGGCTGTCCCAAAATGCTTTACCTAAAGTGAATTAATGGATAGAGAAAGGACAGGAAATTTAGATTAAAAAGGTGACTCCCATGGCTCACAAAGTGGCAGAGCAGGCTTGGTTGGCCTGCTTCTGGTTCCTATGTCTAGTGCCAATTTTGCACAGAAAATGCTGTTTCTGAATGGATAATAAGTCATTTGCTGCAACAAATCACTTGCCCTGATATAAAACAAAGAGAATATGCAGTCCAGACACTCTGAAACCTCTTCCTCGTGGAATAAGCTTCGACGGGCAGAGACTGACTTCTCAACCATTAGGCACCGGGGAGGAGGATCTAGTTTAGTTTCAGTAGATGATTTGACAGGGCTCTCCCACAATTGCTGACTCTCGCTGGGATACAATTCAAAGGGACGTGGCAGCCCCTTTGCCCAAGTGACCGTTCTTCATGTGTGAGCCTTGCCTAATGACTTAGGAGAAGGGACCAAGTGCAATGTATCCAAGTTTGCTGATGATACAATGCTAGATGGGAAAGTAAGCTGTGAAAAGGACACAAAGAGTCTGCAAAGGGATATAGACAGGTTAAGTGAATGGGCTGGAAGGTGGCAGATGGAATATAATGTGGGGAAATGTGAGGTTATTCACTTTGGTAGGAATAGAAAAACGGAGTATTTTTTAAAATGGTGAAAAACTATTAAATGTTGGTGTTCAGAGGGCTTTCTTGTCCACGAATCACAGAAAGTTAACATGCAGGTACAGCAAGCAATTAGGAAGGCAAATGGTATGTTAGTCTTTATTGCAAGGGGGTTGGAGTATAAGAGTAAGGAAGTCTTGCTGCAATTGTACAAGGCTTTAGTGAGACCTTACCTAGAGTACTGTGTACAGTTTTGGTCTCCTTACCTAAGGAAGGATATACATGTCTTAGAGTAGGTGCAATGAAGGTTCACTCGATTGATTCCAGGGATGAGAGTGTTGTCCTATGAGGAGAGATTGAGTAGAATGGGCCTATACGCTCTGGAGTTCAGAAGAATGAAAGGTGATCTCATTGAAACATGAAAGATTCTGAGAGGGCTTGACAGGGTAGATTCTGAGAGGCTGTTTCCCCTGGCTGGAGAGTCTAGAATTAGGGTACATTGTCTCAGGATAAGGGGTTAGACATTTAGGACTGAGATGAGGAGGAATTTCTTCACTCAGAGGGTTGTGAATCTTTGGAATTCTGTACCCCAGAGGGCTGTGGATGCTCAGTCATTGAGTATATTCAAGACTGAGATTGATAGATTTTTGCTTTGTAAGGAAATCAAGGGATATGATGATTGGGCGGGAAAGTGGAGCTGAGGTCGAAAATCAGTCATGATCTTATTGAATAGCGGAGCAGGCTCGAGGGGCTGTATGCCTACTGGTGCTCCTGTTTCTTATGTTCTTGTGTTCTTCAATATGGCAGATCTATGGCATCAAGAATGTAATGGAGTATGAATACATCATTGTGGTTTAACATGATTTACCAGAACACTTGCACAGTTCAATTTCTGTGATTTTTTTGGTTCCTTGAACTCAAGTAAAAATTATTTATTTCATGACCTCAGGATGTCCCAAAGTGCTTTACAGCCAATGAAGTACTTTTGAAGTGTAGTCACTGTTGTAATGTACTAAACGTGGCAGCCGATTTACAGCAAGATCCCACAAAGAGCAATGTGATAACCACCAGATAATCTGCTTCAATGATGTTGGTTGAGTGATAAATGTTGACCAGGACGCTGGAGAGAACTCCCCTGCTCTTCTTCGAAATATTGCCATGAAATCTTTTACGTCAACCTGAGAGGGCTGACGGGGCCTCAGTTTAATGTTTCATCTGAAGGACAGCTTCTCAATCAGTACAGCACTTCCTCAGTGATTGCACTAGATTATCAGCCTAGATAATGTGCTCAAGTCTCTAGTTTGGGACTTGAACCCACAACCTTCTAGACTCAGAGGCCAGAGTGCTACCACTGAGCCACAGCTGACACCCAACATAGGCAGGTTAGCAAAAGATTGTGGATGAACAGAGAGTCCCAGGAGTTTAATTAAATAATTCCATGTAAGTGTGAGTACAGCCAGAAAATACCATAGAAACTGCCAATAGCATTTTCTGTGGGGGGCATAAAACTGGTGGCTGATCCCATCCCACCAGTTTTACCCACCCACCGCTGCTGATGTAGAAAGTTCCACCCATAGATTATAAGAGCAAAGAAGAAATGATAAATTTGTTCAAATCATTGGTTTGGCTACAGTTGGGGCACTGTGTGTTGTTTTGGGGGTCCCACTATTGAAGGGACATTAAAGCCATCGAGAAGATACAATATAGATTCACCATAGTTGATGCCAGGGATGGGAAAATATCATTCTGAGGAAAGACTCAAGATGCTGGGACTATTTCCCCTTGACTAGAGCAGGCCAAGAAAAAAAAAGGTTTTTTACAATTATGCAGTTTTTTTGTTAGGGTGCAGAGGGAAAGCTTATTTCCTCAGGTTCAAGAGTGAATGATGAGGAGGAATCAATTCAAAATTATCACTCAGAGAGTAAGCAGTAAAGTTAGGACAGATGTCTTTATGCAGAGGGTTGTTGGAGCCTGGAATAATTTGCCAGAGGGAATGGTTGAGTCAGAAACTACTGTTTTCAGTGAAAAGTGGATAAATATTTGAAGCAGAGGAAGATACAGGGCTATGTCAAGAGACCAGGACAGTGGGATTCGTTTTTGGATTGCTTCAACAAAGAGCCGGCAGAAACACAATAGGCCGAATGACCTCCTTCGGCGCTGAAGATTTTTATTATTCTATGATTGCTAAAATAAACAATTTTCTGTTAACACTGAATTCCTGTCTACACATCTTCTCATTGAGGAATAAGTGCTCTGGAGAGCACAGGCAGCAGGAGGAGCTGACAGTACTGTGCTAGGCATTGAGACATTATTCCAGAATGTCTCAGCCTGTGTAGAAGCTGTGAAAAGGAAAATGGTGATTCAGATTTGGAGGTCAACCACAGATTCACCTACTAAAGTATTTTAAGATGTGGGAACAAATATATACACCCTGAATTTCCTCGGGGGTTACGGTGGGAAACTGGCAGAATCCCCAGGTACATGGCAGTAACCCAGTTGTGTTGGATCTCTGTCATTTGCCAGAGTTTCCTTAGCAACTTCTGTTCACCCCTTACAAGGCAAATAATGGGCTGGAGGCATGGTGAGGACTCTCTAATGAACCTCCATTGACTCCCCATTCCCCGACACATTGAATTCAAAATCCGAGTCCTCATTCATAAATGTTTGCAGGGTCTTGTGCCGACCTACGTCCAAAATCTCCTCCAGCTCTGCCTGCCAGTGTATACCCTCTGCCTTTCCAATTCTGACCTCCTATGTATTCCCTGCCCTCACTCCACTTACTGTGGCAGAACCTTCAGCCCCACAATCTGGAACTTTCTCTCTAAACCCCTCCACCTTGCTATCTTTCTCCCCTCCTCCAAAAGTCTCCTCGCAACCTACCACTTTGACTCTGCCTTCATACACCTCCCAACTTGTGTACTACCCATTTGGCTTTAGATTTAGACCGTTTACAGCAATTTGGACATTTTATGTTGAAGGTACTGAATAAATGCAAGGTGTTGTTGATTCGCCCTCTATATGGGTGGTCGTTCTTCCTCTGAGCTTCAGAACAAAATCAACATTGCTGCAACCAAGCTTCAAGGAGTGGTACTAATCAATGCAGAAGTACTGTTACTACATGTATTCCAGTACAAGGAAAGGCTATTAGTGTCAAGCAAAGAGTCTTAAATCTTCGATAATCCAGATAATATAGCACAGAGAACATGTGCTGCAGAATATTATATCAAGTGTATTTACATATTTAGCGACAAAAAAATTGTCATGAAGTTGCATCCTTGCAACAGATATTTTTGTTGGAAATACCTAAAATTTTTATATCAGTACGAAGCTGCCTCAGCGTACACATGGGTACCTGGTGAATCACCTGTATCTTAATACATCACCACAGGAGCATTCAAATATTTTCTCTTTACTGCACTATTTATCTTCTTTTAAAATCTTAATTTGGCAGTTAATTTCAAATGACCTTGTGTTTCATTAAACACTACGTCATTTACATTTAATAATCATACTGGATAAATACAGCAGTTGAAGCTTGTAAAAAAATCATAAGACATAAATATGGAAGCTATGAACAGTGTTAGTGCAATCTTTCTTTGCTAATATGTAAAAATCATATAATGCAAAAATTCCTCCAAACGATGAAATCTTATCATCTCCTTTTCAAAAAATCAGCATATGTAATTTTTTTTTAAGTTTTACTTTAACACTATTTTATGACTTAAAAGGTATTAACATAATGAAGCCTTTTTATTATTTATCAGTTGCCAATTTACTATCGCAGCAGTATTATTTATTGTAATAGTTGCAATCCAGGCTTAGTTTTTCACCTGGGGCCCAGAAATGCTTCTGCATCAGTAATTATGTAATTAAATTAAACCTTGATGTGCAGACTCATTATGGTGTATCCCTTTTATCAAGACACACATGTAGGTAATACTTAAAATAGTGCGCGACTGCCCACATTAACAGCTCCACTCATTTACCTTAGCTGCTACACAGCTGTGGTACAAAGCTGCAGGAGCTTGACTGGAGAAAAAATTAAGGGTTTATTCCATGTGGAGATTCATTAATTAGAAGCCTCTACTGAGGACACTGGCAGGAACTTGCAAGATCTCACCAGCAGAGACAGTAACATAATTTGCAACCATTGCTGCCAGCTAGTGTTGCCATGATATAGAAATTAAAATGATCACAACTGAACATTATCGCTGTTATTGGGTTATTTATCATCATCACCTCTATTACACAACACCAGGGTGCACTGAGCTGGCACTGAGAGGTTTCACCAACTTCTGTCTGTAGTAATCGTGCTGGCATCTTCTCAAAGTGCATCAACATCATTAATGACACAAGCTGTCAACCTTGGTGCCTTTTTTTTGGCTTCAAGTTATTAGAACACATAAAATAATTCTTCCACTGAAATATTATCTTTCCTTCCCAGCTCTCCTGTACAAACAAAACGCAGAGACTTGCAAAAGCTGCAACTTCTCACCCCCATTGAAGGGTACTAAATGGTAATTTTCATTTAAATCGGCATAACTTGTAAATTATTACATTCCTTGTACAGCCAAATTGTTTCAGTTCCATAAGAAATAAACGATGAGACAAAAGTTGGAATGACAGTCTTTGAAAGAATTCATCTTGCGCCTGATGTGATTACTGCCAGAATCTCTTTTGCAACAGCAATGAATAATCACTTGGTTACCGTCAATTTAATTGCTGCTGGTGAGGGATTCAACAAAAGGTTTTCCAGAGAATTGTGTAAAGCTGGCTGATGATGTAATGGAAGTGAAAGACTGAATAGTAAGTTACATTTGTGTTTAAAACTGTATCAGCTGCGCAATTAATGGTAGAATCTAATGCACACTAATATATTCTCAATATAAATACATGGTCATTCTCCCAGTCTTTGTACTTTTAGCATTATACGAGCAATTGCATAACTGTAGGAGCTCAAATTCTGCACAAATATCCTTGTATAGACCAACAAAATCTCATTCCAATTCAGCGCCTCCTCCTCTAGTAATGCAGGTTGTCTTGAGTCTGGGCAAATCCTGTTGGCTCCAGTAGAATAGCTGCAGCTAGCACAGTGCCCCAGAAACTAACACACTGAGTCCCTCCTATCTACTTAATGTCACAAGTTCCTCTGGAGGCTCCTTTGAATTTAAAGAGGAAAATTATAGCATTTTTTAATTGTAGATTTTTAATTGAATCTCTGTGTTGGACATTTTACGGCCAGTACTACCAAATAAGGAATACTGATCATGTGGAAGTTAAAATAATATAAATAGAAATGAGAGCAATGGGGACAGAGAGAAAGAGAAAAAGACAATGAAAATTGTGTTCGAAGTGGTTTAGGTTTTAATGAGAGTCATAAAGCTTCTCCTGACATTAATGCTTGCTTCACTATCACTACATGTGAGATGAAAACTTAAAAAGAACAGACAGACCTATGGTCCCTAATGTTTCCTTAACAGTCAATTAAATTATCTCAAATAGAAATAAATTATTTTCTGAGGCAGCATTGAAGGCAATATTTGTAATTAATTATAAGAAACATAATAAACAAAAGAGGGTGTAAGGATAAACCCAGCAATTATAGGCCAGTCAGTTTAACCTCGGTGGTGGGGAACTTTCAGAAATGATACTCCAGGACAGAATTAGCAGTCACTTCGATATGTATAGATTGATTAAGGAAAGCCAGCACGGATTTGTTAAAGGCAAATCATGTTTAACTAACTTGATAGAGTTTTTTGATGAGGTAACAGAGAGGGTTGATGAGGGCAATGCAGTTGATGTGGTGTATAAGGATTTTCAAAAGGCATTTGATAAAGTGCCGAATATTGGGCTGATCATCAAGATTGAAGCCCATGGAATAAAGGGAGCAGTAACAGCATGGACACAAAATTGACTAAGGAACAGGAAGCAGAGAGTAGTGGTGAACGTTTGTTTTTTGGACTGGAGGGAGGTGTACAGAGGTTTTCCCCATGAGTCGGTACTAGCACTACTGCTTTTCTTGATATATATTAATGACTTGGACTTGGGTGTACAGGGCACAATTTCCAAATTTGTAAATGACATAAAACTTGGAAGTGTATTGAACAGTGAGGAGGATAGTGACAGACTTCAAGAGGATATAGACAGGCTGGTGAAATGGTTGAACACGTGGCAGATGAAATTTAATGCAGAAAAATGCAAAGTGATACATTTCGGTAGGAAGAACGAGGAGAGGCAATATAAATTAGAGGATACAATTCTAAAAGGGGTACAGGAACAGAGAGATCTGGGGGTATATGTGCACAAATCGTTGGAGGTGGGGAAAACGGTTAAAAAAGCATACGGGATACTGGGCTTTACAAATAGAGGCATAGAGTACAAAAGCAAGGAAGTCAACATAAACCTTCATAAAACATTGGTTCGGCCACAACTGGAATAATGGGCATCATTTTAGCACCCGCCAGCGGGTGCATTCCTGGCGGGGGGGCCCCCGAAAATCCCGGAGCGGGACAGGAGCCCGCCTTGAACCCGTGCACTTCCGGGTTCCCCACTGACGCGCCGGCGTGCGCGCGCAGCCCCCGCTGGTGGGAATCCCGCAGGCAATTAAAGCCAGCGGGATGCCACTTGAAGCTATTTATTTTGCTTGTTCAGGTCATTAACTGACCTGATTAAGGGATTATGTGAGGAGGGGTGGGATTTTAGAGCAAACTGGCACTGTTTCCCACACTGGGGGTAACACTCCCAATTCAAATGGACCTGTTGCAGCTGTCAGCCTGTGGCAGCTGCAAAGGTCCATTTGACAGGTGTGGGGGGGGGAGGGAGACCCTCACTCATTGCAGGAGGCCACTCTGTCACTTGGGACAAAGTTTGGCCTCCACCACCCTCCTCCTGACGGTTAAAGTCACCAACCTGCACACTTACCCCGGGGTCCAGAGACATGTACCTACCTTGCGGACCCCCTCAGATGTACATCTTCCAGATGGGGGCCGCCGTAGCTGCAGTCATGACCTCCTCGGAGGGCGAACACCATCACCAGCCTCACCAGCCTCGCCATCCACGCCGTCCACCTCTGACACGTGGAGCTCCACAACAGAGTGCCGTGACACATCCACCTGTACAGCAAGAGGGAGGGCTACCGCAAAGAGAGCTGTGTCGCAGACGGCACTACCCTCGCCACAGGGTCCACAGACCAAGGCTCAGCTTCCTGGACCTCTGAGCAGCAGTGCACACGGAGGCTCAGAGTCACTCGACATGTAGTCATGGACATCTGCAGCCTCCTTCATGCCGAGCTGCTCCTGGCTGGCCCGAGCACCATCTTCTTACCTGTTGCTGTCAAAGTCACCACTGCCCTCAACAACTTCTCCTCCGCATCCTTCCAGGGTGCAACCGGGGACATCGCCGACGTCTCTCAGCCGCCTGCACAAAAGAGCCCTGCAAATACACCTACACCCACTCTGCAGTGACACAATGGGTGGCATCAGTTGTGGGTCTTCATTGTGATCTTCAGGAAAGGGCATTATTGCACAAACTAGACAAGATTCGCGAAGACGTGGCAGTAGTGGTGCCAATATAATATGTAATGTGAGTTGGTCAGAAATTCAATATAAATAACAACCATGACAAACCCTCAAACACCCTTCTGCATCCCCTTCATGCTCACGACACATTTGCCTTACGCTGCCTACTGCACATATGTGATGCATGCCCTGTGGCTGCAGCACAGGTAGTGGCAGGTTGAGTGAGGCTGACCATGAAAGAGATGCACGAGAGGGTGAGTATGAAATAGAGCCATGAGATTGTATGAGGATTGGGTTGCGTGGTAGTGGCGGGATGAGTAGTGGCGAGGTGAGTAGGTGCAGGTAAGATGATGAGGTTTGAGTGGGTATGAGGGGTGATGTGACAAAGTAGTGTTGGCAGTGCTGAAGGAGATGTGGGGTGGGGGCGGTGATGTGGCAGATGGAGTGTAGGGGAAAGAGTAAGTGTACTCACTTTGGCTGACCTACTGAGGTCATTGGAGCGCCTCCTGCACTGTATGCAGGTGGGCGATATGTTGGTGGTGCTGGTGACCTCCTCTGCCACCTCGAGCCAGGCCTTCCTGGTGGCAGAGGCAGGCCGCTTCCTCCCACCCGCCGGGGGGTAGATCTCTGTCCTCCCCCTCCTCCTCACCCCATGTATTGATACCTGGAGTGAGGCATCATTAAACTGGGAGCAGCCTTCCCCCTGGGCTGCTCCATGCTGTAATTTTTTCTGTTTGTTGCAGCATCTGTCAGTTGAGGACTGCCCCTTTAAATAGAGCTCCTCCAGCTGACAGATCTTACTGCGCATGCGCAGTCCGCCCGATGCGCAGATCAGCAGTGGGGAACCCGGAAGACCAGGTAAGTGGATCCAATTGGGCTACGATCGCGCGGGTGGCTGACTCATTTCACCGGGCGCGTTACCCACGCGCCCAATAGCCCCCCCCTGCCGAGAACCCGCAGCCCTGGTAACATCGGGTCCATTGTGTCCAGTTTTGGGCATCACACTTCAGGAAAAACGCATAGGCCTTTGAGAGGGTGCAGAAATGATTTACAAGAATGATTCCAGGGATGAGGGACTTTAGTTACATGGATAGATTGGAGAAGCTGTGGTTGTTCTCCTTGGAACAGAAAAGATTGAGAGGAGATTTGATAGAGATATTTAAAATCATGAAGGGTCTAGGCAGAATAGATAGAGAGAAACTGTTCCCATGGTGGAAAGGAAACTTTTTTACGTAACGAGTGGTTAAGATCTGGAATGCACTGCCTGAGGGGGTGGTGGAGGCAAATTCAATCATGCCTTTCAAAAGGGAACTGGATAAGTACTTGAAAGGAAAAAAATTGCAGGGCTATGGGGATAGGGCGGGTGAGTGGGACTAGCTGGATTGCTCTTGCACAGAGCCGGCACGGACTCAATGGGCCAAATGGCCTCCTTCCGTGCTGTAACCTTTCTATGATTCTATGATATAATGCATGTACAAGTAGTTTTTTTTCTCAAATATCAATTGGTCTGAATTTCTGAGTGAGGTAACCACAACAGATCATACCAATCCTGAAATACAAAGGAATTCCTCAGACAACAGCTCACTGGAGAATGTGATATGAATTTCTACTAAACATGATTTGTATTCCCTTTATTTGGTAGGTTGAGGGGTGATCTAATTGAAGTATTTAAAATTATAAAAGGATTCAATAGGGTAGATACAGAGAAACTATTTACTCTGTTGGTAGAATCCAGAATAAGATGGCACAAGCTTAAAATTAGGGCCAGGCCTTTCAGGATTGAATTCAGGAAGTACTTTTTCACCAAAGGATAGTGAAAATGTGGAACTCTCTGCCCCAAAAGGCTGTGGATGCTGGGTCAATTGAAATTTTCAAGATTAAGATCGACAGATTTCTGTTTGGTAAGAGTATCAAGGAGCATGGAAAAAAGGCGGGTAAATGGAATGGAGTTACAGATCAGCCAAAATCTAATAGAATTGCAGAATAGGCTCAAGAGACTGAATGGCTTACTATGAAGAGGTGACTATAATATTGGACAGGGGAATGTCAATGGATGTTATTTATATGGACTTCCAGAAGGCATTTAATAAGGTCCCACATAAGAGACTGTTAGCTAAGATAGAAGCCCATGGAATCGAGGGAAAAGTACGGACTTGGTTATGAAGTTGGCTGAGCGAAAGGCGACAGAGAGTAGGGATAATGGGTAGGTACTCACATTGGTAGGATGTGACTAGTGGAGTCCCGCAGGGATCTGTCTTGGGGCCTCAATTATTCACAATATTTATTAACGACTTCGATGAAGGCATAGAAAGTCTCATATCTAAGTTTGCCGATGACACAAAGATTGGTGGCATTGTAAGCAGTGTAGATGAAAACATAAAATTACAAAGGGATATTGATAGATTAGGTGAATGGGCAAAACTGTGGCAAATGGAATTCAATGTTGACAAATGTGAGGTCATCCACTTTGGATCAAAAAAGAATAGAACAGGGTACTTTCTAAATGGTAAAAAGTTACAAACAGTGGATGTCCAAAGGCACTTAGGGGTTCAGGTACATAGGTCATTGAAGTGTCATGAACAGGTGCAGAAAATAATCAAGAAGGCTAATGGAATGCTGGCCTTTACATCTAGAGGACTAGAATACAAGGGGGCAGAAGTTATGCTGCAACTATACAAAACCCTGATTAGACTGCACCTGGAGTACTGTGAGCAGTTCTGGGCATCGCACCTTTGGAAGGACATATTGGCCTTGGAGGGAGTGCAGCGTCGGTTTACTAGAATGATACCCGGAACTCAAGGGTTAAGTTACGAGGACAGATTACACAAATTGGGGTTGTATTCTCTGGAGTTTCGAAGGTTAAGGGGTGATCTGATCAACGTTTATAAGATATTAAGGGGAACAGATAGGGTGGATAGAGAGAAACTATTTCCGCTGGTTGGGGATTCTAGGAGTAGGGGGCACAGTCTAAAAATTAGAGCCAGACCTTTCAGGAGCGAGATTAGAAAACATTTCTACACACAAAGGGTGGTAGAAGTTTGGAACTCTCTTCCGCAAACGGCAATTGATACTAGCTCAACTGCTAAATTTAAATGTGAGATAGATAGCTTTTTGGCAACCAAAGGTATTAAGGAATAGGGGCCAAAGGCAGGTATATGGAGTTAGATCACAGATCAGCCATGATCTTATCAAATGGCGGAGCAGGCACGAGGGGCTGAATGGCCTACTCCTGTTCCTACGTTCCTAAAGAAAGAAAGAATTTGCATTTATGAAGTGCCTGTCATGACCTCAGGATTTCCTGGAGTGCTTTACAGCCAACAAAGTACTTTTGAAGTGTAGTCACTGTTGTAATGTAGGGAAATGTGGCAGCCAATTTGCAGACAACAAGGTCCCACAAACAGCAATGTGATAATGACCATCTAATATGTTTTAGTGGTGTTGGTTGAAGGATAAATATTGGCCAGGACATCAGGAGAACGCCCCTGATCTTCTTCAAATAGTGCCATGGGATCGTTTAAAGCACCAGAGTTGTGGTTAGCAAACAAAAGAGACTATTGGAAAGCAGCTTAATGGTAGTAACAGATAAAAAAAGCCTCATGAAACAGTTTTACTAAGCAGGCATGGCACAGAATGATGCTTTCTCAGAGACTGGCAGGGAGATTGAATATGTCACACAACCAAGATGTTCAATTCTGCATTAAGTTGTAATAAGCATATCATTCATTTGGAGGTGAGACGACATGAGCAGTCAGGAAACCCCATTTTATTTTTATGTTCTGTGCCTTAATGGACACAATTCTTCAGACACAATTTCTTCACGTGTATCAAGTCAAACTGACAGCTCCACCCTGAGTCATTCTTCATCTGACAGGAAACTTGGCTTCAATATCTACTCCAACCTCAAGTGGAACTCCCACACTTCTTTCATTCCTAAAGCTTTCTCTTTTATTCCAAGCACTTCTTTTCCTTCAGGTATTAAGTATCTAGAAAGCCCAGGCAGTATTGCCAGCATTTGTAATTTACCCCTGAATCCCATAATTTAAGAATTTCAAAAAAAATGCTTGCACTTTGTGCCAAAAAAAATTAAATTTGTAGAAAATTACTTTTTGAACTCCCCACATGAAGATTTAAAAATCATATGTAAATTGCAGGATTGGCATGTAAACCATGACTATTGACAACATAGTCCAATATTGATCCTCTATCTTAGGAGCTTCTTCCATCACACAAGTCACTCCTGAACAGAATAAAAAAAGTTCATTATCTGATAAGCAATCTTCAACTCATATCTAGCCTCTAACCTTTCCTTCTCCAGCACAACCTTTCTTTCCTTCATCTATGTCATCCATCCTCCAATGGTCAGTGCTCCTTCCTCTCATTCCTTCTAAACTCCAAATACATCATCCTACAAACTCTATTTCCTCTTTATATCCTCTTCGTGTTGTTTTAAGACTCGTTACATACTATGATTCATTGCTTTCCCAGGACCTCCAAACTATACAATCTCCCATCTCCTTCTTACAATTTTTAGACTTTTAAAACCAAAGCATGTCACCATCCTAATCACTGGTTCCTCATTTTCTCCTTCACTCTTCTCAGCATTAGTGGTGTCCTACTCCATGGGTTTTAAGCTCTTCAACTTGGTTTCTAAATATAAATGGAGAAAAACTGCAGGACTAGAAAGGAAAATAATTATTTTTCAAATTATGCAGTTCTGATGTCAGGTTTAAGCACTGCTCGGGTAATTTCATTGCGCTCAGCAGTAATCCTGTCTTGTATCTCAATGCAACTCCCCAAGAATTACTTGATATCGAAGAATAAAATCCACTGTCCAATAAATACAAAAACAAATAATTTGTTCAGATTTTTTTTTAAAGTATTTATCCCTTAACCCAACATTATTAAAACAAATTATCTAGTCATTATCACATTGCTGTTTGTAAGATCTTGCTGTGTGCAAATTGGCTGCTGCATTTCCCTACATTACCACAGTGACGGCACTTCAAAACTACTTCATTGACTGTAAAGCACTTTGGGTCATCCGGAGGTCATGAAAGGTGCTATATAAATGCAAGCTCTTTCTTTTCTTTCTTTGGAGGTGTCTGGTGCCAAATGACCTTGCTGAAGATTGATGTGGTCACTAAACCTGCCAGGAAAGCCCGAGCAGTATTGTTGTGTGGTTGAGCACCTCTCTGCAACCACTCCAATTATATGTTTTTGTATGTACATACCGTAGTGCAAAAAATGGTTTCAATAAATATCCTTTATTGTGTCTTTAAAGCACAATGGTCACACATAGGCAGGTTTTGTAAAGAGGCTGTACAGAGCAGGGGCGTCCAACCTTTTTAAGCTGGGGCCAGATCCAAACGCTATAACTAGTGTGGGCCATGTCTGGTTAAATTGCTTCTGGATCAGGCAGAATCCAACATAATCACTTTCTTTTCTAATAAAGATTTCCACAATTTATTGGAGTAGGATTTTAAAGCTTTCCAGGCATCAAATGATTTGTGAGTGCTGGCAACACTGTGTGCACGGTTTCCTATTGATGCTTATTTAAAATCAGGATGCTCATACATGAGAAAAATCAGAACACCTATATACTAAACACTGAAACCACGATAAATTAACATTCAATCCACCACTCACACACCATTAATTCAATCCCCACCCACTATAAATTTAATCCCCACTCACCAAAAATTCAATCCACCACATATTAAAATTCAATCCACACCCATTACGAATTCAAACCATATGCACTAAAATTCACACCCTACACAAACCAAAATTTGCAGCCTGTTCCTTGCTTATCTGTTTCGCTGGCTCTTGCCTCCTGCTCTTTGTATCCTGAGTTAAGTTGTGTGCTCTCCTCTTCCCGGCCTGGCCTGGATTGCTCCACCGATATTCACTGCTACCATGCTTGGTCTGCTCCACTCAATGACGCCCCTTCAACCACCCCCCTCCATAACCTTCTCCATTTCCCATTCTCTAAAATTGCTATTTCTTCTTCTTTGGTTGAAGCATTTTGAACCTTCCTGGAGGACTAGTAAAGGCTGCTTCCTGTTTGGTGGAAAAAGGCTGCTTGCTTACTTGCTTAAAGCTTAAAGAATTTCCATTCCCCCAGGCCTGGAAAGTTCAAAACACTACAGCAACAGGAGAAGAAACTTATGTGCATAAATATGTATCAAAACAAAAACATTTTTTAAAATGATTCACAAAGATGATATCAGAACTGGGAGAATATACTTATCAGGAAAGACTAAATGGAAAAGAGAAGGCTGAGGGGTAACCTGACAGAGGTCTTTAATATAATGAAAGGGTTTGATAGGATAGACGTAAAGAAAATGTTTCCACTTGTGGGGGAGTCCAACACTGGAGGTCATCAATATAAGATAGTCACTAATAAATCCAATTGGGAATTCAGGAGAAACTTCTTTACCCAAAAGAGTGGTAAGAATGTGGAACGTGCTATCACAGGGAGTAGTTGAGGCAAATAGTATAGATGCATTTAAGGGGAAGTTAGATAAGCACACAAAGGAGAAAGGAATAGAAGGGTATGCTGATAGGAGTAGATGAAGTAGGGAGGAAGGAGACTCATGTGGGGCATAAACGCTGGCATAGACTAGTTGGGCCAAATAGCCTCTTTCTGTTCTATATCCTCAATGTAACTCAATGTACCTCATTGTAACCATCCGAGAATGCTGAGGGCCAGATAATAGTAGCTGGTGAACTGACCCTGACCCATTAGTCATGTCTTGGACATACCCGGTTTACAATATAGGATGAGTGCAAGGGGTAGCTCATAAAATCATAAAATCTCTTAGACCTCCTTGTGAATGATGGACCTACATGGAATGGGGGGAAGTATGAAGGGTATGAATACACATTTTAGACAAACCAAAATACTTATCATTGAGTATATCTACATAACAATTTTGTTTTAAAATTACACACATTAAAACCTTTACACCATTTTCTCAGCCACAAATACATAAATAGAATTCTTGCATACGTGCACACTTCTTGTGTACATGTACTTTCTCCAACATTTTTCTATCATGCCTATTTCCATCATACTTTTTCTGTCCTGTCTGTTAGAGTTTTCTGTCATGATTATTCCTTTTATTTACCTTTGATTGAGTACTCCAAATTTGGTCTCCAAGGTAGGTGGCGATGTTGGTTTTTTTTTATTCGTTCACGGGATGTGGGCGTCGCTGGCAAGGCCGGCATTTATTGCCCATCCCTAATTGCCCTCGAGAAGGTGGTGGTGAGCCGCCTTCTTGAACCGCTGCAGTCCGTGTGGTGAAGGTTCTCCCACAGTGCTGTTAGGAAGGGAGTTCCAGGATTTTGACCCAGCGACAATGAAGGAACGACGATATATTTCCAAGTCGGGATGGTGTGTGACTTGGAGGGGAACGTGCAGGTGGTGTTGTTCCCATGCGCCTGCTGCCCTTGTCCTTCTAGGTGGTAGAGGTCGCGGGTTTTGGAGGTGCTGTCGAAGAAGCCTTGGCGAGTTGCTGCAGTGCATCCTGTGGATGGTGCACACTGCAGCCACAGTGCGCCGGTGGTGAAGGGAGTGAATGTTTAGGTTTACTTGTAGCGGCGACCACTCAGCTGAATCTCCAGGATAGGTGGTACCCTAGATCTCTTAAAATCAGGCATGTGGTCCACTGCCCCCAGCCCCATCCTCTGGCTTTCGTTTGCAGTTGTTGTTCCCCAACCCACCACAACTTCCTCAGAGTATTTGTTTTAAATAATATAGGTTTTGCTAGGATTTCTTAAAATGTTCCCCCAGCAGTGACCTAGCAAAACCTGTATTATTTAAAACAAATACTCTGAGGAAGAAACGTAAATGAATTTACTTCATCCACCTACCCCATCTGCCTGTGTGCCCATGACCTTTCCCTTCCTTGCTTTCAACTAGTACCTCTTGGCACACCCATCTGACCCCTCCCCTCCTGCTGCTCTCATTTCCCTACACACAATGCCGAGAACCCATGCCTTTCCTCCTATCTGCAATGTCAACTTATAGAATCATAGAATGGTTACTGCACAGAAGGAGGCCATTTGGCCCATCAAGCCTGTGCCTGCTCTTTGTAAGAGCAATCCAGTTAGTCCCATTCCCCTGCTCTTTCCCCATAGTCCTGCAAATTTTTTCCCTTCAAGTATTTATCCAATTCCTTTTTGAAAGCCATGATTGAATCTGCTTCCACCAGCCTTTCAGGCAGCGCATTTCAGATCATAACCACTCGCTGTGTTAAAAAGCTTTTCCTCATGTTGCCTTTGGTTCTTTTGCCAGTCACCTTAAATCTGTGTCCTTCGGTTCTCGACCCGTCCGCCAATGGGAACAGTTTCTCTTTATTTACTTTATCTAAACCCTTCAACCTGCCCCTGATAAATCCCCTAACACCATGCTTTCATCAGTGGTTGTCTGAAACTCCCTTCCCACTATCGGAACCCTGCAGGAGCCACCTGCCAGCACTCCCACATCCCATAACTCCCCTCACCAATGGTCCAATACTTTAGCACTGCTGTCCCAGCACTCTCACACTCCAACCACCCTCCTAGCCAATACTTCCTCCCATTGCTTCCACACACCGGGACCCCTCTTACAATACCACACCCCAAAACCCCACTCTGACTCCTATCAGACCCTAATATCCAGATACCCACTTCCGAGTGGTCTCAAACATTGTGGACCCCTCCGATTCCTCCCTTATCCTCTTCCTGACTTTACCAGACTCCCGTAAGCCTCCACTGCTTTCTTGGGACCCCGTACGATTCAGTACTGCCAAGCTCTTGATCTCCCACAAATGTTGCTGGGCTCCAGTTTCTCTCTTCAATGCTACAAGGCCACCCCCATACCTCCTGATCCTGATACTCCCAGATCTAGGAAGCTCAAACCCAGCGTTCTCAGCCCAAGATTCCCACCAGTGCTCCCAGGTAGTAGGACCCGCTATTGTAATTTGAGTCCTCTCCAGATATTTGGGGTAAATTTTAACCCCACGAATGGGTGGATTGGGGACGGGTGGGAAGGTAAAAATTGTAAAAAACTGAAACTCGACTCCAGCTTGCCTCCATCCCGCCCACTTCTGGTTTTAATGGAGGCGGGTCGAGGGGTGGGCGACCATCCCACTCTCAGGAGGCAGGTTGGTCAGTGAAAACTTTTAAGGAGGCTCTGGGCCTCCATTTTGACAGCTTTTTTATTTTAAACACCTGGGATTCCCGGGCCCTCTGCTTCATGTCATCTGAGAGGAGGCAAAAAGGCCCAGATCAGCAGGTAAGTGCCTTTATTGCACTGCTTGTGGGCTAGGAGGAGCAGGATTGCTTCCTCCAGGCCCAACAAGCTTTCCTGCCGTGATCCCACACACGCGATCGGCTGACCCTCCCCTCCGTCATGTCCAACCCCCCCTCCACCATCACCGACCCTCCCCCCAATGATCTCCGACCCCGCTATGATCTCTGACCCCCCCCCCCCCCCCAACTGTCCAACCCCTCCCCAATGTCTCCCTCCGATGACTGACTCCCTCCGATGACCCCCAACCCCAATGACCGACCCCACCCTCACCCCAATCTAAGACATATCTACTGGCATCCACTCCCTGGCTGTTCTCCTGTCTGACTGATTGCTAGCCTGTTAATCTGGCTGGCCTGTCGGGCGGAAACCTACAAAAAAACAAGACCACGTTTTTTTAAATTTCAAGAAATACACCAAGATGGCACGCAACATGTTCCGGATTGTAAGTAGATACTTGACATTTAGCAGCAATAGGGAGGGGAGAGGATTGTGCAGTTTAGCAGCACTGAGGGGCCCTGGGTTTTGATAGCAATGTGATAGGTGTGGTGAGGCAGAATTGGGGAAGGCTCCTACGATTTGGTAATACTGCGGCAGGAGTCAATAATAGTTTTCATATTTAAGATCTTTCCTCAAAGAATTGAACATTTCCTTCCCTTATTTCCCTCAACAGCTGCATTTAATTAATTGGACTATTTCTGATCTGAAAGCATAAACAAAACATGGCTGTAAATAATTATTTTCTGTTTTTGTGAAGTGAAATTTTTAGAATTTGATTTTTTGTTTGGAATAGATAAGCTCAAATAGCTTTACAATATCAAGAAAGGCATTGAGAGAAGATAAAATTAAGTAAAATTTTCTATTAGCAACAACTTTTCAAATTCTCATATGTCTATAATGGCCTGTTTCAGTGCTGTAAATTCTATGTCTATATAAAAGCATTATTATTGAACTCTAATTGTCCCTCTCCCTATCTGATTGGTTAGTTGTCTCTGATTTATGCTCTCTCTCTCTCAACACTAAAAATGAAGTAATTGATAACAAAAATTAAATTGTCTGAAAAATTTATTCTGCTGCTTATTTGCAATTCATTTGGAAAAACTGAAAGAAACTACCTTTCCACTTGTATTGAGACTAACCTACCGATCCAGAGCTGGAAGTTATGCAGACTGCACATGTTCAGACTGCAGCATTTTCCTTTAACTGACAAACTTGTGATTGTTCTCCATGCTTGAAACCAATACATGTGCATTGCTTTTCGAAGATGCTTGTGCCAATTAGATTCAGACTGGCTTTTTTGTATATAAAAGTATGACTCCTAAGATCAATTCAGACCACAGAGATTCTGACTTCTATAAGGCAGGCTGCAAAGGATCGGTATACTTTTTTTTAAAAATGTGAGACACAAAATTTGCTTATGGAAAAGTGGGATACCTAAAGTATGATGGATGAACACATGCCACACACTAAAGTTTTTTTATATGCTAGAGGAAGCTATGATTTTTTTAATGATAGGAGAGATGTAGTATGTGAAAGAGAATTTAATGGATTTCCTGCAGTTACACATGAGGAGTCGAGACCATGTACAGTCTGCAGGTGAAGTGGATGTAGAGGGTAGGGGATTATTGGACCAGGACATGCTGACGTAATTTAGTTGCCATTTTCAAGTTATGTATTCTCTTCTTATTTTGATATAATATTTTATATTATCTATCGTTGAGTAGAAAACTGTATGACAATTTTGGAACCAAAGAAGTTGAGTTAATTGGAGCTTAGGAGTTTTGCTGCAGTCCAAACTGAGGAACTAAGAGATGCAAAATGAGGTGTTACAGTGCCACCTCTGTCAGGAAGTTGTAATTACAGCGTGACAAGTTTACATGGACAGTTTCCATTATAAATGTGGGCACAGAAACGTTAATTTAAGAAAGTAGAGAGTGAAGCTGAGTGGGAAAGGATCAAAAAAAAAACTAAGAAGAAAGTTTTATGTAAGGAAAGTAAAAGGGATGAGCAGGACTGATTTGGAATGAATTAAGAAATCACCAGAGGAAGAAAGCTGGACTGAACCTAAGAAAAGAGCAGGGCCAAATGGGAATAAATGGAGAAAGCACTGGAGGGAGATAGTTTAATTGAAGGTGAGAGGGAGATTAAGTAGGAATGAGTGTGGGTGTATAGCCCTTCAAGAATGTAAAGTTTAATTGCTGTCAATTAAATACTGGATAAATTCATGTTCAAATCCATTCAGAGACTGAGGTACTGTAAGCCTGCTATGTTTGAATGTTTGTTTGAATGTTCCAAATGGCTACCTTTGTTTCTTTATCCTTTTTTGAGTGACACAGAAATTAGACAACTTTTGGCATCTTAAGTGTGACAGACATGAAGCGTACACACATATCGGGGGAATTTTCCATTTCTTTTCGCTGATTTAGAATCGGCCGAACCAGCGCAAAAAGATCATGGAATTTAAAGCGTAGGTGAGTTACGACCAAAACCACTTACACTCGTGTTTTCCATGCCTTAAACACCATTTCAAGATTCAATTTGCCTGAAACAGGCTCCGCCCACAAACCTGGCCACGCCTCCAGGTCGACATTGCGCATTTCCACCGATTGTGCTAGTTAGGGGAGGCTCTTCAAATTGCACTCATTTTCTTAGGCGCAAAGGCACTAATAGGCATATTTTTAAAGTTGTTTCGTATCAAAAAATATTTAATTTACTAAGAAACTGACTAATGTACACCAATGAAATTATTAAATGGTTCAATATAGTTTTTTTAAAGTCATTTTCAGTGATTTTAAATCAGGTCTTCACAGGACTGGACACCTTTATTAAAAATGCTTATTTTTGGTGATAACACCATTTTCAGCTATATTATTAAAACTGCACCAGGTTACCACTCTTAAATACATCAAGGAATACTTTTTAAACAGAAAGAAATAAAAAATGATTACGTTCTGTTACGCTGCCTGATTGCGCTGGTTCATGAAAGATTTTACATTTGTGATTATGCAAATTAATTTTAGCGGAAACTTGAACCATAACCTAACCAATGCAGTTTCGAGCCCATTTTGGGGGCAATTTCCTGATTGGGCCCAAAGTAGAAACACTACACCATCAAGTTTTTACCAGCATTATAGATACAGAGGTAGATATAGATACACACAGACACAGGAATATTCCATTTGCAACATACAGATCCAAGCTTTGCATTATTACTAACTAAACTAAAACATATTTTTCATATTTCATGTACAGTTTATTTTATTTGACCTGTCACCCTTAAATAAAAGCATGCGAGTAACCATTACATCAAACTATTACAGAGCAAGAAACAAAATGAGTATTTGGGGCATTTCGCACTTAATTCTTCTTGTTGGGAACTCTTGCATTTGTAAATGAGTTTGCTCAGCTGAAATTTTGTGAAAGAGGAATGTGTGAATGACTTTGGCTAGTACCAAAGACACACATGAAAAATGCTTACAATAAAGCTGCAAAACTGTTTGATTTTAATAGCACCACAGTGTACTTCCATTATATAGTGCTACGAACATAAAATAAAACATTCTTTCTAACCAGCACATTGCATTTAGTGGAAAGAATATTTTGCAAGACACAAGTAATGCGTGAATGTGATGAAAACAGATCTCAAAATTAATCAGTTTTACAACATCGAAAATCTAACATTTATCTTAATTAATGCAGGTAAAATCATTCTAAAACATGAATCAAAATAAAATCCTTGGGACTTCACACCATTTTATTTTGTTTCTGTTTTAGAACAGCTGGCTGTTGAGGTCACGAATGCTTTTAGTACACGTAGCCATTAGATGACAAAGTGGAATTTATGAAAATGGAAGTCTTGTCCTTCAATCTTAAATATGCAATTTTGTCGGGCAAAACAAGGCAGTAGCACAGTACAATTCAATACCATTTGACAAGGTTGGATTGACGCTTTATCTTAAAACCTTGATGTGTATTATGTTGTGTTGTGACCATCTGAACTGCACAGATTAGAATGTTTCCTAACTGCTATCAGCTACATAATTTTTGCCTGCAGCAAAATCCTAAACAGGCATAATAAACCAGGCAAAAAGTCTACACTGATGAAATTGAAGCTATAATTTCCAGATGCCTGACATTTATGGCTTGGTACTATTAGAACTCAAGTGCCTATTTGTTTTGCACACTGCTTTTATCCTGCTTCAAACATTTATAATGAAAATGAAAGCTTTTCACCAGGTACAGCAGATGTCCTACATCAAATGGAACACCAAAATAATCAATGTGACACTAAAATCATTCCAGCAAATATAATCGCATTAAACATTCATGACAAAATGTGCAAATTGTACACCTATATTCCGAAAACCACATTTAAACAAATTTTATTCAGTTACTAAATAACTACTTCAAAATAACCATTGAATTAACCATTATTATATGAGCATTTCCTTATAGATTTTTTAAAAATTAATTTACTGTTGACAAAAGATAATTTTCTGTCTATTTCTAATGACATATTAGAGGTTCAGCACAACCTGCAGAATATCCAAACATTTTAAAAACCCTTAATCTGGTCCTCTTCATTTGGGGAGTGTGACTGTATTCCTTGTAACATTCAAGGACTTCAAAGGCTTTCCCTGGAAATAAATATTTAGTGTTTCTAAATATGAACATGAGATTTTAGTAACCAAGATGATTCAAGATATTAATGGGAGGTTGGTGGATAATTTAAGGGGAATTAAGGATAAGTTTAGGAGGTAACTTCTGTAACATACGCAGGCTTTATTTAGCCCTAGGTCTATGTATGCCTGGAATGAGTCAATAACCTTAGATCCAGTGTATCCCACATACCCATCTAAACAACAATACAATTCTACCAGTAATATAGCTGCAAGATTGCCTCATATACCCCATTTAACCTATACAACAACCCTACTTCAGTCACTTCAAGGTGGGAGAAACGGTTTGAGTGTGCTAGGATGGATTTTGATACCACCAATACTATATGATACAGTTTTGCCCTTGATGATGAGGGTGAACATTGCAAGACATATTTGATATGCTGTCTGATACTGGAAATGCTGCTGACCTTGGTAACACTAAGTCGTAACTGATCTTTTTTTCCCCAAGCAAAATACAACACGTTAGTCAATGATATTTCAATGTGTTGCAAAACCAAGAATGAATCTGTAGATGTATTTTGCACACATCAATGTCAACAAGCAACAAAATATGATATCACTGATGCGAGCTGGGAAATTGAAATATTGTGTCACCACGCCAGAGAAAAAGATTGCACCTTATATGAGAGGTTAGAACTGGCCAGAGGATTTGATCTAGCCAAAAGTCATATGGCAGATGTAGAAACCAGGCAACAAATCTCCATCAACTACATAAATACCAATGAAAACCATATACTGCAAAGGTGAGACCAGTTAGGCCAAGTCAACTCCCATTGTCTGCAGTGGAAAGTACCCTCACACTGGTAATTGCCCAGCAAAGAGCAAAAGAATGCCATGTTTATGGGAAATGAGGTCAGTGATCCAAATGTAAATGGCCACAAAAAGATCTAATGCATGTTGGCCCAGATACATATCCACAAAAAAATATAGCCAGTAAAAACAGAACCATGTACATGAAGATACTGAAAAGAACTTACAACTCTGGAAATGATGATGCATATTTATTCATCATATTAGAACAGCGCACCATGCATTCAATAATCAATAAACCAACAATAGATTTTCAAGGTGTACCAATTCATGTCTTTGTTGGTATTGTGTATTTATGGAATATTATTGTTGATGAATCCAGTTACCGATCCATTGTTGCTGGTTCTGAATCTCAAGTGGAGCTCCATCACATGCAGATCTAGTTATTGACACTTGGCACAGATATCTCTTTCCATGTTTGGTAAAGTTTTTGCGTGCATCGACTCCAACAAGCAAATAAGCAGTTTTAACTAAGATGCTCATCAGGCCTGCAAAGTCTGGTTGTCTACTTGGCTTGGTCCAAATACAGCTCAAGCACTGTCATTAGTCTAATTTCAGCAGTAGAAAGCTTCAAAAAAAAAGTTGAAAAAAGACTAGCAGTAGCTATGGCTGGTTCTCCATGAGCTATCTGTCACTGAGTATGATATCATTCTACACAGTAAGCATATAGTCATCCCCTTAGAGCCAAAGGATTGATGGATCCCTCTCACCCACATTGATCATCAAGAGATAGCCAAAATCAAAGTCCTCCTCAAAACCAAAGCCAGAACCAAAATGTGGTTCCCAGGCATGGACAATAAGATTGATTTTAAATGATGTCTCAGTTGTCTGGCAACAACTGCAAAGTACAATACAGCACCACTCACTAAACTAGATCCATCTTAAAGGAAGAAAGGGAGGCACCGTATTGAAACAAACACCATGCAGTGACTGTATCCTTTGTAAGAACCAACGATTTCTCCTCCAAATAAATAATCAGTATTTACAAGGACAAACATGATCAGAAGAGAGTGCAAAAACATTGTATCGAAACTTTTTTCCAGTCACCAACTTGGAGATGATTTCCGAATGTCATCAGGCTGTACCCATGTACCTTGTAACTAAGGTGCACAAATATTAACAGAATCAAAAAGTACAAAAGTACATAAATGAAGTGAAAGCAAAAGGGTGATTTATTTGTTTTTCATCCCTTGTGCTTTTGATTCGATTAACCTGTTGATGTTACTGGTGCTCCTTATCTCATTACATCATACGCAGATACTGCAGTCCTCTGACCTTGCCTTCATTTCAGACTGGAGATTGCCAACAAGTTGCCTCTTCATTCTCATGACTTCAATGTGAAGTTGTGGGATCATCCTGTATGGGATCGGCAAATTAATTTTCAGTAGATTAAACTGCAAATAACTCCACAAATTGAAGCTGTTGAAATGAATAATGCAGTGCTTGCCAGAATAAATAGCACCAACAAAAATTTAATAGGGTTTTATTTTTGATCTATTAAAATAGTTTGCCGATCTAAATTTTGAAGGATTTTTTTTTAAAGTTTATACCGTTGACATTCCTCGCCTCTGAATCATTGAACCCGACATTAGGAGACACAGTCAATTCTTTCTTCTACCCTCTTTCCTGAATATGCATACTGGGGTAATTGTGAGCAGTCCCCTGACACCATCACAGGTAAACTTGATCCTGCTCTTGCCTGACATTCACTTCCAGCAGGGGCCACTAGATAGTAGATCAGGAGCAGGAACCCTGCCTAATTTTCCCCTGTATAGCTCAGGGTCACTGCTACGTTATCAGATGTCAGCTAGTGCATCAATTAGGGTTCCACATATGGCACCACAGATTAGGAACTAGACCTGGGACTTCTTGTTGTGTATTGCCCAGTACTAGACCAGATGATACCACTAACCCAACAGGAAGCCAACCAACCAGTCGGAGTATAGATTCCTCCCTCAGCTGGTCTCCACTGGCTGGATAAAGGGACTGTAAAGAAACTTCAAGGTACTACTACAAATAACTTATTAGAAATGGCATTTTTCTAGCCATTGTTAGAAACAGTGGATGATAGTTTGAATTAAAAACATGTGTCTTCAATGTTCAATACTTATTTCAACAAGATATAAATCATGAGGTTATGCAGTTTTAAAGCGGAGTGTAAATGTTAAAAACAAGCTGAATTCAATCCACAATAATACAGTACTAGTTGGTCATTTTAGTGGAGAATTAAATCCATCACTCTTAAAAGGTATCAAAATAGGCACAAACAAAACAGATTTTTGCCACATAATATTGGTTTGTCGAAATTTCTAATCTGACCAAAGACCGAGCATTTATCAAATTGAAGATATTAAATGGAAAGTATTTAATATCATTGTAAAGCTAGATGCACTCTGAAATCAGCCAATTATCAATCCGAAGTATTGTGCTTCAAGTCAACAATCTGTAAATAAAGCCCTACATCCACAGACTTTTGGATCAAATCATCTGAGCAGCAAGGCTTAGAAAATCCCTTAATCCCTGCTACACTTTTTACTGGTATTCATGTAAAACTGTTTTATTGCTGACAGCACCTGTAGCCCTAAATCCATTACTGTTTGATTGGGTACTTATGGATTACGCGATGAAGCAAAGGTGATTACATTTGGAACGGTTGTGATCAGATAATATTGCATTCAGGTGCTTCATAACAACTCTGGTTTGCCGGAATGGCACTTTCTGCATAATAGGCCAAGACGACTGTAAAACCACAGAGCTGCAATAAAAGATCAGTATACATTCAATCCCAAAATTACATTGTTTATAGAATTTTTAAAATGAGACCTAGCAAAGATTCCACAAAGATTTGGAGCACATAAAATATTTTCTGAGCAAACCACTTAATCTAAAACTGACCAGGTGCAGTTAGATAGTGGTTGCTTGGCAAAAAAATATATTGAATGTTTTTCTGCTCTCCAAGGTCAAGTGAGATTAGTTTTTAACTCATGATTTTCTGGGCTCTGTTTTTTGCGAGATGAATTTGTGGTAAAGTTTTGTTTCATCAGAAATAAAGACATTGGAGGAATGTGATTGATGGATATAATGTGGAATGGCTGGTTTAAGCTTGCGTTTCTGTCAGTAAAGTAGTGCCACTTTGTAATAGTCTTCCACTCTGCGACTAACCACAGCAACAGCCTAAAGTACAAAGTACCCATTAGAAACTCATAGTAAGTCATTCAATGCATTCAAGTGAGTCTTCAAGCTAACAGCAACTATTATATATTAAAAATGGTGGGGCAGGCTTCCCCCGCCCCCCCCGGCAGCTGGTGGGCAGAACGATCAATGCAGTTGCTCGATCACATGGACAGAAGCCCTGGCCAATTTTGACAGCCAAGCCTTATTTGCATTTCATTGACAGGGTCCCAGGGATTGGGATTGCTGTTGCACAGCCTACCCAATCAGGGGGCGGGATTTCCACCTGAGAATTAAATATGAATGTGTTATTTTTTTTAAATTGTGACATAAACAGAGTTTGCTGTGGCTGGAAGCAATAGATTGTAAAATACCTACAGTGGTGATGCAGAGTATGGGCAACTCAGCTTGCTTTGTGGTGATGTTCAGTAGCATTGGGACCATATTTTGTGATATGAGTATGATTTTATGACACCAGAAAATGTCTTCTATTTTCCTCAGTCTCTTAATAACAGCAGCTCATGTTTGTAGCATTTTAAAGGGTGAATGTACCTCTGATTGAGAGATATCGAGTCACCCTGAGGAGAGATTGCACTGCTGATTTTTCATAATTTCTCAACAATTGTTATTTGTTCAGTGTTCCTGAGAAGAATAAGTTTTGTGTTTTCTCCACTTGCTTGCAACATCTGTAGACTGTCGAAGACTAGAGCTCCAAGGTCCAGTGACATAGCAGTGGAGGTCCTCGTGGAACAAGTGTGGGAAAGGAGGCAGGTCCTCTTTCCCAGAGATGGCACCAAGGGTCCCAAAGAAGACACAGCAGCAATCCTGGAAGGAGGTTGCTGAGGTCACGGCACCTGCAGCATCACCCCAAGGATCTGGGTTCAGTATAGGAACAGGTTTAATGACTTGACCAGGACATCAAGGATGAGATGTAGATCATTCTGTTACCATTTACATGTGTAACAACTTTCCAGATCAGTTTTCTGGCACACTACCCCCCAAGCATGCTCAACTCCCCTACCCCCACACTCTGTTATGCTTCTTCTCTCACAGCAGATCTCCTTGTTACAAACGTACAGTCACCTGTTGCTCATGCCCTCGCAATAGTCACAAACAGCAGTCTGCATACACCTGCTCACACCTCCCCTCCTCAATAAAACAAAAAGTATTGTTAAATCCATGGGTTTGTTATATTGGAATGTATAACTTTAAGTGCATGAGCATAGATTCAGAAACAAAGGGAATAATCCCTAACATCAGTTATTTGCTTTGCTCCAGGGTGTCAGGTTATTAACCTTGAAAACCTTTCAGTACAGAGAGTATTGGCATTGATGTAGGTAGTGCCGGCCTCTTGTTTCCTAAATTTTGGATTTCTTCTGAACAATATCCACATTTCCATCTAAAAGGAGATTTTTTGAACACACATGAAAGTTAAGTCCAAGACATTATCATCACTGTGAAAAACAGTCTTATAATTTGTTGATCCAACTGCATCTAAGACTGCAAATGAGCTGTTAAACTAACGCATACTGTGATGAGAGAGAGTGATGGCCTTGAAAGATTTCAAAGCCTATCATTGTTAGTCCAAAATAATAAACTAAATTTTGGGAAAAAAATTGTGCAGGCAACACACATTTTCACCAAGAATATTTGAACAAATTTACGTTTTACACCTGTATTCTCATCAAAAGTCAAATTATTGGAAGTGGAAAAATATTTTTCACAGAAAATATTTTCTTCACCTTCCTTCCAATCACAAGACTCTGCATAATTGATATGTTTACCAAATGTTTACATATTCCTAGGAGATGGCAAGGGAGAGGAACATTCTGTGTCACTGGGGATGAAGTGACATATTATATTATTTGAGGCCAAAATGACGTACTGGTTTAGTACTAAATCCAGGATTACTGGATTTTTAAAATGATGTCTGGAATGAGATAAGAGGCAGGTCACATGACCTAACAGGAAGTATTAGTGTTCTCCATACTTGTGTTGCTCCCAGTTAAAACTGGTTACAAATTAAATAGCAATGTGTTTTTTTTTAAAAATTGTGACATAAACAGAGTTTGTTGTGGCTGGAAGCAATAGATTGTAAAATACCTACAGCGGTGATGCAGAGTATGGGCAACTCAGCTTGCTTTGTGGTGATGTTCAGTAGCATTGGGACCATATTTTGTGATATGAGTATGATTTTATGACACCAGAAAATGTCTTCTATTTTCCTCAGTCTCTTAATAACAGCAGCTCATGTTTGTAGCATGCAACAAAGGAAGGAGCAGGAAGAGTATTAAATGTCCACCATCAATTTAGGGAACAAAATCCAGTCAGTTCTTACAACACACACTGATCTAGGTTTTCCAATCATAACACCAAATGTAACCCATTTAATTTAAATGGGTTACTGTCAGTGTTACAATTGGAAAACATAGGGAATGTCATTTTGGAGTCTGGTACAGCTACATGTAATGCAACTTAAAAAGATTAGTGTCTTTCCAATGGCCTAAGCACACTGTCACTATTTCATGTTAACTTCTCTGGGGCTAGAGAGAAAATTACTATCTTTTCTTCTTGCAAAAACCTTTTCTCTTTACAGACTTAATCCCGAATACCAAAATAAATAGATTCTAGAAATATCAATTTCAAAGAAGGATTGATTAAAAAAAAATTTCAGGATAGGAGTACATTCTTGAGTGTAGAACACAAAAGTGTACAATGGGCCCAGAAATTGCTTAAAAAAGAACGGTGAGCTTTTTTACCGGAGCAAGTTCTGGCATTCGCACGAGCAGTGAAACGCGGAAAGCTGGAACTTGTTCCTCTTGTTTTGCCCTTTAGTATGACAGCTTCAGATTCAAAGGATATCGCTGGCTGCAATCAGTAGAAACAATAGACCAGCGCCAACTTGCTTATTTGTCCATCTGGAAAATAAGTAATATTGCCACAAAACAGGTACGCTTCAAAATACCAGGGCCTAAATTTTAACACTGAGCCGGGAAAAGGGTGGGGGGGGGGTAGAATTCCTGACGGGAAGCCCGGAAGTACGGGTTTCCCAGACGTCCTTACGAATTTGACGTAAGGATGTCTTTTTTTGGTCGGTTTCCTGCCCGACAGGCCAGCCTGATTGATAGGCTGGCCATCAGTCGAACGGGAGAAGAGGAAGGAAGCGGATGAGGGAAGGTAACTCTTAGATGAGGGGGAAGGGGGTTATCGGGGGATCGGGGTCAGGAGTCATAAATCATCAGGGGGTCATCGGGGGTTGGGAGTCATTGGGGGTCTGGGTCGGGGCCGGGAGTCAGTGGGGGTTATCGGGGGGAGAGGGGGAGGGGGGGGTTGGAGTCGGGGGTCATCTGGGTCATCAGGGTCGGGGTCGGGAGTCATCAGGGGTCGGGAATCATCGAGGGTCATCGGGGGGTCAGGAGTCACCAGGGATCAGGAGTCAGATGGTCATCGGGGGTCAGGGTCGGGAGTCATCAGGGGTTGGCAGTCAGTCAATGGGGGGTCTGGAGTCATCGGGGGGAAGGTCGGGAATCATCGCCGGGGGTGGGGGGGGGGTGGTGGGCGGGGGTTTGGAGATTGTTGGGGGGTTCACTTCAGGTAGGCTTGTTGGACCTGGGGGAAACACGCCTGCTCCTCCTGCAGTGCAATTAAGGCATTTACCTGCTGTTTCGTCTCCTCTCATGAGGCGTGAAGTAGCAGGCCCAGGAATCCCAGCCCCTAGGGGTTAAAAATAAAAAAGCTGTAAAAATGGAGACCCACAGTCTCCTTGAAAGCTTTCAGTGACCAACCTGCATCCTAAGAGCTTCTTCGATTATTTCTCACCCTCTCTTTTCTTCGCTGTCTATAACTGGATTTTACGTTCCAGCTTGCAGAGACTCTTCGCAGCTTGTCAAAAATGCTGCAATCTGAATGGTCGAGGGGAGAGAGTAATCCTCTCGCTCCTCGCATGGATCCTAGCTTTGCTGGAGCTAATGCTGGGCTCTTCTCCGCTTCGTATTAAAGGAGGTGCATCCAGTAAAGACCGCGGTAGGTTAGTGGGTTGGTATAATTCCATGGAACGGCGAGCACTGTTGGTTCACCGCTCCAAGAAATTTCTGGGCCCATTAAATTAATGCTGATCCGGGAAAAAAGACCATTACTTTTGACTTTCCTGATCAGTCTCGCTTGTGGTGATACTTGTAACATTTCAGTCTTGGCAATGACATAACTTCTTCAGAATCCACTACTCTAAGCAGAACATAACCCAGTGTAATGTTTTGATATTCTAGAATTATACTGTGGAAACCTGCCACCTCACTTTACTTTGTGTGTCAGTGGTGACAGATTGCAATTTGTAAGTTAAAAAACTATTTTATTCGGTGACAGGACTTTTTCAAACCACCCCAAAAACATGCATGATCCAACTGAAATTATGTTCCAGCACACTCGCATTGCGTTAAATTTTATCTGAACAGCACAGTGCTATTAAAGAAGCCATTCTTCCTCCAGTCATAGTACGGTCACAGATTTAAACAGGCATATAAATCACACCCCAAGCCTGAACCCTCCCTTTGGGAAAAAATAATTACCTCACACAACTCAACTCAATTACTTTGCTTTTAAAAAAATGATTTAATTTATTATTTATTATTCACCTGGAATACTGCATACAGTTTTGGTGTCCATACTTAAGAAAAGACATACTTGCTCTCGAGGCAGTACAAAGAAGGTTCACTCGGTTAATCCCGGGGATGAGGGGGCGGACATATGAGGAGAGGTTGAGTAGATTGGGACTCTACTCATTGGAGTTCAGATAGGCCATGATCTTATTGAATGGCGGAGCAGGCTCGAGGGGCCGATTGGCCTACTCCTGCTCCTATTTCTTATGTTCTTATGTTCTTAAAAAAAGTACTTTTTAAAAAAAATTAGTGGCTTATTGATAATCATTTGCCATGAAAAGTCTTGCACCTGGCAAAATATTCAATCTTTTCAAAGCATACTGATTGGTTGCTTTGTTACAAATGTGAGAAAGCCATTCAAAAAACAGTGACCCCGATTTTGCACCGGGCAGCGAACGAACAGTGCCCAGCGCTCGTTAGATTTGAACTTACTCACAAACTATCCACAGGCTTTTGGATGGCAACTTGCTGCAATGGGGAGCCAACAAAAGTACAGCATCCCCTGCTGGGCATCCGTGAGCTGCATGAACGGGGCAAGGAACTATCTATCCCCTTAACCAACCAGATTGAAGAATTATTAATAACAGAAGCAGGAAATGTAAGTTAGAATAGTAAATTCAATATAAAATCAGTTACAGAAAGCGAATTAAAGAGTGGATAAGAAACATTGAATTAAAAGACAGAGTAAAAGAGACAGAAAGAAAAAGTAAAAAAATAAAAATGTTACTTTTTTTTTTAAATGTCCAACAATTAAACTGTGAAGGAAAGAGATTCCACCCTTGTAAAAGTAAACTTTCAGTGCCAGAGAGGTTGTTTGGCAATCATCAAGACTTACCACGCCATTAAAATTTTGGTTATTGTACAGAATGTATTAGAAAATATGTACTGTCTTAAAACTGTAACAAGATCATAGTGTATACGATCTGTGCTGCATTGCTTTGAACTGCTGTGCTGCATTTTATGCTCTTTATTTGAACTATTTGTAAACCGTGTGTAAATCTTTAAATTTTATGGAATAAAGTATATTTTGAAATTTAAAAAAAAATTTTGGTTAAGCTAAAAGAACTGGACGTCCCTTTTTCTGGTGAAAATAATTAATTTCCAGCAGGGCAGGAGAGGAACTTTGCGTCGTTGCAGTCATTTCAACAGTGAGTTAGCCGGCGAGATCTCCTTCCCTCGAAGCTTCTGGAGGAGTAGGGCATCTGGTCGAGGAACTTCCGGATTTCCGCGTTTAACTGCGCATGTGCGGTTGCCAGAAGTTCCTCTACCATTTGCACTGAAACGGTTAGTGCTGTTAGGCTCGCTGTTATTTTTAAGAGCAAATTCCAGGCCAGTATGTCAATATCTGGCAATTTTTTTAAATTTTGACAGAAAAAGGAACCATCATATCTCTGGGACAAACATTCCAATCACTTGACCAGTGATGTTTTGACCACCCACCAAGCAACAATAAGAATAACATTTATAATAGAATAAATACATTAAAATTTAAATTTAATAAGTGTGGGTGGAAAAAATCTCATTCTTTCCAAAATACACCTACCCATGCGATCTTCTGATACCTAAAGTATATATGTGTGCACAGGCCATCCCTCTTGCAGGGGCCTTAATCTTACTTCTAGTTTAGTTCCTGTGGTTGGCATTCCTTAGGGGATCCTTGAATCATGGTATTTTTTGGACCATTGCACATGCACTGTTTCATCTCCCTTGGGTCAATATGTTGATAGAGGTGAAGAGCGGACAGGGACTAAGATCATGACTGGGCTAGCCCAACAGCTGGGGCAAGGATTGAAGCTGCGTCTAGGAACATGCCGGAGGTACCAACCCTGGGCCCCAGACCACTACAGCTGCAGGAATGTAATATTAATGTGAGGTAGGCAGTGCAAATATGGATGGCCTGTGCAGTAAGACAGTAGTGTGGGCATTGCTGAGCACAAGGAGCTGAAGCCTCCAAGAGTAGGGCAATAGGACAGAATAGAATGTGGCACAAAGTTTTGGAACAGGGTAGGTAGAAATGAAGCAGGTACTACAGAGCACAGCGTGTGGGAACAATGAGATCTATTGCAGGGAATTGCAGTCACAAAAAGAGCAAAGACTCTTTGCTTTTTGGTTAGAAGTAGATCTCTAATGTTTCAATTTAAAAAAAAATATTTTTGCATAGGTCTGAAGTCTGATTTTGATGCAAAGAAATAGAAAAGTCAGTGGGCGAAAGGGGGTAAATAATACCCATATATTAAAGCATTTTCTCTACTTTATTTGTGTAAATGCTTATTTTTTATTATTGGTTTCTAACAGTCCTCTAAAGCGTGTGTGGGTATGGGAATTTATTACTTCAATTGTTCAATACATTGTGTGTTATATGATATAGTGCTCCGGTTATTATAAAACTATAGCCCGTAAATTGCTCCGAGCAGTGAACCAGCAGTGGTCAGCGCTCATTAGTTTTAAATTCACCCACTAATATAGGAACACTGGAACAGGAGGAGGCCATTTAGCCCCTCGAGCCTGCTCCACCATTCATTGAGATCATGGCTGATCTGTGACCTAACTCCATATACCCGCCTTAGCCCCATATCCCTTAATGCCTATGGTTAACAAAAATCTATCAATCTCAGATTTAAAATTACTAACTGAGCTAGCATCAATTGCCATTTGCGGAAGAGAGTTCCGAACTTCTACCACCCTTTGCGTGTAGAAGTGTTTTCTAACTTCACTCCTGAAAGTCCTGGCTCTAATTTGTAGGCTATGTCCCCCGAGTCTTAGACTCCCCAACCAGCAGAATTTGTTTCTCTCTATCTACCCTATCAGTTTCCCTTAATATCTTGAAAACTTCGATCAAATCACCCCTTAATCTTTTAAATTCCAGGGAATACAATCCTAGTTTGTGTAATCTCTCCTTGTAATTTAACCCTTGGTGTCCAGGTATCATTCTAGTAAATCTACACTGCACTCCCTCCAAGGCCAATGTATCCTTCCTAAGGTGCAGTTCCCAGAACTGAACACAGTACTCTAGGTGTGGTCTAACCAGGGCTGTGTATAGCTGTAGCATAACTTCTACCCTCTTGTATTCTAGTCCTCTAGATATAAAGGCCAGCATTCCATTAGCTTTTATGATTATTTTCTGTACTTATCCATGACATTTTAATGATCTATGTACATGGACTCCTCAATCTCTCTGGGCCTCCACTGTTTTGAGCTTTTCACCATTTAGAAAGTACTCTGATCTATCCTTTATAGGTCCAAAGTGGATGACCTCAAACTTGCCTACATTGAAATCTATTTGCCACAGTTTTGCCCATTCACTTAATCTATTAATATCTCTCTGTAATTTTATGCTTCCATCTACACTGCTTACAATGCTGCCCATTGGCAAACATGGATATGTGGCTCTCTATCCCGTCATCTAAGTTGTTAATAAATACAGTGAATAGTTGAGGCCCCAACACAGATCCCTGTGGGACACCACTAATCACATCTGCTAATTTGAGTACCTGCCCATTATCCCTACTCTCTGTCTCCTGCCACCCAGCCAATTTCCTAACCAGGTCAATACTTTACTATCAATTTCATGAGCTTCAACTTTAGCTAACAGTCTCTTATGAGGGACTTTATCGAATGCCTTCTGGAAGTCCATATAAACAACATCCATAGACATTCCCCTGTCCACTACTTTAGTCACCTCTACAAAAAATTCAATCAGGTTCATCAGGCATGATCTACCTTTCACAAATCCATTCTGGCTCTCTCTGATCTGCTGAAAATTTTCAAGGTGTTCAGTCACTCTATCCTTAATTGTAGACTCTGGTAATTTCCCAACAACAGAGGTTAGGCTAACTGGTCTATAATTTCCCTGGTTTCCCTCATTCACCTTTCTTAAATAGTAGACTGACACATGCAATTTTCTAATCTAAAGGAACAGTTCCTGAATCGAGAGAACTTTGGAAGATTATAGTTAGGGCATCAGCAACGTTCTCACCTCCTTCCTTTAAAACCCTGGGATGGAAACCATCTGGCCCTGGGGATTTGTCACTCTTTCGTGCCATTATTTTCTTCATTACTATTAATTTGCTTACATTAATTATGGTGAGTCCCCGTCCCTGATTCAAAATTTGTTTCCTTGGGGCATCTGGAATGCTATCCTCTTCCTCTACAGTAAATACTGATGCAAAGTAATTATTTAAACATGTCCGCCATTTCCTTATTTTCATTTACAATATCACCAGTATCAGTTTTTAAGGGGTCCACGTTGCTCTTGACCACCCTCTTTTTTTCTAATATAATTGTAAACATTTTTTGTGTTGATTTTGATATCCCTTGCAAGTTTCTTTTTGTAGCTCTTCCTATCTGTTTTGTCACCCTTTGCTGTTTTTTGTATCTCTCCCAGTCGCCAGGATCTGTACTATTTTTTGCATTTTTGTATGCTTTTTTTTAGTTTTATGTTGTCCCTTACCTCTTTTGTCATCCACGGCTGTTTCTTTTGACAAGTGAAGTCCTCGACCCTTCGGGGTATAAACTGGTTCTGTATCACAGTGAATTCTTTTTTGAACACCTCCCACTGATCTTCTGTTGTTTTACCAATTAACAGATTTGCCCAGTTTACTGTGGTCAGTCTATGTCACATCCCATTGAAGTCGGCCTCACCTAAATTTAGAATCTTAGTAGCTGATACGGGTTTCTCCCTTTCAGACACAACGTTAAACTCGATCATATTATGATCACTATTAAATAAATATTCACGCACCATTAGGCTGTTAACTAAATCTGGTTCATTACTCATTATTAGATCTAATATGGCCTGCCCCCTTATTGGTTCTAGGCCTTATTGTTGCAGAAAGCTGTCCTAAACACACAAGAAATTCACTACCTTTCTGACATGAGCTCATCTGCTTATCCTAATCTATATGAAAGTTAAAATGCCCCATTAAAACTACTCTGCGTTGCTACATGCTTGTCTAATCTTTATGTTTATATACTAAGTTACCGCGTTCTTTCTAGCAACAACTTCCTTGAACTCTGAGTTCAAATAACATCAGCGTTCTTTCCCAGGCTGTGTGAGTGGTGAAAGGCCCATCAACCAATCAGCTTGAAGCAAGCCATGCCGTGAGAACCAGGCTGTGCAGTTCATTGACAAACAGTGCAGACTAAAAATCAGGAAGTGCCCGAAAAAGGTATTATAAAATGACAGAGAAAGTGAAATAATAGAAGATAAGATTAAAAGACTGAGATAAAAAAGAGACAGAAGGAAAAAGTAAAGAAAAATTTTTTTTTTTTAAATGTCCATAAACTATCAAAATCAGGAGTAATGAAACTCCATATTTTTAAAAGTTAATCTTTAGTGTCAGAAAGGTTGCTTGGCAGTCATTAAGACTTACCAAGCTGTTAAAACTTAATTTAGACTTTAAAAACTGAGCACATCTGTTTTATGGCAAATTTAGTTCATATCCAGATGGGCAGGAGAGCAAGTTGGCGCTGGTCCATTGATTCTATTGATTGCAGCCAGTAATATCCCTTTAAGGCGAAGCTGTCACATCGCTGGCATACCTTGAAGAGCAAACTCCAGATTTCCTCACTTGACTGCGCCCGTGCGGTCGCTCTTTGATTTCGCCACTAATAAGGATGAGCTCTGTTCGGCTCACCGTTATTTTAAAAGCAATTTCTGGGCCATTGTATTCCGTAACTTCCCATAAGCAAAACCATTTGCGATTCACTAGCATATAATAAAAATATTTTCAGTCATTTATAGAGATAAATGAGTAATGGTAGTGCAGGTGTTGATATAATATTTATTCTTTACTCAGTATCAGCCTCGAGTCAGTGGTAGCACACTCGCCTCTAAATCAGAAGGGTGTGACTTCAAACCCTACTTCAGAGCCTTGCTCATATGATCCAGGCTGGCACTTCAGTGCAGTACTGAAAGAGTGCTACATTGTCCAGTTGCCATCTTCCTGATGTGACACAAACCAAAGACTTCTCTTTCTGTTCAAGTGCATATCAAAAATCCCATGGCACTACTCAGATGAGCAGGGCCATTTTCTCAGAGTTCTGGTCAACATTTATTTCTCAACCAACACCATTAAAAAAGATATTAATTGGTTATCTATCTTATTACCAATTGTGGGATTTTAGTATGTGCATATTGGCTGCATCTTTTGCCTACATTACAACAGTAACTACACTTAAAAAGTAATTCATTGGCTGTGAAGCACTTTGGGATATCCTGACAATATGAAAGGCACTAACTAAATGGAAGTTCTTTCTTCTTCCTATAATCAGCAACACAAGCTAATATTAAGCTCTGCTACTAATGGAGAGATATTTAGCAGTGGCACAATTACATTCACAAAGCAAATATTCGCTGCCTCCAGGCAATTCAAGTGTCTGGGCACAGACTCAGGAAAATCTCTCCTTATAACTCTGCACTGTTGCAACAGTTTCTGCAGGGATTATTTGGGATATGAAATTCAAATTTATTACTTTCAGCAGCAAAAAATAATAGTAAGTGCATCAAGGTCATTCATCAAGAATAGCTTGGTAGTTCACAATCATTGTTAACTTTGACTAAAATGTTCCTCTATTGAAGGAGACTGATTTATGCAGAAATAACATCACAGAATCTAAGATTTTGGGACTCTTATCTATTTGGCCTAGATGGGATTTTTGTTTGTTATGCTATGGTATTGATATGAAGTTTGATTCTGCTTATATAGGGTTAATTTCCATGGGTGTTCATTTTTGCATACTGTGATAATATTGAGCCAATGGGAAGTCGTTGAGCACATCCCAGAGCTGTCTGCACCCAGATGTAGAATGGGTTATTATTGAACAGCCCTCCAGTAGGGTTTCCTTGAACAGACACTGCAGCTGTTCTGAGTGTCTCAGTCAGTCAGTCTCTCTCCAATTAGCTAGGGACAGTTAACTTGGTAGGGAAAATGCCCTTTAAATTGCCAGAAATATGTTCTTAAAATGGAGTTTCATCTTAAAGATGTCCATGAAAATGGAGTCAGTAGTTAAGCTGACTGCTGGTAAATCGAAACTCATTATAACCATAATGATATATATTTAAACAAAACAATCCTTACCAATGATAACAAGATCAGTATTAAGGACTTTACACAGGGATAGCTCGTTAGTGAGATATAAATATGTCATGTCTTATCTGGGCATGATTAAGTTCTTTGTTGGAGAAAGATTGAGAAGTTAGGGGGAGTAGAAGTCTGGCATGCCTAGCTATCCATGCCTCATTAACTTAGAGTTCTTCAAGTTCACTTACATGGTTGTTGTTTGAAGCCATTGACAACAAATGATGGGAACCCTTCTGACACGTCACTCAGGTTGGTCAACTGAATGGAAAGGGGTTTTTCTTTCAATTTAAAGTACACAAAAGAGTGTTTCCCCAACTCTACTCAGATTTTCTAACTTCCTTTGTCATCTTGTACTTCTCCCCTCTCTTCTGTAGTAATCTTTACCTAGCATAGGTAGAAAGGTACTTTTACAAATGCCAAAATACCCCCATGACAGAGAAGAGGCGGAAATAGAAATTAGATTGTATGGCTATATCAGCCAGTAGCAGATGGCAAGAAGTGTGACACTTAAATGTAAGTTTGCTGAGGTCAGGAAGATGAGATTTAAACCAACTAGTCCAGATAGGATCAACAGTGCTGAGGTGCATTCAGCCATCGCAGGGAAGCGGAGAAGAACAGAATCGAGAAAGGTTCATCACTCAAGGTACCGGAAGCCGACATCGTCGTCCATGGAGAGGCAAGCAGACAACTCAACCACTCTAAGGGTATGGTTGTTTGAGTTCCATAACATTGCTAAGCACCCGCACATAGACACTAATTTATCTAATAGATTGGCTATCAAACACTGTTAATTTATCAGATATCTAAGGAGCTAATCCAAATTTAATCTCACCAGTTTGCAGTCATCTCAGATACTGATCTCGGCTATAATTTGATAATCAGCGATCCTGTTCATGCTGTATCGTGGTGATATACTTAACTACCTTAATAAACTCTGTTGCCCCAGCGTCAGCACATCTGCTGCTGAAACCCTCATCCATGCCTTTGTTACCTCTAGACCCGACTATTCCAATGCTCCCCTGACCAGCCTTCAACCTTGCACCCTCCGTAAACTTGAGCTCATCCAAAACTTTGCTGCCCATATCCTAAGTTGCACCAAGTTCTGTTCACCCATCACCCCTGCATTGGCTCCCGGTCCGACAACACCTCGACTTTAAAATTCTCATCCTTGTTTTCAAATCCCTCCATGGCCTTGACCCTCCCGATCTCTGTAAACTCCTCCAGCCCTACAGCCCTCTGAGATCTCTGCGCTCCTCCAATTCTGGCCTCTTGCGTATCCCTGATTTTCATCACTCCACCATTGGTGACCATGCCTTCAGCTGCCTAGGCCCTAAGCTCTGGAATTCCCTCCCTCAACCTCTCTGCAGCTCTAGCTCTTCCTTTAAGGTGCTCCTTAAAACCTACTGCTTTGACCAAGCTTTTGGTCACCTATCCTAATATCTCGGTGTCAAATTTTGTTTGATAACACTTCTGTGAAGTGCCTAGGGACATTTTACTCTGTTAAAGGCACTATATAAATGCAATGTTGTTTTTATTCAAATCACTGGTTGACCCTGTCTACAACAATTTTATTCCTAATTATTTATACACTTAATATTTAAGTAGTGATACTTATGTTTTGGAAGTCAATAAACAAATATTAGTGCATGATTTTCTAAATGGCAAGAAGCTTTGCAGGCCACGAATTGTCTGGCCACATATTAATCTAGCTTTCTTTTTTAGATGCGAACCAGCATGCTGGGTATTTCTAGCATTTTCTGTTCTTATGTCAATTAGTTGGTCTGTTTCTACCAGATTCCAGTAGATGATCTGTCCACCCAAGAGTTTCTTTTCTTTGTAACAGGAAGGAAACAAACATCAAGGGACATTCTGAATTATTAAAGAAAAAGCAGGGATCAGGGGTAGGGAAATTGGGTGGCACAATGAGTTGGACATTGACCTTTTATCACTGGGACCTAGGTTCAAATCTAACCCAGACTGATGTAATGAAAATCTCCTCTGCATGTGGCTGTGAGGGTCACATGTGAAATCAGTTTGGGCAGTTTCAATCCAGTTCCTAGGGAGCATGGGCCTATAGCATAATCTGTTCCTAATTAAGCATAACTTGGCATGCTCATTCAGAAAAGCCACAGTGACTGGTGTGAGAAATGGAAAAATATTGTCACACTGGCGATGAGGTATGGTGTTAGTTATAGTACTGGACTAGGAAACCAAAGATTGTAAATTCAAATCCCAATTTGGCCAAGTTGTGAAACTGAATTGAAAGAGCCTGGCCATCTGTGGGCTGGCTGAAAGTTGCCGGATTGTCGTGAGAACCCAAATAGTTCACTAATTTCCTTCAGGAAAGGGAACCTGCCACTCCTACTAGTCTGGCCTACATGTCACTCATTTCGCACACTACGTAGTTGACTCTTGATGCCCTCAGGGCAACTAGGGATAGGCAATAAATGAGAGATTGTGTCCCCCACAGAAAAATGAGGTTAGGGCTGTGGGACATTGTTGGGACAAGAAGATTTACTCTGCAACTGGCTGTGCTATATTTGACCGAAGAGCACTTGATGCTAATATTGATTGCCTGAAAAGACATGTTTTCTAGTCCCCAGCACTAGCATTCCTCATCTTAATGAGGACAATTTTACAGGAAAAAAAATAATTTCATACAATGCATGCATATGTTAATAATCAAAGAGCAAAATTTTAAGCTATTTATTTTTAAATTAAAATGTGATTTTCTATCTTGATAGCTTTAAAACAGTAAAACCACTGAGTCAATCGCCCCATTGTTAAACATAACTAAAGCAAGATAACTCCACTTAGGTTCTCAACTTAAATGTAGCCTAAATTTAATACTACCGAACTGAAAAATTAAATCTGATAGAAATCTCAGTTTCAAAGGCAGACCAATATAAACATACATAGTGGTACTGAATGAGGTTCTTCTGAGCCACTCAGAGAAACACCTCAAAGCTCACTTGATCTCTCTCTTTGGTTCAGGCAAATCAACAATATCAATCTAAACTGAAATGTGAAACTCAAAGTGTTCAAACGCAAGGGGGGTTATATTAGATAACCCCTGAAAATGGGCACTGGGATCGCAGTACCTATGCTGGCTGCATGCACCAGCAAGGGGTCCCAATATCGGGAGTGGCTCGTACCACTTAAAGGCAGCCTGCACCTCTTTAAAAGGGAGGTGCACTGTGGCTGCAGGAAGTGCTGTAAATCTGTGCTGGACTATAGTGAAGAATGGTGATGATGGGAACTCTGGAATTTTTAATGAGAAACAACTTGGCAGCTCAAAGTTTGCAGGACTCTTTTTTATATTTTCAAAATACAGGATACAAGTCTGAACGGAGATCAGAAATCTCACACGTAAAACACAGATGCAGGTCTTGTCCTTATGTTTAAAAACTGCTGTTTTATTTTAAAATATTGAATAAAGGTTTCCCAAAACTCCATCCCACATCCTTCAATCTGCACGCCAGACCCCACCAATCTGCCGATCTGAATTTGAATCGGGTCTGCGGGAGTGCGTGCACCAAGGTTCTCTGCTGATGTACTAGAGGCCTTGGTGCAAGAGGTGAACAGAAGGAGAGGCATCCTATATCCACAGTGGGGCAAGAGGCCCTCCAGACATATGCTTCTGAGGCAGTGGGAGGAAGTAGCGGACGAGTTCAATGCCAGGAGCATAGCACCACGAACGTGAATGCAGTGCAGGAAGAAGTTCAATGATTTAACACGAGTGGTCAAGGTGTATGAGTTCAAGTTTCAAGTGGCATATCGTACCAACTGCACCACAAGTCGCATATACTGCTCCACCCACTATACCCCCCCATCACCCACCCACCAACAAACTCTTTGAATCAGATGCTTCATCTCACCCTCACACATTACCACTGTTGCAAGCTGCACACCCACAACTCAAAGGTCACACACACTGGCAGCTATTCAATCATAACAGCCACATCACCCAAACACCTTGCAGGACACTCACTGACACACTTCCTGCTTTCTTGCCGGAGAAGGTGGTGCACAATAGGAGGCAGCAAGTGGCCACATGAACCTGCTGTCCTCTCTCAAGATGACAGCATTCCTGTCCCACCCCTGCCACTCTTCAAATGCCCTTCCCGTTGCCTGTCAGCTAGCCAGCCCACTCCCTGTAGAGTATTGAAACTTTATTATAGGAACAGGTGTAGGTCATTAAGCCCCTAGAACTTGTTCCGCCATTCAATGAGATCATGGCTGATCTGTGACCTAACTCCATATACCCGCCTTAGCCCCATATCACTTAATACCTTTGGTTAGCAACAATCTATCAATCTCAGATTTAAAATTAACAATTGAGCTAGCATCAACAGCCATTTGAGGAAGAGAGTTACAAACTTCTGCCACCCTTTGCATGTAGAAGCATTTCCTAACTTCACTCCTGAAAGTCCTGGCTCTCATTTTTAGACTATGTCCCCTCGTCCTAGTATTCAAGTATAGGAGACCTCCAAAAACAGGTACAAATGCATCAGCAGCCAGAAGCAGTAATCCAGCAACTAACCTGTAAATCCTGCATGATCCCTTTAAATAGCGCTGGGGGATGGGGGGTCCTCCATGCCGTTTAAGACCTGTCCAGCTTTGCGAGGTTAAGACAGTGCATTGGCTGGTGCGTGGAGTTCCAAAATAACAGCGGTCCCTTTAAATCAGCATTGCACATTGATTAAGCTCATTAATCTCCCTACTCCACACATTGCCGGCATTCGTTAAGTGCGCATGTATTACCACCTTGACCAAGATGGCATCGTTCACACGTCACGCTGGAAGTGCACGCATATTGGATGCCATTTTTGGGGCTTAGGTGTTCGCACAGCGCCTACAGAACAGGCATTATGCGGCCCAATTTAGCTCCACTTAGCCCACTTCACTTCTGATTTGCATCTCAATTTCAAAGGTGCAGTCAAATTTTAGAAAAGCTAGGAGGCAGGATGCAAGTAATGAGTGGGAGGGAGCCACTCTCACAACTAATCCCCTCCCCTGCACACAAATGAAAAGGAGTCCTGATTGAGATGATACAATTAAATAAAACACAATGTAAATCTGATTAAGCACAGACCCAAAGGTACATAAGACACAAGATGACTGAAAATGTATTTGTGCACATTGACATCAGAAATTATTCACAATATAGTGAAAGTGTTCATTAAATAATATATTTTTAAGAATTGATTTTCTTTCAACTTTAATTTGAGTCATTGAACAGTGAGTAATCATCTCACATCACGGGCTTCAGGAGAGGTGTCACTTTTTTTATAGTACGGTGATTTCTTTCGTTATGTAAGTATTCCTTCCCACCCCCTCTGTTTGTTATGTTATCCAGGAGAAAGACCCTGTGAGGACATAAATGTACAAGAATTTAATTTTGTACTTTAATCAAAATCACAAAACAAAAAATATGATACTCCTGCAACTCCAAGTGCTTCCAAAGTCTCTATTTTGGGAAACATTACTCGAAGCCCATTGTCCGATGACGGGGAGTAATATATTACACTTCAAAACAATTTGAATAAACTCATTTTAAGTTACTTATACATCCAATCAATGTGAAACAATTCATGTGGTGGAATATATTTCAAAGGCAATCGATCATAAATATAAGCAAATTATTCTAACAATATACAGATTATTTGAAAAATCACATTTGGAATATTTTGTGTAAATTTGGGTTGCATAAGAGACCAGAATCTCATCAGAAAGACAGCACTTCCGACAGTGCAGCTTCCCCTTAGTACCGCATTGAAGTATCAGCCTAGATTATGTGCTCAAGTCTCTGGATTGGGGCTTGTACCCATGACCTTCGGACTCATAGGTGAGAGTGCTATCACTGAGCCAAGGCTGACACAGAACCTTCAGCTTAGCTGGAGGGAGATGCAGAGCGAGGTTGGTTATTGTTGATCCATTGGCAGTCCCTGGGAGGGGTGAACGGGACAGAAAGGAGGTTGGTGAGATTAGGCCCTAGCGGGCACGTTGAGTGGGAAGGTCATTGAGAGACAAGGCTAGAGCAGTTGGGGCTGCTGCTCATAAGGAGGCAGCGGGAAATGTCTTGCTGGACTCTTCGGAGAATGCCAAGAGACACACAGAGGATAGTTGTGGGATTACCCAAGAGGGATTCAAGCCTGGGCCAGCAGCAGGAGAGCAGGAAGGCAGAGGAATAGTGAGGATTCAGGTTACTGAGGTAACAAGTTAGGTGTTCTAAATGGACAAACAAGTTGAAACACAACTTCATGGGGTAAATTTTAACAATGAGGCGAGATCTCAGCCTGGGGAGGGGGAGACAAGGAAAAAATTTTTGTGCATGTTCTTGAGCGATCGTGACTCAATTGAAGGCACTTAATTCTACTTCCGGGTTTCATGTCTCCAAGCTACGCCGTGAGTGTACTGCGCACCCACGTGACGCGATTTAAAACCCACCGTTTAAAGACCCAGTACAACAATGGATTTTGAAGGAGAAAGGAGTAAAAAGCAAAATGGAAGGACATAGAGGAAAGGCAGCACCCAGGTTCTCGGACGCCTCCCTTGAGATACTACTGACTGCTGTGAGAAGCAGGAGGGAATTGTTATACGCAGGTGGCAGAAGGAAGAAACCTGCTTCTGCCACCAAGGCATGGCTGGAAGTGGCAGAACAGGTCAGCAGCAGGAGCACGGTGCCCAGGTCTTGGGTGCAGTGCAGGAAGCGATTTAATGACCTAACCAGGTCAGGAAAAGGGAGTACAGTTAATGATTCATCTACATCCTGTGGTGTACATCATTCCCCCCCTCACTCTGTCTTGCTAAACCTACTCCATCACATCACTCCTCACACCCATTTAAGTCTCATCACCAAACTACCTCCATTTGTGAACTCCCCACTCCCACTCACCCTAATCGTCTGGTAACAGAACTTTAACATCCCTCACACACAACATGAATGGATGTTATCAATGATTGACCTGTTGCGCTCATCACAACATTACTTCTGTGATGATTCTTAATATTGCTATATGTTCTCTTCCAGGGGGCCTTCAAGGAGTACTGAACAAGCCAACGATATGGATGAGGGCAATTCCTCAAAGGAGCTCTGTGCCTCTGAGGGTGCACCGTCACATTACAGTGAGCCATGCACCAGCACAAATACTCACACTTCGGTGGGTCCTATTAGAGAGTTAGTTGGATTGTCACCTGGCGAGTCACCACACACAAGTGAGCACGAGCAGACACTGGTGGCAGGGGCAGTGCTGGAGAGTCCGTGTCGGTGGGAGCACTCCTCTCCTGGCTCTGCTCAGCTGGATGCAGATGCTGAACCCCGGGGGCCATCCTTGGAAAGGAGAACGATCGAGGTACAGACACACCTTTACGAGGTATTGGAAGACTTTCCATGCTCAGTCTACACATCAGTGAAGGGGATGGAGGAGTCCATGTCCAGCATTAGTGAACTGGTGGCGCAGGTAAGTGCAGGAATGTCTGTGATGGAAAGAATGGCAGCCTCCATGACACTTCAAGCACGGCTCTCAAATGAGTCCCTTCAGGCCCCGAGAATGGCAGTGCAGACTCAGATACATTAGCAATGGCCTTACAAAACATTACACATGTCCTCCAAGCTGTTGTCCAACAGAGTGGTAGAAGCGGTGTGACCTCGGACCAGAAGAGGGATGATGGCGAAAGGGGACATGGAAGTGGGGACTCCACTCAAAGCGCTCCCATGTCTCATCCGTTGCCCCCCGCTCCCAATCGTATCCACAATGCTGCCTCCTCTCCAGGTGGCCGAATCTGCCTCTGCACAGGTGAGGTGGAGCAGTCCTTGGAGGGGTCCTCAAGGGCTCCAAAACCCATTGGGCGTAGGCCCAGAGCATCTCATCAGTCAGGGCAGGGACCTGAGCAACCTGCCACTATCTCTGCTGAAACCACAAGGGATGAAGCACGTAGAAGTAGTAGGAAGAGGAAGGCAATGGTTTTGTGACCACCAAGGGGATGCACAAGGGTGTCTGACGCAATGTCATGTTTTTCATTTATAATTGTTTTTTCTTACCTGCATATTAAATGTTAAAATTTTCACCACCGCTGCCGTGTCTTGACCATTCTTGAGTCCCTTTCGTGAAATCGCCCTTGCACATCCCTCATCATGAACGGCGAGACGTGATGTCATCCATTGGGCATGTTTACAATGGGTGTATGTGTGGTTGTGGAACTGTTGTGTGCAAACAGAGAGAGGTGGGGGTTGGTGTTGGTGGTGGTGATGCTCATTCCAGGTAGTCTGAGAATTTGACTATCACTTTGCAGATCTTCTTATGAGAATCTATCAAATATGAGTGACTCCCTGGCATCATGAGCAGCCAGGTGTGCCACTGCTCTGCTGATGGGTTGCCCATCGTCGTCCCCTTCCTCCTTAATGTTGAAGGCAGGTATGGCTGCTTAATGGCGCATGGGACCTCATCCGCCTGTAACCCTCTCTGTTTAGTGGTGTCGTGCAGGACGCAACACACGACTATTATTCTACACACCCTCACCACTGAGTATTGAAGGACTCCCCCAGATTGATCCAGGCACCTGAAGTGCATCTTCAGCATTCCTATGGCTTGTTCAATGACCAAACTTGGTGGAGATGTGACTGTCGTTGTACCCCTGCTATGCCTCGTTGGTGGGGTTTCTCACAGGTGTCATGAACCATGTCTGCAGGGGGTATCCCTTGTCTCCAAGGAGCCAGCCCTTAAGTCTGTCCTGTGCGTGGAAGGGGGCCGGGATGTTAGATTTGAGCAAAATGAAGGAATCATGGCAGCTGCCAGGGAATTTGGCACACACCTGCAGAAACCTCTTCCGTTGGTTACATACCAGCTGCACATTGATGGAGTGATATCCCTTTCAGCTGATGAACATTCCTGGCTCATGTGGAGATCATCGGATTGCTACATGTGTGCAATCAATTGCACCCTGTACCCGTGGGAAGCCAGCTAGAGAGTGGAAACCCACTGCCCTCTCAGTCTTACTGATGTCGTCAATAGGGAAGTTGATGTAGTCAGATGCCCTGGCAAAGAAGCCATCCGTGACCAGTCATAGACATTTATGTGCAAACGACTGAGAGATCCTGGTGATGTCACCGGTGGCGCCCTGGAAGGATCTTTAGGTGAGGCAATTGAGGGCAGTGGTGACTTTAACTGCGACGGACAATGCGTGCCCACCAGGCCCAGCCGGGAGCAGCTCTGCATGAAGAAGCCTGCAGATGTCTGCGATCAGCTGGCCACTCAATCTGAGCCTTCGTAGGCACTGCTCCTCAGAGAGGTTCAGGAAGCTCAGCCTCTGTCTGTAGACCCTCTCACGTGGGTAGTGCCTCCTGCGACCTCGACCCCTCTGTTGGTCGCCTCTCTGTTCTACTGCAGGTCCTTATGGCGCACCTCTGTGTTGTGGAGCTACAGTTCCCAGAACTGCACGCTGTGCCTAACGTGGTAGGTGATGGGCCTCCTCCTCAGATGTACTGTGGAATAAATCATTGCCACCCCCTCCCCACCCCCATCCTCATGTCAGTTTGAGGGGATCCAAAATGTAGGTAAATATGTCTGAACACAAGAATTCTGAGTGTGAACAAAGAAATCTCAGTCTAAACACAAAGAACTCCCAGCCAAAGGTTTGTCTAAGAGAACTGATTGCCCTGCTGCAAAAACTCACCTTTTCTTCACGTGTCAATCACTGGTTTAAAGGTCCAAATGGGTGTCGGCTACAACTCGCCTCCATTTCTGTGGCCTCGAGACACATTAAGGGAAAGTTGAAATCGCTTGTCTGGCTGAATACACAAAAATTTAATCCCCTTACCTGCTTCAAAGGCTCTTAATGGACCTTTAACTATTGGCCCGCTGGCTTTAAGGGCCGTGGGATTTCTGGGTTTCAGAAGCGTGCACACACCCAGATGTGTCTGGGTCAAACCCGAAAGTCGACGGGATGGAGCCAGGATTCGGACAAACTCCCAAAACTTTCACTGCCCACCCGCCCCCAACCCACCCGTTCTTGGGGGTTAAAATTTGCCCCCATTATTCACTTCTTTCTGACAATGCTGACAGATTTAAAATTCAAACAGTATTTGTGATTCAAAGGCCAATATTATGAATTATGAACCCAAAAAATAATATGGTGAATGTGTAATTTCCCCATGCCTTTTAACATGTGTAGAGTTGAACAAAAATAGCAACTGCAGCAAATTTAAGGGATTCATAGTGAAGAGGCAAAAAAAATCCACTAGTTACATTTTGCTGTAAATTGCTCTTCACATTTTAAGTAATTAGCATTTTAATCATTAAGCTTATTATATTGTTACTAATTAAGTGGAGTTTGCAATCACCACTGAAGCAGTTTTGTTATTAGATCATTATGTCTTTCTTTAAAGCCCATTTAAATTCATTGGCTGAACGGCAGTTTGTAAAATCCAGTCGTAGCAGCACAGCTGAGAAGATTTTTCTAATTGCTGCAGTCAAGCTGATATTTGAGACAAAGGCTGTGGACAATCAAAGCCTTTGAACTGATCCATTTCCTGGGTTAATACATCATGTAGGTAATTTATCCCTCTTTTCTATAATCTTAAATTAAGTCAGGTGCAATCCTGGTGCAAATAATGGAATTTCCAGGACTGCAGGTTTAACCTTCATTATCCTGTTATTTGCATACATGCACCACTTTGGGGTGGGTACATGTTCTGCCAGCAGTCAGTTCCACCCAATCAGTTTGTATTTTAGAACAAATATAGCTCGGCTATATCCGACTTATGCCCCAAATTTAGGCCCCCCTACCAACACCACTTTTGCCTCCTCCCCTCCAAAAGATTGCAGAGTTTCAGGCTCAACGAGGGTGAAATTAGTCTTCAGCGATAGCAGCAAAGAACAATTCCACCCTCTGTAAGTCTTGCCACACCCTATGAGGAGCAAGGACCTGAATTTACTCACCATCTCTGATGAGTTTGCGGACTTAAAACAAGTATTGCTGCAATTTTGGAGGTGGATTCTGAGATGGGACCCTTTCTGCTTCAGAATCACAGCCTTCTAATTTCTGTCTTAATGTGGAGTCTTTTCAAAGTGTACGCACAGAGGAGGAACAACATTGGAGTGACGAAAATCCATGACGTGCACTCCCATAGCACCATGGGTAATTAACGAGGATATAAAAGAGCTGCAATAAAAACAGGAAATGCTGGAGAAGCTCAGCAAGTGAGGCAGCATCGGTGGAGAAAGAGACAGAGTTAACGTTTCAGGTCGAAGACTTTTCGTCAGAACAGGAAGATGTTAAAGAGTTAAAGTTTTTAAGCAAGTATAGAGTCGGGGGAAGGGGAAGAAAGAACAAAAGAGAAGGCCTGTGACAGGGTACAGGGCAGGAATGATTACATGACAAAAGGGATGATGGTGGTAATGGGACAAGTTAAGAAACAAAAGATAGGTCTGGAGGAGCTGTAAATGGCAACGGCAGAACCATAACCAGCAGCTGCAGACCCACAAAAAAAAATGGATGCAGTGGTAGCGGTCTGAAGTTATTGAAATCAATGTTGAGTCTGGAAGGTTGACGAAAGGTCTTCGATCTGTGACGTTAACTCTGTTTCTTTCTTCACAGATGCTACCTCACTTGCTGAGCTTTAACAGCATTTTCTGTTTTTATTTCACGTTTCCAGCATCCGCAGTATTTTGATTTTGATATAAGAGAGCTGTGACTGTTGCCAGTATCACCAGAGACTGGTGGAACTGCTTCACTTTGGAGTCTGCAGCCTGAAGAAACATTGAGGAGCGGTTATAAAAGAGTTTTTAAAATCTTTTTGTTTTTGCCTCTCAGTTGGATAGAGCAGGCCTTGCCACAGGTAGCTGGAGGGACCACTGGGATGCTTTTGCCTCCACCCACAGTAAGGGGGTGATTTTAAACCCCAAGAACGGGTGGGTTGGGGGCGGGTGGGAGTTGAAAATAGTTGTTTTTTGTGTCGCGACCGCAACCCGACTTTATTTCCGGGTTTAACGTCAGCGTGTAAAAGTACAGGCTTCCCACTGGGAATGCAAAGTCCAAAAATTTTGCAGTTGCAACCCAAAAAAGAAACTATTTTCAGCTCCCACCGCCCCCAACCCACCCGTTCTTGGGGTTTAAAATCACCCCCTTACTGTGGGTGGTGATTTTAAACCCCAAGAACGGGTGGGTTGGGTACCAGGTATGGGATGCCCAATAGACATTTACTTGTTTGCAATGGAGGAGTAGTGCAGGATGGAGGAAAGGAGAGCAAGGCAGCATATGAGGGGGATGCACCCTACAAGATATTAACTCCTCCCAAAGACTGTTCAGATTGTATAAAAATCTCAGTGAGGAGCTCTGTGCGAGAAGAGTGTTTTTCGCAAAAAGGCAGCAGGGGTTACTGTAAGAAAATGTGTGGCCAATATCATCTACCTGGACAGCTCTGCCTGTATCTGTCAAAGTGACAACCCCACTTAATTTTTTAATGCCAGCAGTTCATTTCAAGCAGCAACAGAGGATCTGTGCAATATCATCCAGGGAGCCGTCAGATAACTGACACACTTTTTAGGAAAGTTGGGGAATTCATCCAGTTTGGCATGACAGCAAGGCAGTAACACAATAGGGCTATCCAATTTTATTGCATTGCTTGGTTCCTTAAAGTGCAATAGATGGCACACACAGTGTTGCAAGCTCCTGCAGTTTAACCCCTCAACTTTATGAATAGAAGGAATGTTTATATTGTGTGTGACCACATGCAAAGAATCCATCACATGAATGCCAGATTTGCTGGAAATTGCCATAATGCCTTCGTCCTGAGGAATTCTGCACGCCCTGAGTTCTTCCAGGAAGATAGAGGGGTCACCCCACAAGACTAAAAGTTGCATGAACAGCAGCTGAGCAGTGCTAGACTGAGCCACATGTCTCTACCAGAATTGTCAAAGGGAAACACAGGGGACTGAAAGGGATGTTTTTGTTGCCTTGACAAATCAGGAGGGGCATTGCAATATGCCCAGGAGCGTGTATCCCACATAGTTGCAGCTTGCTGCACCATTTGGCCATTCAAAAAGGCCTTAGCAAGGAGATTCCTGGAAAGGTGGTCCGAGCTACTTGGGAGGTAGAAGAGCATGGAGTGGAGCATCAGCAGAACAATCACTCAAGACTCCTCAGTCACAGTGGCTTTGTTTCATTGTACTTTTTTTCCCTCTGACGTGTGACACAATGTAAAATGTGATGGTGAGGAAATGTGTTCATACGTATTATTTTAGTTGGTCTCCCATCGCACTGCTCAAGGAGAGTCAGAGGCTACACTGCTTTGTAGTGTGTAACCTATAATATCAGAGACTTCTTTATGGTGATGGAAGAAGTGAAATTGTGATTTTATCACATAGTATTATGGGAGTACTTTCAGGTTCAAATAGTGGGATTAGGTCCATACTTTCATGAAAATTGTAAATTAGGAATCTTGGTTATTATGTATTTTTTAAACAATAATTCAATATAAGGTCCTGGAAAATAGGAAGGAAGATGTTTCAGGGAGGCAGGAGACATACAGAACTACTGGGAGATGAGACAGGTCAGGCATTTTGACAGTGTTGAAAGGATGGTCTTGAGGTCTGGGATGTGACTGGTGGGAACACCAGAGGGATGTTGGGTCTAGGAGTAGAAGAGGGGAGAAGTCCTTGGGTGTGGCAGTAGTGAGAGTGGGGTTCCAGAAGTTTGGGAGTAGTGAAAGCCTGTGAGGTGGGGAGGGGAGTTACAGTTTGTGGAAGTACTGCAAGGTGGATGGTGGGGTTTAGGAGCAATAGACAGAGCATTGGCGAAGGAGGTATGTGTGGGATGATTAGGAGGGGCTGCTCGGAAATAAGGTCCAAGAGTCGAGGAGGATTTAGGAGAGAAATTTTAAGGTCTGGAAGCATTATCGGCATTGGGGTCTCAAATTATTGGGAGGGCTGGATATGTCTCCACAAGTGCCAAAGTGGGACCAGTGAATTGCAGGTTGCATTAGAAGGGAAGGGGAAGGAATGAAATCCTCCAAACTGTGTAAGGAAAAGGACTTCACTATGGCAACAAGGGCAGCTTCTGTTTGTTGTTCAGCTAATTTTAACAAGTTAGTTGATGAGGGTGGGGAGGGGTGGAGGTTTGGGGCATGGAGCAGGAGGCCATTAAGAACAATAGTGGTAGCAGCCTAATGGAGGAGCTGGCATTGGCTGAAACATACCGGCCTCAAGAAAAGTACAAATTGGCCCCACTGGGAGGTTGAATCCAGGCCAGAAAAGTGGCCTGGAGCCCTAATGATAAGCAAGTTTTTTATTAAGAAGTCATCCCCCCTTTATCTGATACCACCCTGCTCTCATTGAATGGTGAAACAGGCTAGAGGAGCTGAATGGCCTACTCCTGTTCCTATGTTTACACAGGGAGCCAAAGTGGGCACAGAATGGGGTCTCAGAGAATTGCTTGGATAAACTTCCCTCCCCCCCCCCGCCAACCCTCCAGATAGTTGGCAAGAGCCGGTCTGATAGGGCCCTCCCACTGACCTCACAAACTCCAATGGGGTCAGGTTGGAGAGAACCAGGAGGTGGGTCTATGGATTGTTAGCCCCCACTGTTTCATAATGACAGGCATATTATGCCAAAAACTGTAATTTTAATTAACAGTATATTTTAAAGCAGCAGCTGTGACAAAAATGAAGCATTTTTGTTCATGGTGGATTAATTTGTTCTTTACCTTTAGGTCACATTTCATGTAGAGTTATAATTGTCTACAGTTGCCTGATTTTCCAAGATAGTATACATTCCATTCTGGGGTGTAAGAGGATCACTTCAGATGATTTATTCCCGAGAAACATTTCTTTGACACCTTTCTGTTTAGGTGTCATTATGTTCAATTTAGTCAACTTGACGCCTTGGTCAGGTATAAATAGGTTGAGAGATGTCTTTGAACTTTACTGTAAGCTACACAAACATAGAACCCTGAATGGCCGACCATTTAATGTAGTGGTGAAGAGAAATATAATTCTTAATATCTTTTAGACAGGTTTTACCTTCAAAATAATTTGGGTTCTATGGTGAATGAATTGTAATTGAGGGCAGGCAGTCTGAGACTCTTTGTGATACAAAACTAATCAGGGGCTACATGATAGTTTTACACCATGTACAAAATGAATGATTGTGTTTCAAAGATCAGTTTGATGTTGGCTGGAGGTGAAAGATCTTTGTTGTTTTCACATTTCAAGGTGAACAGTGAAGTTTATAATTACTATGAATATACAGAGTATTGTTCATTTACCTATTAATGTTTAATAAATTTGTCTGTTGGTTTTACAGCCTGAGCAACACAACAGTGTATATTCTTCCATCTTCCGAAGATGAGGAGATCGTGCGGTGGTGCCCGATATAATTATCTTGTTATGCCGGAATGCAGTGGCAAGAGTTCTCCTTCGAATCCAGGGATCCATTACCTTTACTTAGATATTGGGCAGGTAAAGGCACACTCTGGTTCATACGAGACACAAGATCTACTACGGGAGTGTCAGGTGGCACTGAATGCAAAGAAAATATCTACTATAAAAACACAAAGATAACTGCAGTGTTTTGCCTCTTTCAATCTGCCTAAAAGGCTCCAACTGGTTACTTGAACAGTTGCTTATACAGGGAACACATGCTGCACTTACTGGCAATTTAATGCAAACTATATCATACAGCAGATCTGAGTCCTTGTTGACTGTGGCCATCTGGTAAAAATGAGCAAAAAACATGAAATGAAGGCATTCAATAACACAAAACAATTTTGTGGATAAATAATAGCGTTGTGAAATACGGAATTTATTTTTTTAAATTATTAAATTTGAGCTCTATACATTCAGATTCGTAGAATTTTACAGCACAAAAGACAGCACTCCAGTGCAGTACAGAGGGAGCATTGCACTGTCGCAGGTGCTGTCTTTCGGATGAGACGTTAAACCGAGGCACCGTCTGCCCTCTCAGGTAGATGTAAAAGATCCCATGGCACTATTTTGAAGAAGGACGAAGGAGTTCTTCCCGGTGTTCTGGCTAATATTTATCCCTCAACCAACATCAGTAAAACAGATGATCTGGTCATTATCTCATTGCTGTTTGTGGGACCTTGTGTGCAAATTGGCTGCTGCATTTCTGACATTGCAACAATGACTACACTTCAAAAAAAATAGTACTTAATTGGCTGTAATTTTGGGACATCCCAAAGCCATGAAAGACACTATAAATGCAAGTCTTTCTTTTTTTCCATTTGACCCATTGTGCCTGCACCAACTCTCTAAAAGAGCCACTTGGTTCCATTCCCCTACTCTCTCCCAATACCCTTATTAAATATTTATCCACTTCCCTTTTATAGGTTGTAATGGATTCTGCTTCCATCACTATTTCTGGTAAAGCATCCCACATCCTATCAACTCTCTGTTTGGGACTTCCATCTCATTTACATCAGTCATAAATTGATTAATGCCTTGGTTATCTCCTTTTAGAAAGGACACATTACTCACAGGTTCCTTTATGAATACTTGGAGGAAGAAACAATTCAGAATATTTACTATTTTGTGCTCCTTAATTTCAAGTCCACCTTTTATGGTTCTCACCTCTTCTCTTGACTGCCCTCTATAGTGCTGAATGCAATTTTAACTGTTACATTTTGCCTCTGTAGCTATGCATTTTTCTCTCTACCCCTTTGATCACCCTTTTAACATGTTCTGCATGTTCCTATATTCATGCCAATAAACCCCTTCCCTTTTCTGAAAGCAAGATTTGTGTAGGTAATTTTTTCCTCTTTCACTTTTAATTTGTTTCTAACCTATTTAGGGTTATACTTGATTCTAAGTTTACATTTATAGAATCATAGAAGTTTACAACATGGAAACAGGCCCTTCGGCCCAACATGTCCATGTCGCCCAGTTTATACCACTAAGCTAGTCCCAATTGCCTGCACTTGGCCCATATCCCTCTATACCCATGTAACTGTCCAAATGCTTTGTAAAAGACAAAATTGTACCCGCCTCTACTACTGCCTCTGGCAGCTCGTTCCAGACACTCACCACCCATTTATCTTGCATGATCAGCATTATTCTTTTGAAGGTGTTTTACTTGTCTTCTACTGAAATGTTGAGCAACCTCCCGCAGTCCATTCACTTCAGATTTTCCCTCATTTCTTTAAATTTAGCCTTTTTAAAGTTATAAACCTGGCCCCTAGTCTTTGGCATTTCTAACTCCTAGATCATGTTAGCTTATAATTCAGTGGTCGCTGTCCTCAGCATGCTGCAACTTCCATTTACTGTATATTGTTTGGGTCATTAACAAATACCAGGTAAAGATGAGCATTGCCTCTCATGGATTTCTTACTACACTAGGAAGTGAGCAGTCATGCATTACATTTATCAACTCTGACTAAACCATTTAGGTTTTTCCAGTTTATATTTAATTGATTGAAATCACCCATTAAAACAATTTCCTGTTCTCACAATTTTCTATCCTTTTAGAGAGCAAACTGCCTTCTTCCTCGTTGTCCATGGCATACTGCAAATAAGCTTGGTTTTTTTCACATTTAAGATGTCTAAACAGAGAAGGTAATTTTGTCGATTTCTTTTGTCCTTCCACAATGCTGCTACAATGGTAGTTTTGCTACCTGCTTTGCATGGATTGATTTATATGTTCCCTACTTCTTTAGTGCTGATTTCTTGATGTTTTACGAATACAAAAACTGAGCCAAGCACCTGCACAGCCCTTACCAAGGCTTGCACAGAGCTACTGAGCATGAATATACCAGGACTCCTACACCACCTCAACAGAGTACAGCCCATGTAAGGTTAGCAAACAGAAAATATGGATTATCCCAGCATATTGCAGCATCTCTGGCATTCTTTTTCATCAAGCTCAATTTCAGTCATTAATCGTGGTGCATAGATTTGGCCCCTTGCTCCTGAAGTTGAATACCTGTGTTTTAAATTACCTAAATCAATGGATTTGTTTACTATGATTAGACATATCAACTGAAGTGACATTAAACTAGAAATTAAATTGCTCACCAAAAAAGTCATTTGGAAAGTCATTTGGAATTTGGAGAAAGTCATTTGGAATTTGGGCAAAGTTTTAGAAAGGTTACTGAAAAATTGGGAAAAATTGTCAGAAAGGAGAAGTTTAAGTAGAGAGAAAATATTGTGCAATGGTATATGAATATGTGGTAGTTATTTTAATAGTCTTTAATGGAAGAGGATTGAGCCAGACAAATAGATGACTCCAGCTGATAACTTGCCAAAAATGGGCCTCAGCATACTGGAACAGAAGACTTATAACTTGCTGCCTGATGAAAGAGCTTGCATGTTTTTATGACAACATCCAAGTGATAGTTAATGTTGGAATACTGCCAGTGCAACCTCGCAATACAGACTGCAAAAATTAACCTCGCCAAGCACATATTTCATCCTTGGAAATGGAATGTCATCTTGTACTTGAAGCTGAACTCAGCCAATGCTGTGCTATTGCAAAATTCCAAAAATGATGTTTATTGCTGTACTTATCGCAAATTTACACTGTATTTGACTATGCAAAATATAATCTTTTGTGTTAACTTCTTTTCTCACTCTGCTGGAGTCTGATTAGGTCTTCTACAACCCTTTTTTGGAGAACTGGAAGGATGCACAGCTGGCATCTCCAATCTTGAGGAACAAGTGATTATTTTCTGAACATGTCAAATTTAGTTACGAATCTATTACACCAAGTCTCAGTTATCTGTATTAGATTCCATGAAGATGGAATAGTGATAAGAAAACTCAAGAACAACATTATTTTTTTTTGCTTTTAATGATAGACATGTGGGAATTCTCATTGTTTTATGAAAAGAAGTTAGGGAAGAGATAGCAGAAGCACTATTACATATATATAAACATTAATTAGAAAAGGGAATGGTGCAAGAGGACTGGCGGACAGCTAATATGATTCCTATATTTAAAAAGGGAAGATAGAACCAGTCCAGGGAACTATAGACCAGTTAGCTTAACATTGGTGGTAGGAAAGATAATGGAATCCTTACTCAAAGATGTAATAGAAAAATACCTAGAAACCAAAAATATAATAAAGAATATTCAGCACAGATTTCAAAAGGGAAGGTCATGCTTGACCAACCAAATTGAATTCTTTGAAGGAGTAACAGAAGGAGTAGACAAGGGTAATACAGTTGATGCAATATATTTGGATTTTCAAAAGGCCTTTGATAAACTACTACATGGTAGACTCATGACTAAGGTCAGAGCAGGTGGAGCCAGGGAACAAGTAGCAGAATGGATAGCAATCTGGCTGTAAAACAGAAAACAGAGAGTAGGGGTTAAAGGTAGTCACTCAGACTGGCAAAAGATGGGAAGTGGTGTATCACAGGGATCAGCACTGGGACCACTGTTGCGCACAATTTACATTAACGATTTGGATTCGGGAATCAGAAGTACAATTTCAAAATTTGCAGACAACATCAAATGAGGGGGTATTGTTAATACCGAGGAGGACTGCGACAAAATACAGGAAGACATTCATTAACTTTCTGAATGGGCGTGTAATTGGCAAATGAATTTCAATATAGATGTGTGTGAGGTATTACATTTTGGTAGGAAAAATAAGGGGGCCACATACTGTTTGCATAATAAGAGTCTAAATGAGGTAAAGGAGCAGAGGGATCTGGGGATACAGATACACAAATTGCTAAAAGTAGTGACGCAGGTTAATTAGGCCATAAAAGAAAACAAGCACTGGGGTTCATTTCTAGAGGGATTGAATTGAAAAACAGGGAAGTTATGTTAAACTTGTATAAAACCCTGGTTAGACTACACTTGGAGTACTGTGAACAGTTCTGGTCTCCATATTATAAAAAAGGATATAGAGGCACTGGAGAAGGTGTAAAAAAGATTTACTAGGATGATACCAGAACAGAGAGGTTATACCGATCAGGAAAGATTGAGCAGGCTGGGACTCTTTTCTCTAGAAAAGAGAAAACTGAGGGGTGACCTGATAGATGTCGTTATGATTATGAAAGGCTTTGATAGGGTAGATGTGGAGATATATAAATATAAGATAGTCACTAATAAATCCAATAGAGAATTCAGGAGAAACTTCTTTACCCAGAGTGTGCTTAGAATGTGGAACTCGCTACCACAAGGAGTAGTTGAGGTGATTAGCATAGATACATTTAAGGGGAAGCTAAATGAACGCATGAGATAGAAAGGAATAGAAGGATATGCTGATAGGGTTAGATGAAGTGGGGAAGGAAGAGGCTTGTTTGGAGCATAAACACCGGCATGGACCTATTGGGCCGAATGGCCTGTTTCTGTGCAGTACATTCTATGTAATTCTATAGAATTAGATTACATTACTTTCAGGCAAATCATTTTATCCAGAAGCTTATCCAGTCTCTAATCGCATATTGTACAGAACCCCGCAATTCTTTATCACATGTGTGGTTTAAAAAGCAAATGAACAGACCATGTCGTTGCATGCAAACTCAAGACTCAAACTAGGCTGGAAAGGTAGTTGATTCATTACATTTAGGTTGCTCCTCCTGGCCCCACAAAAATCAGTGCCACAGGCTTTTTTGATGCACTCAAGGACCGGTGGTTGGGCTGCTCTACATCCAGTACCTGAAAATCGTATTGGGATCCGACAACCAGCATATGACTCCAATTTACATATTCTAATAAGGCTCCTGTCAGTTTTGGATATGAGCACTGGACGCCCATTGTGAGGCCCACTCATAGTTGACAAAAAAGTTAAGACGCTGTCTGCCTCAAACAATTATCAAACTTTAAAGAATGATAAAATGTTAAAGTTACATTATGCTGACTGTATTTGCTAAAAGTGAAGCAAAATTTTCCATGTAACCATACCGACGTGTGGCAAAATGAGATCCTTGGCTTAAACTACTAGGCTCAGAAAATCATTGGGATTGCGCCAGAACCGCCATAAACTAGGCCATAAGCAGGTATGCAGAGTCTTGGTTTTCCTGAAATATCCTCAATGGCCCTTGAGGACGGGTGGAGTCTGCACCAGATCAAACATGGACATTGTTGTAATGGGAGGTCTGGGCTGGATGCAGAGACTCCCTGGGTCAGGAGTACCCACACCCTGGGCCTTCAGAGGAGCCCAGCATACGGTAGGTGGAGGTATGCCTGGTCGGACTAGGTATATCTCCTCGACTACTGATGGTAGTGGGCCCACCTACGAGTCATTAGGGAACTTCTCCCTAAAAAGCATACAGGATCCTGGGCTTTATAAATAGAGGCATGGAGTACAAAAGTATGGAAGTCATAATGAACCTTTATAAAATACTGGTTCAGCCACAACTGGAGTATTGTGTCAAGTTCTGGCCACTGCACTTTAGGAGAGATGTGTAGACCTTAGAGAGGGTGCAGAAGAGATTTACTAGACTGATTCTAGGGATGAGGGACTTTAGTTAGGTGGATAAACTGGAGAAGCTGGGGTTCTTCTCCTTGGAACAGAGACGGTTGCGAGGAGATTTGATAGAGGTATTCAAAATCATGAAGGGTCTAGACAGAGTAGATAGAGAGAAACTGTTCCCATCGGCGAAAGGATCATGAACCAGAGGAAATAGATTTAAAGGTGATTGGCAAAATGACCAAAGGCGACATGAGGAAAAACTTTTTTTTAAACACAGTGAGTGGTTAGGATCTGGAATGCACTGCCTGAGGGTTTGGTAGAGGCAGATTCAATCATGGCCTTCAAAAGGGAACTAGATAAGTACTTGAAAGGAAAAAAATTGCAGGGCTATGGGGATAGGGCGGGGGAGTGGGACGAGCTGGATTGCTCTTGCATAGAGCTAGCGCGGACTCGATGGGCCAAATAGCCTTCTTCCGTGCTATAACCTTTCTATGATTCTATGATCCTGCAAAGTCCTCCAGGATCAGTGGAAGAGGTTTCCATGTAATAATCAAGATCACAGGCCCACAGATTTTTCGGCCTTTTTTAAAAAAAAGTCAACTGCAAAGACCACCTCTCCCAATGACCTGCAATACTTACCCTGGAGTATCTGCACTGACAATCGTGTAATCATAAGTGCTGCAATACAACGTGTTGTGTGACACTATCACCGTGCTAAATGGGATAGTTTCAGAACTGATCTAGCAGCTCAAAACTGGGCATCCATGAGGCACTGTGGGCCATCAGCAGCAGCAGAATTGTATTCCAGCACAATCTGTAATCACATGGCCCGGCATATCCCTCGCTCTACCATTATCAACAAGCCAGGGGATCAACCCTGGTTCAATGAGGAGTGTAGAAGGGCATGCCAGGAGCATCATCAGGCGTACCTAAAAATGAGGTGCCAACCTGGTGAAGCTACAACTCAGGACTACATGCATGCTAAACAACGGAAGCAACATGCTATAGACAGAGCTAAGCGATTCCACAACCAATGGATCAGATCAAAGCTCTGCAGTCCTGCCACATCCAGTCGTGAATGGTGGTGGACAATTAAACAACTAACGGGAGGAGGAGGCTCTATAAACATCTCCATCCTCAATGATGGCAGAGTCCAGCATGTGAGTGCAAAAGACAAGGCTGAATCATTTACAACCATCTTCAGCCAGAAGTGCCAAGTGGATGATCCATCTCGGCCTCCTCCCGATATCCCCACCATCACAGAAGCCAGTCTTCAGCCAATTCGATTCACTCCGTGTGATATCAAGAAACGGCTAAGTGCACGGGATACAGCAAAGGCTATGGGCCCTGACAACATCCCAGCTGTAGTGCTGAAGACTTGTGCTCCAGAACTAGCTGCGCCTCTAGCCAAACTGTTCCAGTACAGCTACAACACTGGCATCTACCCGACAATGTGGAAAATTATCCACAAAAAGCAAGACAAATCCAATCCGGCCAATTACCGCCCCATCAGTCTACTCTCAATCATCAGCAAAGTGATGGAAGGTGTTGTCGACAATGCTATTAAGAGGCACTTTCTCACCAATAACCTGCTCAGATGCTCAGTTTGGGTTCCGCCAGGACCACTCGGCTCCAGACCTCATTACAGTCTTGGTCCAAACATGGACAAAAGAGCTGAATTCCAGAGGTGAGGTGAGAGTGACTGCCCTTGACATCAAGGCAGCATTTGACCGAGTGCGGCACCAAGGAGCCCTAGTAAAATTGAAGTCAATGGGAATCAGAGGGAAAACTCTCCAGTGGCTGGAGTCATACCTAGCACAAAGGAAGATGGGAGTGGTTGTTGGAGGCCACTCATTTCAGCCCCAGGATATTGCTGCAGGAGTTCCTCAGGGCAGTGTCCTAGTCCCAACCATCTTCAGCTGCTTCATCAATGACCTTCCATCCATCATAAGGTCAGAAATGGGGATGTTCGCTGATGATTGCACAGTGTTCAGTTCCATTCACAACCCCTCAGATAATGAAGCAGTCCATGCCCGCATGCAGAAAGACCTGGACAACATCCAGGCTTGGGCTGGTTAGTGGCAAGTAAAATTCGCACCAGACAAGTGCCAGGCAATGACCATCTCCAACAAGAGAGAGTCTAACCACCTCCCCTTGACATTTAAGGGGATTACCATCACCGAATCCCCTACCATCAACATCCTGGGGTCACCATTGACCAGAAACTTAACTGGACCAGCCACATAAATACTGTGGCTATAAGAGCAGGTCAGAGGCTGGGTATTCTGAGGAGAGTGACTCACCTCCTGACTCCCCAAAGTCTTTCCACCATCTACAAGGCACAAGTCAGGAGTGTGATGGAATACTCTCCACTTGCCTGGATGAGTGCAGCTCCAACAACACTCAAGAAGCTCGACACCATCCAGGACAAAGCAGTCCGCTTGATTGGCACCCCATCCACCACCCTAAACATTCACTCCCTTCACCACCGGCGCACTGTGGCTGCAGTGTGTACCATCCACAGGATGCACTGCAGCAACTCACCAAGGTTTCTTCGACAGCACCTCCCAAACCCGCGACCTCTACCACCTAGAAGGACAAAGGCAGCAGGCACATGGGAACAACACTATCTGCACGTTCCCCTCCAAGTCACACACCATCCCAACTTGGAAATATATCGCCGTTCCTTTATCATCACTGGGTCAAAATCCTGGAATTCCCTTCCTAACAGCACTGTGGGAGAACCTTCACCACATGTACTGCAGCAGTTCAAGAAGGCAGCTCACCACCACCTTCTCAAGGGCAATTAGGGATGGGCAATAAATGCTGGCCTTGCCAGCGACACCCACATCCCATGAACGAATAAAAAAAATACAGCCTTGTACTAGATGAGTCAAAGCACTGCTTAATTTTATATCAGTTAACTCCTGAATCCTACACCTGACTTTATTCATATGCTTTTGAACCTTTCTCATGCTCTACATTATGCTTGCCTTCACCTGCTTCATTCTTCCCAAATTTACCTCACCTCTGACATGAATTCTCTTGTGTTTCCACAGAGCTGAGGACTCCCAGTAAATGCATCAACATGGCATTTGTAATCATGTTAGGATGTTAGTTGTGAGAGTATTAAAAATACATCCTCCAAGGAATTTTTCGTGATATAAACTGGTAGGGTTGCTGTGGCACTCCCGGGAGTGAATAATTGCAGCTGTTACAATAAGAAATTCTTCCTAAGCTATCCAAAACAAATACAAGACAACTTTATAAAGTAAGCACTGTAATGCTATGTGCTTTCCACACACAATCTATTTTGTTATGTTATAAAACTGGATACCTGCCTGTCTATTAGAATACAACTCATAGCATTTCCTTCCAGTAACCTGATGGCTACATCAGGTGAACACTGTCGAAAGTCAGAGCTACCTTGGAATAAAGTTTGGAGCTTGAGACAGTGCGTGCTGTGTGTCCAATCAATAAAAATGATGCATCTTGATACGGAAAGTATTAAAAGCATTACACGAAAGGTTTGCACTATTGAAATAAACTGTAATCTGATGTACATTCTCCCATCGTGTCTACATTTTCCCAGCCATTGATGGTTGCTTTCCCTATCTACCATACCATATCATCCACCACCTCCCACCTGAAAGAAAACAAAAGATGAAGGAGATGACAAAGAGAGATGCAAAGAGAGTTAAGGGGACAGAGCAAAAGAAAGACAGAAGCAAAAAAGGCAGAGAGAGGAAGACAGCAGGATGAAGATAGCAGGCATTTACTGTGTACAATTTTTGAGGCGGTCACTAACTAGGTGGATATGGGAGTGTCTATGGAAGTTGTCTATATGGACTTCCAAAATGCATTTGATACAGTTCCACACGAGAAATTATTAGCAAAAATGAGAGTGCATGGAATTGGAGATAACCTTGTGACATGGGTTGGTAATTGGTTGGGAGACAGAGTAGGGATAAAGGGAATGTACTCTGATTGGCGGAATATGACAAGTGGTGTTCCCGAAGGATCTGTGCTGGACCTCGCTTTTCACTATATATACATATGAATGATTGGATGAGGAATAGAGAGTTGCATATCTACATTTGCAGATGACACTAAGTTAGGAGTCACAACAAGTAATGGAAATGGGAGCAGGAAGTTACAAAAGGACATAGACAGATTAAGTGAGTGGGCAAAACTGTGGCAGATGGAGTTCAATGTGGGGAAGTGTGAGGTAATCCACTTTGGATCAAAGAAAGACGAATCAGAATATTTTCTTAATGGCGAAAGACTAGAAACTTTGGAGGAGCAAAGGGATTTGGTTGTCCAGGTACGCAAACAACTAAAAGCTAGGGCACAGGTACAAAAAGCAATCCAAAATGTGAGGGAATGTTGGCCTTTATTTCAAGACGGTTATCATACAAAGTGGAAGAAGTTATGCTTCATAGCCTTGGTCAGACCCCATCTGGAGTACTGCATTCAATTTTGGGCACTAAGCCTCAGGAAGAATATATTGGCCTTGGAGGAGGTACAGCGCAGATTCACCAGGGATTAAAGGGTTAAATTATGAGGACAGGTTGCATAAATTTGGCTTGTATTCTCTTGAGTTTAGAAAGCTGAGGGGTGATCTAATTGAGATGTTTAAATGATATTGGGATTTGATAGAGTAAATACAGAGAAGCTATTTCCACTGGTGGGGGAATCCAGAACAGGGGGATCACAATCTGAAAATTAAAATGGTAGTGGAAATATGGCACTATTTTCCCCCCCAAAAGGCTGTGAATACAGAATCAATTCAAGGAACTTAGAACACAGGCGGGTAAATGGAGTTCATGTAATGATTACCAATGATGTCATTGAATCGTAGAAAGGCTTGAAGGGTTGAATGATCTATCCCTGTTCCAATGTAATACCATGAGAGATTGAGACTAGTTGTACTTTAAATGCGGTCGACTTGGAACCACACATGGTTAAAACAAAACCTGAACAATTTAAAACATTTTCCTATGTCTTCTCCCTTCGCTTTGCCATTCTGCTTCTCAAAACAAATACTTGTCTGGGTTTCAGTTGTATTATCTTAAACAAGTAACAATTCCTCACACGTGAACCTGGAGAGCGAGCACTGGGGGTTATTTAGCCATAGGCGAGACCATTCCAGCCAAATCCAATCATGTCCATACCCAACTTTCACATACAATACCCAGTAGGGGTCGCTGTATAATGAAGAGCAGGAACACTGGCTATTTTTATCTTTTCCAGCCTGGAATACACAGGGACAAACTCCAGTGTCTCCATCGCTGCTCTGACTGAGATCAACTAACTCAACACGAACCTGAAAACATCCAATTATATAACTATCTACAATTGTACTGCTCAGACCCAACTACAAACATTCAAATATTTCAAGTAACAGATTTTCTTTGCAGTTGTAGAGAGAAAATATTCCTCCTCCCAACTCCCAGGAAATGACCCATAAAACACTTAACCCTAAACAAGATAATTGGAATGCCTTTAGTGACTGCTTACAGAAGGGTGATATTCCTGTTAACATAATTCTTTTCAGCATTTAGTGATCACACTTGCTTAGCAGTTTACTGGTCAAGCTCCAAATTGAAACATTAACTGTGGAGGTCAATAGCTGCAGTTGCTATTCAGCAAACTCTGAGGAATAGCAAATGCAAACCTGAGATCAATAAACACCCTGCAAGAATTCAGCAAAGAGCATTTACAGACATTTTGCTGAATACCACACGCATCTTTGTGCATTAAGCTTTTGTGTAGTTATCAAGTTGCGTTCTGATGGACTTTCAGCAAAGTTTCTGGACTGTAATCTACATTTTTAGAACATTTTATTGAAACAATAATGTTGGTTTATTTTGAGTTAATATTGTAAACAGAAATAATGTTTCAATACTGTAAAGGGTACATTGGAAAATAAGGTTGCAAACACAACAGCTTTAGGCCAGAGAAATTTTTTCAATTCTGCAAGTGTTGCTTTTATACAGCTGGAAATAAATATAAACATCGACAATTTTGCATCATTTAAATATATGCACATTAGCATAAAGGAAACTTCAAGTTCACTTTATATTACTCCACGTCTGGTGAAGGCCACAAGATTGAAAGGGCACGTTGCTATGTACATACAATGCAAACAATGTAACAAGCCAGATTTTGTTTGCTGAATCAGTTCCATTGCATATGGCAGCGAATGCATAGTGCGTCACCTGTCTCTTGTTTGTCTGCAGATTAGGACAGAAATGTCAATGTAAAATAAGTGAATAGGGTACAGAGCATGCACCTGCTTCTCCTTTATGCTCTCCAGAAGGCTCAGTTGTTTGCTCTGCAACAACCCAGGGGGTGTAGTTAAATAACTCCATTGAACTACACAATTCTGTAGATGATTAAGCAGGCTTTTCACATGATAATGTAGTACAGAAAAATGTTTCGCAGATGCAGCGAAAGAAACTGTATCAGTAAGCACCACTTGAAATACTTTCATGGACCAAAACACCTTTATTTTGCAACTGGAGCTGTGCCAACCTCATTGCTAGCTTGAAAAGAATTGTATAGCTACAGGCTAAAACATACGCTTCAATCATTTAAAAGAGAATTGGATACAGTAAAAATGATAATGCACCATGTAGTTAACATGCAACTAGCATAGCTGCTTCCTCACAACTCTCAAAAGTGAGTTTCTTTTCCAACTACTTTGAAGGGCAGCTCCAGAAGATCAAAGGGAAACAAAAGGAGATTGTTTTAAAGGAAATACAAGCGCAAAAAAAACAGAATGTATCAATTTAAGTTATACTGCTCCTGTAGGTCAACAACTTTCATGTTTCTCTCCCCGTCCCCCTATGGCATAAAGTAACTTCACAACCATGACAGCTTTGACCTGCATGCCCACTCCTTCCATCAGCTCTTCTGCGGTCACTGAAAACCTAAATGGAGGGCGATGATATTTTTAAAAATATTCAATAAATAAGAGGCTGTTTCATCACCAATTGTGATAGCTCTACTGTTAACTCTGGGCTACTGTAAACATATAGTTGAAGTCCAGTTCAAATTGGGAGGGGGTGAGACAGTCCATTTTAAAGGGAAAGGAGAATACTGCAAATATCAGTATCAAAAGCAGCCTCAACGTCCACAATTGGAAAACACATACGTAATTTGAATAGCAACAATTTTTAAGACCATTTACCCTTTAATAAAAGGCACATCCTGTAGTCTTTCCACAACAGATCAAACAGCTCAACTGTCAGAAGGCAGGGGAACACCAGGGACCTCTGCCAATGCCCCCTTCTGATAGAACTACACAACAGTGAGACTATGTCCAATGAACTCACCCTTCCCCCTGTAGAAAGGCATTGGGTGTAGGTAGTGGAGCCCAGGCCAGTCCAATTCACAGAAATGAGTGGAGTGTGAAATTGAACTGTGTTGTTCCACACTCTGTGGCGCTGAAATTATGCTTGAATTCGCTGCCCCATGGTACCATTTATGAAATTTATTTTCTTAAAACTATTATATTGGACTACTTCAGTGAGGTTAGTAGATACAGATTCAGTGTGTGACCAGCAACACCCAATTTATACTGCCTTGCTGAAATCACTCTGCATATACATGTTTACATCCGTGAAGTTGTAACATCCTTTTACTTTTAATTTTAATTTTCAGGTCCAAGTGATCGGTGTCAGCTTCCATGAGTGTGTCACATTCTGTTGCAGTTCAGAGTCAAAATGAAATCTGGCTCCAAAGTTACATTGCCTCTTCCAGACTGGAGGAAGGTATACAGTGGTGTTCCCCAGGGGTCAATACTGGGACCACTGCTTTATTTAATATGTATTAATGACTTGGACTTGGGTGTACCGGGCACAATTTCAAAATCTGTAGATGACACAGAACCTGGAAGGGTAGTGAACAGTGAGGAGGAGAGTAATAGACTTCAAGAGAACATAGACAGGCTGGTGGAATGGGCGGACACGTGGCAGATGAAATTTAACGCAGAAAAGTGCCAAGTGATACATTTTGGCAGGAAGAATAAGGAGAGGCAATATAAACTAAATGGTACAATTCTAAAGGGGGTGCAGGAACAGAGAGTCCTGGGGGTACATGTGCACAAATCTTTGAAGGTGGCAGGACAGGTTGAGAAAGCAGTTAAAAAAGCATATGAAATCCTGGGCTTTATGAATAGAGGCATAGAGTACAAAAGCAAGGAAGTTATGTTGAACCTTTATAAAACACTAATTCGGCCACAACTGGAGTATTGTGTCCAATTCTGAGCATCGCACTTTAGGAAAGATTTCAAGGCCTTAAAGAAGGTGCAGAAGAGATTTACTGGAATGGTCCTAGGGTTGAGGGACTTTAGTCATGTGGATAGACTGGAGAAGCTGGGGTTGTTCTCCTTAGAGCAGAAAAGGTTAAGAGGAGATTTGATAGAAGTGTTCAAAATCATGAAGGGTTTAGATAAAATAAATAAAGAGAAACTGTTCCCATTGCCAGAAGGGTCGACAACCAGAAGACACAGATTTAAGGTGATTGGCAAAAGAACCAAAGGCGATGGGAGGAAAAGCTTTTTTTACACAGCGAATAGTTATGATCTGGAATGCCCTGCCTGAAAGGTTTGTGGAAGCAGATTCAATCGTGGCTTTCAAAAAGGAATTGGATAAATAATTGAAGGGAAAAAATTTGCAAGGCTCCGGGGAAAGAGCAGGGGAATAGGACTAACTGGATTGCTCTTACAAAGAGCTGGCACGGGCTCAATGGGCCAAATGGCCTCCTTCTGTGCTGTAACCATTCTATGATTCCGCATCGCTGCAATACAAAAGTTGCAGTATAACTGTAACTTTAAACTCCTAGTCAGCTATGAAACTGGACTTTGCAATAGCTCTGTGACCAACTGTAAAGCTATATTATATTTGGGCTGTTTATAGTGGGCTACACTTTATGTTGAAAATTAATTTTCAACATAATGGCCAAACGCCTCCTGAGAGGTGAAAGACATCTCACATGACAATCAAGACATTAAGTACTCTGCTAAGAACAGTTCCTACCAAGTATGTGCTAAGATTAATCTTTATGAATCAAATGACATGTTTTAAATAAAATAATCAATGAGTACCCATCATATACAGAATTGATTCCACTCATGCTTTTCCTCATTTATTCAATATCTGCTGCATTTTACAATTTTGCATTGGAATAGGTTTTTGTCTGTTAACATCCAAACTAAGAGGTGCGTGTTTATGTCTGCCTTCCTAAACTATTCCTTCATTGGATTTTCAGAAGATATTTCTTATTTCAAGCACAGAATAGTTTTAAAGCAACGATATAATTCTTACAGGTTAAGGGCAGTGATGAAAACAGCCCTAAGTAAGCTGGGCAGTTAATATTTTTCCAACAAGAAACATAACTGAAATATGTCTTTATATCATTTATTTCAAATCTACTACTTTCAGTAGTAATACTATTATGCATGCTCGCAAATGGATGTAATGAAAATAGAATTTGTTTCCCATAGTTTTTCTTATTTTTGATTAGTCCTAAACAGCAGTTTGAAAACACTATACTCATACTGTCGACAAGATATCTGGATTTTTACATTACCTGTTTAAAGGGAACAAAGTTGTTGACATGCTAATGTATGATTAGAATAGGCTGCAGGAAGAAGCTACTTGCTTTTGATCATAAATAAATAAATAAATAGAAAGATTCTTTGAACCAGGTGTCAATGAGATGTGTCAAATATCTATCATGGGTTCAAATGGTGTTAAAATTGTCAAACCCAGACAACATAGGATTACATTCCTCAAATACCCCACAGGAATCCACATGCCTTGTGTTTACAGCTTGTGAAAATTGTGATATTGCTCATATGTGCCTGTTCTTCAAAGGGATTCTGAGTATAAAAGTACAGTTTATATTATATGTCAACATTTCAGTTTATCTTGCCATGCTGCTTGGAGGTAATTTAGGCTCCGTAAGCTTACATTTTCATAATTCTTATAACGACTATTCTACTTTTGTTGAGGAACAACGTGCTTATATTTTTTCAGAAGTACTTCATCTCAAATTCCTTAAGAATTCAAAAGGATTTGTCTGTCTGTTTTGTATGACTGAACTGTTTTCAGACTTCTGGTTCTATATTTAATTGTTTGACATCTTACCTATACTACTTGTAAATAATTCTTTGTGAATAAACCTGTTTAATAGCTTAGGGCTTATAAAGCTGTCTTTTGCAGTGAGAATGAGAAAAAATATTGGGAGCAAGCCCAAATTATAAGAGATTTTAAAACTGGTATGAAGTAGCATATAGTAAACAACAGCAAGTCCACTATTAAGTTAACCAACATTTCTGCTTGGGTAAGATGACTAAATATCATTTTACCACAGTCACCTATTGAGTATCACATAAAAAGGCATCCATTGCAGCAATGTTTGTGACAAAGCAAAGGCTAGTACATGCAACAAAGGCCTGGATCAATCTGGATACTGGTGAATAAAACGTGTCTATGCTTAACGCTAACTGCGTTCCTCAGAATCTCAGTTAACACTCCAGTCTACCAAACTTCATTGGGCCAGAAATCACTCCTGAAATAACGGAGGAGCTCAACAGCTCTCAGCGAATTGAAAGAGCAAGTTCCCGTGTTTGCACATGCACAGTAAAACGTGAAAATCATGAGCTTGAGCCTAATGGTTCGCCAGAGATATGACAGTTTCGAATTAAAGGGACATCGCATGCTGCAATCAGAGAAATCATTGAAAAAGCACCAACTTGCTTATCTGCCCAGCTGGAAAGTAACTAATTACGCCACCAAACAGGTACCCTTAAAAATACAGGTCTAATCTATGTGCGATTAGTTTTAATGACTGCCAAACAACCAAAAATTAACTTTTAAAAATGTGGAGTCTCATATTACTCCGTATTTTAATAGTTTTCTGTCTCTTTAATTTAATTCAATTATTTCTTTGGCTTTTTATATAAAAAAATTAAATTTTTATTTACAATGACATCCAGAATACTAACTTTAAATGAATGAAGTCTGCTTGCCTGCTTGAGCAATGCAGCCTGAATCTGTGGGCGTGACTTCTCTTCCTGACAGGCTTTGTGTCTTCTCCTCACAGATGTTTCCAGCCGTGCAGCAACTCACACTGTGCAGAGGCTGGGCTGATAGCGCACATTTTGTTTAAAGTTCAAATTCAAGCAATTGGACACCACAGAGCCCGCAATAAGTATTTTCGTTAATTAAATTCGCAGGAGCTGCGATGAGCGTTACCTCGCCGTCCTGCGCAATTTCTGGCCCATTATCTTTTGGAACACTGGGAATGTTTTTCGCTTACATTTTCCCCCCAAGTAATATCCAGCACAAATAAACAATGGGTACATATTCAGCCAATTAACGGTGTTCTGTGGTGTGGAACTAAGAAGTACAATTTCCCCCATTGAAATAATTTAATGTTTGCAGCCTCTGATCTTAATACACTTTTCCTCTATAATCAATTTAACCATGGACATACCTTCCTAAACTATCAGGTCAACATAAATATAACTATTGCAGTAGTCTTGTTCCAGGCAATCACATCATTTCTTCTCGCTTGGAAATACAGTGTCCAAAATACTGCTGCTCCGCACAGCATGAAAGCAAATGTACATCTCTCCGTACAGCTCAGGGTTCATAGAGTAAAAAAAAACTCAATCAGCCTTCTATGATGTTTTAAAAAAAAGTGAGTCCCTTATCTAACCCAACTCAGTTGTTTAAAGGCACAACATTTCAGGTATAAATATTAGGGGAGATTCCACAATCCCAGAGAGAAGCAGGGCTCACAAAAGGTTCATCCCAGAAAATCACGGACCACGCACCCACAGTTTCTCATGATGCATGTTCTGGGAGTGCTGGATCACAGAATCGCCTATATTAGATTCATTTTACACCAAGAAACCCAATGCCACAGAAGTATTTCATATTCTAAACAAATTAAGCTTCCATAATACCTGAAGGTAGTACCACTCAAAGCATGTGCAGTTCCAAAGAACTTAGGTTAGATGATCCCTTTTCCTGATTTTTATTTTTGAATATTTAAAGGATCCCAAATCCACTCCATTAGCAAAGGTTTACAAAATATGAACTCTTTCCAGGACTTCACCATCTCCTTTTGGATATAACCATTCCATCTGCTTGATTTTCTAAGATATATAATAATGCTTCACATGATGCACAAAATGTATCTTAGCAAGTTTATTCAACCCTATATTGAAATTGGTAAGTGTCTCCATGTAACCAAGTCAGCCTCTATGTTGCTCAATATACTATTTCTAAACTGTGCCATTAATTTCAATGCCAGAATTTACTGTATCTGGTGAAAGGCACATACTGTAAATACTGAGATTTGGTGCAAATCTCAGTTATAAGAAACTTCCTTACATGTTTTTGAATTTTTCCCAATACTATGTTATGATGAGCTGTACTGAATGTCTGAGATATTAAATAATTTATCGATTCTGTGAAAATATAATTTTATACATATGTTATCAAGATAAAGGATGACAGTGAAGGATTTTTTTTAAAATTCACACTTTGTACCCAATTAAAGCAAATATAAAAATGAAATAGGCCAGATTGAATGCCCTTAATTGTTCCAATCGTATGATGTAACTTAAAAACTGAACAAGCCTGAAGGAAAATGTACACCTTTAAAGGAGCCTTTTTGTGGAGCAGCATTATTTCCTTAACCTGGCTATTTAATACAGTAACGGCATTCTGGCTTAACAAAAATAGGAGATAAATTCAGCCGATTGCTTTGTTTAATCTTGTGCTCCATATTCTTCCTTTTTATGGCCTCGCCGGTTACATCCCCTGGACGCTGTTGATGGCAGGAGAACAAAGACTCTTCACCCCTGTTGCTTTCTGCAAGCAGCAAGTAAGGTGTACTGAAGTATGATCAGAGGCAAAGTCTCTGGTGATTTTCCTGTACTCAATGAATTCAGTACCTGATGATCTGGCAAGGATCAGCAGTTCAGGTTTGTGAAAACTCAACAGCAAATACCAGTGCCTTCAGATGTCTTGACACTTAAAATATTAGCAATATTATACTTGAGTAACATTTACACTCAAAGCAATACATGCTTATAGTAAATACACCATCAAACTATGTACATACACTCATCGCAGCTCCTCAATTGCAATAAGTTGAATAGTTAACTCTAACTTGGAAAAAAAACAGGTCACGTTTCAAAACAGATAATTCAACCCCACTTAGGTAGAAAGTACCAACAGAAATCTTTTTTGTATTGATTCTACTCCTGGATGCATTATTAAAATCATTTCTAGGAGGATAGCCAACACAAAAGATCCACATAATTGGAATCTTGAGTTTCTGCTAAATATGCCAAATGCATTTAGCATCAACAGGGCTTGAATTTAAAATCAAGAAAACTTTGACAGTAGAGTAGGGTTTGGAAAGATACAGTATATTCAATATTTAGCCAAAGACCAGATCCTCAAATGGAGACAGGAACTCCAAAGCTGCAGTTACTAATGACTCTGCAAGGAAATATATTTTCGGCTCTTCTTTATGAGGTGTAGAAAAACAAAAAAAGAAAATCCAGTATTATGGGTAATTTTTATGAATGTACTCACCCACTTAAGACAGAACAGACAAGTTGGGATTGCTGGAGATACTACATATAAATAAGGTATAATGGAGTGCAGAAAGGCATATCCAATAGTGGAAAACTCATTGCTTTACATTGGAGATTTTGAAACATGAAGCAAAATCTTAAGCCAATGTAGAAACAGATACAATACCTGTATTTACAGTACCAGAATGGAGATAAAGTTGGATGAAAACTGATACACATGACCAGATGCATGCAAGGTGGATAAATTAGTGCTTTTAAAAAAAAATTGTTCCATTTCTATGCTTTACAATCTGCTCACTTTGTTGGAAAAAAGAAATAATTGGAAATAACTGATTGTAGGTCACTGTATACAAGATAAACAAGCAACGTTAAAAGCTTTTCTCAACAACGGCTTATTTCTCTAATCCATGTGCTGTTGTTAGGGAGTGAACCCTTTCCCTACATGTAGTATTGCCCCAAGACTTTGGATACCAAACTGGTATAACATAATCAACTCGTCATATTGAGTTTTTACCCAATTCCGTGCTAGTTATCCAGGATCCTATTCAGTTGGCAGGGCTAGCATCATCAAAAACCCAGGGCATTTTAACTGCCCACCTGCATGGTTTCCACCCGTTGAGTAGGGTTAAACTCCCCTTCCAGGAAGCAATACACAATGGCCCAGAAATTGCTCGGAGCAGCGAACCAACAGTGCTCGCCACTTCATAGATTTATATTAACCCACTAACTCACCGCGGTCTTTACTGGATGCACTTCCTCTAATAGGAAGAGGAGAAGAGCCCAGCATTAGCTCCAGTGAAGGTAGGACCCATGGGAGAAGCAAGGGAATCACTCTCTCCCCTCGACCCATCAGATTGTAACATTTTTGACAAGCTGCGAAGAGTTTCTGCAAGCTGGAACGTTAAATACAAGAAGTGAAAGGTGCAACATTAAAATCATTTGTAAAAACAGTTATAGACAGTGAAAAAAAGTTAAGAAATAATTGAATTAACTAAAAGAGATGGGAAAAAAAGTAAAAAAAAATTTTTTAAATTTTAAAACAAAAATTAATGACCAAAAACTATGAACATGAGTAATGAGACTCCATATTTTCAAAAGTTAATTTTTAGTTGTTTGGCAGTCATTAAGACTTACTGCACTGTTACAACTTCGTTTAGACTTCGTATTTTTAAGCATATCTGTTTTGTGGCGATGTTAGTTACTTTCCAGCTGGGCAGATGAGCAATTTGGCGCTGGTCCCGTGTTTCCACTGATTCCAGCTGGCGACATCCCTTTAATTTGAAGTTGTCAAGTCACCGGCGAACCAGGAGGAGCAAGTTTCGGATTTTCACGTTTCACTGCACATGTGAACGCCAGAACTTGCTCCTCGATTTCGACACGAACAATGGTGAGCGCTGTTGGGCTCACTGTTCTTTTCTAAGCAATTTCTGGGCCAATGAATTTACTGTATTTCAGTTTAAGTAAGGCAAGTAACATTCACATGGTATCTGCAAAATATAGTTCTCAATTTCAGATAGGAAATTTCACACTGGTGCACTGCATATGCTCTTCTTAATGTGGAATCAATACCCACTGTTGAGACAATGTAAAGGGAGCATTAGCATTACTCTGTATGTGGGCTGTTATGTACCTGGCTTAGTAATGTTCATTGTTGAAATTGGATACCCAAACAAGAAAAGTGTTTCATTCCCAGCAATGATATTGCTCAAATTGGTGGGTGGTGTCAGAGCTGAAAGATCCAGTTCCAAGCCAGAATTTGGCACTCCACGTGCATGAATTACAGAAATTGGCAATGGTAATTGTGTACATTGGATTTTGTGTGGTCCTTTTTATAAATTTAAAAAACAGAATTTATAGATTACTACAATATAGCAAAGAGAAGCAGTGATCTCACTAGTGCCATGTTTGTATTATACAGAAACACTACTTGTAGCTGCTGGGTTGCCTTGGCTTCTAGTCCACTGGAATCTACCCCATTTATATTGTGGGGTGAATTTCAGAGCACAGCCAACATCATAAAAACATGGACAAGCAGATATGCAAATATATAAAAGTCGCAGCCATGATTTTTGTTTTCTGACTACAAGCAATTCTTGGTATCTGGAGAAGGTCCATACAGACCAGCAATGTAAAAACTACTCCCAGATATCTGCCTATGACACTATAAGCAAGCTGCGACTGGAAGTGCTTCGGTACTTCAGAGCATCCTTTTGGCTTCTGATTTTATTTTTTTGGTGAGGTGTTTAGCCTCCACACAGCTCAGAACTTAGCAGAGTAAGGAAAGGGGAATAAAAACACCAACTTATATCCCATAATGTGCCATTAACTCAGATGATTTATTTGACTCATCAGGTTGGCACAGTGGCTACCAATGTCATTCTAGCTGCCTATTTTGAGGTGTGCAGGTAAGAGCTGACTTCTACATCTCCATTTGGAGAAGCACTTCACAAGGCACTTGTTCTGAATGCATTATTAGGTTAAATTGACCATAGGTTCCCCTGCCCCCCACCATCATTTTCCCTTCATACTTGAGTCTTCATTGACCAGGCCAATAAGTATGACTTTGTTACATGAACTTCTACAATATTACTTTGATTACTTTCTAAATCCCCAAAAAGCAGGCTTTACACCATCTCTCTTTACTTCACTCTGCCATCTTGGACTATTGCCAGTAGGGCAAAATAAACAGAACATTTATATGAGTCCCATTGAGCACCAGCTTCTAATCCTGCATACTAAACAATGGAATTTGCATTGTAAAATTGAAAGGACAACAGCAATTTGTGCTGGGGTAGCTTGATCCATTCTAGGAATAAAAATAGGTTTCTCACACTAAAATACAATAATGCAATTTGCATTACATTATCAGTTTGGTCTGCACTGGTAGCATTTATATAAACGGTTGCCCAATGTCTCTCTATGCTTGCATGTCTTCGAGACAAGTTGCCTTGTACACTTGACTACTTTAAATATTAATCACAGAATGGACATAAAGATGTGCTAAAATCTTATTTACTCAATATTAAAGCAAGTACAATTGAACTTCAAGGCCCTGCATAAACTGCCTGCAGCTTTGTGATATTGCCAGTGATTGGTTTCTTTATAACGAGTCTTTTGATGACCCTGAAGCAAGTTACTTGCCTTGTTCCAGTTGTTTCTTGTTTGACTAGATTTGAATATGTGACGACAGTTTGGACAGGTTTGAGGCAGATGGTTTTTGACATTTTCTAGGCATCAGTTACAGACCATACATTGAAACACTTTCATCCTTTGTTTATCCTTCAGTAAGAAGGCTGCAATAGTAGATCATTAAGCTACCAATTTTAAAATACTGGTTTAGGCATGCTGCGAGGCAGATGCTGTGTAGTACAAACCTCAACAATTTACATTTAGCAACAAATCCATATTTCTCAGTTTGTTTTGTACTTAAGATGTCCTCACACGAAAGTTCAAGGTCAGCTATTTAGTATGGTTGTAATTAACTCATTTAAAACTTTTCCACATAGATGTGAAGAATGAAAATAATAGTAAAGAAAGTGGTTTTAAAGGTGTACCATCTTCATGAAAATGTGTTTGACAAACTTTTATCAGTGAATGGAGTAGTTACAACAGCAATCCAATATTTGCAATGATATACATAATTTACATAATTGAATTTCTGTTGGTGAATTAAAATGATTTGCTAAACATTGTTTTCCTGAGCAATGTGTCCCTTCAAAACTCTAATTTGATTTTTATATGTGTCCAGCACATTAGGAAACACAGTTAAAATAATAAAGACTTTTTGAGTCATTCTGAGACCATTGAAAGATAAGTTGACAAAGTTTTTCCCCCAAGTAGCCAAGGAGGCTCATTATTTTTCCATGCATTACTATCAAACTTTATACAAAGAATCATATTTCACTCTGATCATCCAACAGGTTACATATGACAGCAAACCTCATCCCCCTAGAATCCACATGGAGTGTATATATTAACCATTATTTTTATCAATACAAATCAAATTAATTTAGATATTGCATTCCAAAAACAGGCAGAATGGAATCCCAGCTGATGCCTCAGCCTTAGTTTCTTCCTTTTTTTCCCCCTTCTCCCTCCTCCTTTTGCCAATGTAATGCTATGCACCATTACTTGGGCAATTTCAAAAACTGTCACCCTCAAAAACTAAAAATAGTATTCAATTCCTTTACCTCACTCGTTGCTATCTAGGGATCAGTCACCTTGTTAATAGGACATATAAAGATGATGCTGGGGACTTTTTTACAATTCAACCCAATGCTGTACAATTGCTAGAAATAAAAGTGGAACAAACTGAAAACAAGGCATTGAAGAACATCTCTGCCTATAAGATAGGGAGAAGCTGAACCTCACTGCAACAGGATGGACTTTTCCCTACAAATATTTCTGGCCCAGCAAAAGCTCAGATTGAAGAGAATACACTTAGTAGGTCAGCACAATCATCCGGTTGTCTTTCCATGCCTATGAGAATGATAACAGCATTGCAAACATGTTTAGGGTTGTAAAAGACCACTGGTCCATCTGGCCAGCCCCAAGAGTTTAAAAACAGAATACACAGTTCACTATCCACATCCCTCCATTAATTTTCTCACCAAATGCCTGTCCAACTTCCTCCTAAAATTACTGACATTACCAGCCTTGATTGTTTCCCTCGGCAGTCCATTCCAAACATTCACCACCCTTTGAGTGAAATAGTCATATCTAATTTGTCCATTCATCTTTCCTCTTCTGAACTTCATTCCCCTTCATTATCATTCTTAAGGCCATAGCAAACAAGTTTCCTAGAGTCAAATTTATTGAATCCCTTAAGGATCTTGAATAGCTCAGTATGGTGCCTTCCGTCTTCTTTTTTCTAATATAAACAAACTCAGCTTCTGCAGTTTCTATGCCAGATATTTTGATGCCAGATATCAGGCAGATCCTTTGCTGTCAATTTTCTAGTGCCATGATGTCCTTCCTGTAATATGACCAGAACTGCACATAGTACTCCAGATGAAGATAAACCAATGCCTTTTGTAGGCTTAGCATCTGCAATCCTTTTTGCTACATTTACTACTGCCATTTACTAACAGTGCACACAGTTTCAACAGGCTAAGCACCAATATCTCCAAATCCTTTTACTGTGCTGTATCCTGAAACACCATTTAGTTTATATTTTCAGTGTTTTTTCTTCTCCCTTAGATTCGTCACTTACACTTGTCGGCAATGAATTTTCCTTGTCATTTCTAAGCCTGACTTCCCAAGCTATCCAGGTGATCTACACCTGATCACCCCGCTGTTGATTATTTGCAACCTCCCACCATCATGTCACTGGTAAAGTTTTGACAGTTTTGTGTGTACTCCCACTTCCAACTCATTGATACACAATGTGAATAATAAAGTTCCCAGTGAGATGAAGGAGGTGTGAAAACAACAGATGGTATAGTAGAATAAGAAAATTAACAACGATACCAACCTCTTCGTCAACCTGAACTACAGTTATGTATCAGAATCTAGGTTAGCAATCCATCAATTCTCCACCAAGCCAGTTATCCATTACCATTTCATACAACCAAGGATTAAAAAATCTGCAGCATGGTGCATCTTCATTCTCCTATACATAGCTCTAAGTTTCTGGAATTCACTATCGTGTGATATTTTATATTCTCTGGGTCCTTCTTTCATTAATAAAATTTTTGTAAGGGTCCACTCTAGAAAGTGCAGTTATATAATGTCATGCTGATAGGCTTGTCATGCACATTGGACCAAACAGTAATATCAGAATAAATATTTATGGTGCTCCATGATTAATTATAGACCATTAGTAAGGATTAAACACTCATTTAGATTGCAATTCCTGCCCTAAATTCTTGTAAAAATGAAATTACTGACATTCCAAAAAGTGTGAAGATCCTTATACCAGGAAATGGATGCATCTCATGACACCTCCTCATCTTTCTGTATTATTGGTTACTTCTTAACAGGAAATCGGTATAAGAAAACAAAAAATCATTGTCAGTAAGTGAAAATTACACTATAATTTATTGACGTAGCATAAAATAGGCAAAAATTAACTAGCTGTTTAAAATACAAAATTGAATTTGATTTTTTTTCCCACATAGTTCGAAGGATTTGTATGGATTAAATGCTGACAATTCACATTGGTAATGTAGGGATTGTACAAGACTTTATCATTTGCTATGCACTGGTCAAGAACAAGCTGTTTAGCTGATGGACGAGCATTAAGTATTGGTATCTCATCACGGTCTACCAGATGTCAATTTTCCTCTCTCAACCTCTCGCACCATAGACTATATGTGTCAAGTGTCCAGCTAATAACTAAAGAATGAAAATACATCTCAGTGTATTTTATCATCATGTCATTGGTCTTTTGCGAACAGGGTCTGAATAAATTATTGTAATGTGACGAGGTACTGTACCATGCCGACACTAGCTGCTCAATTACCAGTCAATTTAGCAATTAATTTGCAATTGATCAGCACAGTTCTACTTCACAAAACATATCTGTCTTATTGCAATTTGTCTGATGCAAAGTGGTGCTGGGAAAGAGGCCATATAAAAACATTAAGAAAATTGAATTCAGTTTGGATCAATGAGTATGAACTGAATTCAATATCCCAAGTAAACAGGACATCACAACTAATATTCCTAATGCAAACAAATATAACTACAGTACAAATGGATTTTTCTTGGGCAGATTTTTATCCAGTGACATAGTATGGTGTTGTCTTCACAAGAAGATAATCAAAAGTCCAATTCAGTTGTAGGTTTGAGACCAAGATCTAATGTTTCCTCCAGTCTGCCTACCATAGATCGGAAGGGTTTTGGCCATTCTTGTTGGCAAAATAAAATAGGTAAGATTAATTGATTAACTGGAATGCAGTCATAATGTTTGAATTGTATTTAAAACTTTTTAGATTACAGGAAGGTAAAAATATCATTCTGTTGTCATTTGTCAAGTACCAATGCAATAAATCCTTTCCTTTTGTCTTTTTTTTTTACTTCTTTCTGTCCTAATCAGTACTTTTTGTCAGTTTTACTTACAGTAATACACCTCGAGACAGAAGTTTTTTGATGTATGTCATTAAGAAATATCTAAAAACACTAGGTGTATTATATTTATTACAGTTTTTAATCTATGAAAACTGGAAAATCAGCTTTTACAGTCAAAAATTATTACTTGAGAAAGAAGATGCTAATTGATGACTTGACAACTGAACAATGTGGTATTCAGCCATAAAAACAAGAAAGCACTCTCCAGAATCAATCCCTGGCCAGTGCTGAGGTAGCTGATCTCAGCTGCAGATGCTACAATTGGCCTCTGCATTCTTTGGCTGCAGGGGAAACAGGGAAAAGAAAAGAAAAAAGAAATAATAATCAATTTAGATCCCAGTTGTTTTACGGAAAGCACACTTGCGTAGATACCAAATGAGGGCAATTTGGTCCAGCTAGGCCAAATTCCCAAGATTGAATAGACTGATGAAATTCCTTTGATCATGCTCATGCATGAGGACTGGCCACTCAGTTGAAGTAGGAGGGCTGCCTGCGGAACGACATCCAGCATGAGGGAAGAAAGTTGGAAAACAATTGCATTATTTTGATAATCATTAAAATGAATTCTCCAAACATCCTTGATCTTTTTCAAGATAACAAAAAAAGGGATTGGTTTGAACTTTGTTGGAGAAACACAACCAGCACTTTAGTGGTGCTTGAAATTTAGCTTCTTTTCGATCCTAATAACGGTGGACTTCATTTCCCATGTTCCCCTCCAAGTCACACACCATCCCGACTTGGAAATATATTGCTGTTCCTTCATCGTCGCTGGGTCAAAATCCTGGAACTCCCTACCTAACAGCACTGTGGGAGAACCTTCACCACATGGACTGCAACGGTTCAAGAAGGCAGCTCACCACCACCTTCTCAAGGGCAATTAGGAATGGGCAATAAATGCTGGCCTCGCCAGCGACGCCCACATCCCATGAACGAATTAAAAAAAAATTCCATTCTACCGTTGGTTACAAGTTGATATAATGTTGGTGGAAACTCCATAATCTTGGCACAAGGCACAATGTTCCCCAGTTCTATTAATACTGATGGGATTTTGTTGGATCCAATCAACTTGTGTACAAAATGAATAATGCATATGAATGAGATATTTCTAATGCACAGCCCAAATTCCCATGTCTGAGCATTCTTGATACCAGATGGAAGCTTGGAAAATGTCAGAAGTTGTAATAGTAGATAGTAAGTACAATGAACAATCTATATCTGTTGATACAATAAAAACTTTACATCTGTACACACTTCCTCTCAATCTTTTCTGTTCTAAATTCCTATGTCCATATTTATAATGGAAACTGCTTATGTAATCTGGCCATGCTGCAATTATGCCTTCCTGCCAATGGAGGCACTGCAGTGCCACCGCTGATTATAGATTATTTTCATTTTAAAAAAAGGACAGAACGTATGACCAAAATGATGACTGAATTATTTCCAATTATCCTCCATTCACTAACCCCACTTCACCAGAGGGCTCCACTTGGTCGTGAATCTCCTTATGCAATGCCACGGGAGGTCAACTAGTGTTTTAAGAATGTACACGTGGAATTGGAGAGATCCTACGAAATGTCAAAAAGTTAAACCATCCTCAACAAAGAAAAAAGTTGAGAGAGAAATGTAAACAAGGAACAATGCAATCTCTGCAGGCCAATAGATCAGGGAAAATTATCAAAATTGAGTAGGATTGAACAAGATGCTATATTATTACCTTTAATTGCTACTTTTACTTACACATTCCCTGGACATTTTTATAGCTCCAGTAGAACGTGCATCTTATCCATGGATGGCCCATGAGCAGCTGTCATTTCCATTGAGAGTGAGAGAAGTACGTCTATTTGTATCAACACTACAGTTGCAATGATGTCCGCAAGGCAAGCTATAGAGAAATTGATCATCACGACGTGCTCATAAAGGGCATTGGAGGTGGACCATAAAGTAACTTTCCTGGCAAAGGGTAGTCTTCACCCAACTGTTTGCCACATAGGGTGTGAAGATAAATCATTTAGAAGTGCAGGATGAAGAAGCTACCCATTATAGTAAATAACTGATTGAAAATTTATCTTTTAAAAAAAAAAGTTGTAGCCACCTTTTTACCAATCATTGTATTTGTCTGGCTGAACCAGACTGTTCGCAACCTTAGCTATTTGACCCTGAGATGAGCTTCCAGCCCCACATCCTCACCATCACCAAGACCGCATACTTCCACCTCCGTAACATTGCCCATCTCCGCCCCTGCCTCAGCTAATCTGCTGCTGAAACCCTCACCGATACCTTTGTTACCTCTAGACTTGATTATTCCAACGTTCTCCTGGCCAGCCTCACACCTTGCATCCTCCGTTAGCTTGATCCAAAACTCTACTGCTCGTATCCTAACTCGCACCAAGTCCCATTCACCCCTGTGCTTCCTGACCTACATTGGCTCCCGGTCCAGCAAAACCTCGAATTCAAAATTCTCATCTTTGTTTTCAAATACCTCTCCCTATCTCTGTAACCTCCTGCAGCCCTACAACCCTACAAGATCTTTGCGCTCCTCCAATCCTTGCCTCTCGCGCATCCCCGATTTTCATCGCTCCACCATTGGCAGCCGTGCTTTCAGCTGCCTGGGCCCTAAGCTCTGTAATTCTCTCCCAAACCTCTCTGCCTCTCTCTTCTCCTTTAAGATGCTCCTTAAAACCTACCTCTTTGACCAAGCTTGTTCAAATAGCTCCTTATGTGGCTTGGTGTCAAATTTTGTTTGATAAAACTCCTGTGAAGCACCTTGGGATGTTTTACTACATTAAAGGCATTATATAAATGCAGAGAAACAATAGTTTTAAGGGAACAACTGAGCCTAGTATTTCGCAACAAGGCGTGAAAGAAAATTATATTTTAAAAGTTTTATGTGAGGAGTTAAGAAATTGAAACGATGACATTTTTGTTGCACTCAATATTTCAAATTAACAAGATTATAGCTGTCAAGGCACTTACTTTAAGCAAGTAATAATTTTTTTATTCATTCATGGCATGTGGGCGTCGCTGGCGAGGCCAGCATTTATTGCCCATCCCTATGTTAGGGTTCAATAGTAAGGAGTCTTACAACACCAGGTTATAGTCCAACAGCTGTATTTAAAATCGGAAGCTTTCGGAGGCTTTCTCCTTCGTCACCTGACGAAGGAGAAAGCCTCCGAAAGCTTCTGATTTTAAATACAGCTGTTGGACTATAACCTGGTGTTGTAAGACCCCTTACATCTGTCCACCCCAGTCCATCACCGGCATCTCCACATCAGGGTTCAATAGCTCATGAGCACAAGTCCAGTAAGCAGTTTGGATTCAGATGTTTGTAAACCGACTGCTGCTAAATGTGAAGTTGCATTGAAACATAAATAAAAGTGTTTTTCTCCATTATTTAATGTTGAATTATCAATGTAAAATAAGAATACAGTTGTTACAAAGTGATTACTCACCACAGCCAGATGAACTGAATCTCCACAAAGCAAACAGAAACAGGAACAACTATTCTATGTAATAAGTCAGTGAGTTATGAGTCCTTGTTACCTCAATTATAATCATGGCTCTCAGTACTGCAAAATTCCACAGGGTGGGTTTTCCTCCCTCCAGAGTTTCTTCCCTGCTGTTTTTCCCTCCAAACAAATGAATTGGAAAAAATAACTGGTGTTCGAAATCTGAATGGTATTAACTGACAACAATCTTCTAATCCCCCATTGATTTGCAGCTCATTAATCTTTATTAATTTCACACCTTGCATTTCACAGCCTCAGCATCAGATTTTTCACCTGTTTAAAATTACAGCAATGTACCTCTTGGCTAATTTAATGTGTCAATGAGCAAAGCACATGGTGTTGAATGCAACACCAACTGATTATTGTCAACAAGTAGCAGTGAGCTCATGAGCATTTCAGACACCACCAGCACTCTAAGCATTCAAGGAGATAGAGAAGCCAGGTCTCCTCTGCTAAAGCTCTGTGTGCAGCAGTTTCTGGCATGTTGAAGAGGAGGTAAACAGGACAGAGATCTGGAGTAACAAGCCTTCATCTTATTTGCATTTCCTGCACTTTTTTTAAGTGACAATTGCTACTATAAACATCGAAGCAGCATTGAGTATATTAAATTGTTTTTAAACAGTTTAAAGTGCCCATTTTATCTGAATAAATTTATTGTTTTATACAGAATTTTCAATTACATTGAGTGAATTTTTGAAAATATTGTATTGTGGTATTTAAAAAAATATATCCAGATGTTTCCAACCCGAGGCAGACATCCTGCAGAATCTACATTCTGAGGCTAGGTGGGCTTGCTACAAAAATTCGGCTCGAGCTGCAGTACCTAATTATTTAAAATACACACTCACTGGGAAAATTATGAATTTTCTTGCAATGATCAAATTCTAAAATGTCACATATCAGAATGGTAGGGTACAATTCACAAACAATAAGAAGATAAGAATTTTCAGAAACAGCAAAGGATTAAACAAGCCCATCCTTTTGTCAAACATCAACCTCACGAAGCCACCTTTTTACCATATGCCTCAATCTCCTCTGCAAAAATACATCCAATTGCCTCCAACACATTTCTTGAATCCACACTCACTGTCTTTTAACATGTTATACTTTTCCAAGTGTTCTTTCACTGGGGCCTACAAATTGGGCTGGATGGAGCCTGTTTCTCAGGTGCTATGCGGCCTCCTAAATCACCAAATGGCAGACAGGAAGTGCACTTGCCACCCGCCCCCCAACATTGGATAAGGATAAACAAGAGACGTCCTTTACCCATGTCTGAAGCAGGCATTAGGCCCGTTGCATATGCAATTAAGGGGCCAAACGCAAGCTTGTGGTTCCCGCTGCAACATTGGTTTGCCCTGAGGCAGCCAGCACCATTTCTTCAGGGAAACCAACCCTACAGGTCGCCTACAGAAAAAGGTAAGTTACTTACCTGTAAAGCAGCCTCCCTATCGCCACCACTCACAGACCCACTAGCCCCAAGATCCCTGATGTCCAGGCTCCCTGATCTCCAACCTCCCTTTCTCCTGGCCCCGGCCCCAACCTCCAGGCTCCCCGATCTCTGACTGGAAAGCATACCAGGCCAATCTCCAGGAAGATTGACACTCGTAGATAACTGTTATCACTAATTCCATGATCCAAGCCTTGCAAAAGTATTTCAGATGGAAAAAATGCCACACGGTATTACCAAAAATGGGTTGCCCTACATTTTCATCTATTGTATCTTAAATGCCACCATACATCAGCCTACCATCAGTTAGTAACTTAACATGATGTGGAGATGCCGGTGATGGACTGGGGTGGACAAATGTAAGGACTTGCACAACACCAGGTTATAGTCCAACAGTTTTATTTTAAATCACTCACCTGACGAAGGAGGAAAGCTCCGAAAGCTTGTGATTTAAAATAAAACTATTGGACTATAACCTGGTGTTGTGCAAGTCCTTACATTTAACTTAACATGGCACTTCCCAAAAACTGTCCATACAAAGGAGAAATAACATGCTCAAAGTTTATGTTACTTTTATACTTGGAGGTTCCCTCATGGATACTACTGTGCTTCCCACTGGTGACTCTGCAAAAGGTGCAGTTCCCCTACTTCCTAACCTAGTGCTATGTCTAAGTGTTTCTGAGTGGGAAGAGCAAGCATGGTGGCAGGTTGATGTTGTTCAATGCTGGCCTCAAGAAATGCAATTATACTTCTGGATGCAGGATCACAACAAGACCCTGGTACAGCTGGAACGCTACATCTATCCATTGAGGGGGCAAATATCACACACTAGAACTAAGGGAAAGCACGGTGTTAAGAAGTAAATAGTAAATAAAATTATGGTGGCACTAAAGTTGTTGTGTATTGTATTTGCATACATGTATTTGGCATCGTATGGAAACGGCTTTGATGAGGTGATGCGTGCTGATGTTCACAAAGAAACATCTGTAGATGATGACATATCTGTGGGAAAAGGGAAGCTGTAGACTGGACTGTTCGTGCAATGGCCAATTATCAAGAGAAGATTTCCGTATCAGGTTGACACAAATGTCTCTTGCAGCCAGCAACTGTTCTTCTTCTGCATTCTCAACAGGCTACTGCCATTTCTCTGGCTCGTCCCACTGCTGCTCTTGGGTGACTTCATCTTCTGAGGCCTCTTTGTAAGGCAAAGTTGTACAGCAGGCCTGAACACTGCCATGATCCCTGATCCTATTTTATAAAATTCCCAGACCGATCCAAGCACTTGGAGCATGCCTTCAAAATTCCAACTGGGAATTCAATAATGACCCTGATGAGAGGATGCGCCCTGTTGTCGAAGCATTCAGGTGGCATCCTGGGAATGTGTACAGTTGTCCTCAGCCATGACTGTAGATATGCAATGTCTGACTCTTTGGACCTTGGAGAATCCTGTACTCTGTAAAATTACAGTGTCCTATCATGCTGCTTCAAGCTGTCCAGGAGGAATTGAATGAACTGGCTATTTTTTTATTCGTTCATGGGATGCGGGCGTCGCTGGCAAGGCCAGCATTTATTGCCCATCCCTGATTGCCCTTGAGAAGGTGGTGGTGAGCTGCCTTCTTGAATCACTGCAGTCCGTGTGGTGAAGGTTCTCCCACAGTGCTGTTAGGAAGGGAGTTCCAGGATTTTGACCCAGCGACGATGAAGGAGCGGCGATATATTTCCAAGTCGGGATGGTGTGTGACTTGGAGGGGAATGTGCAGGTGGTGTTGTTCCCATGTACCTGCTGCCCTTGTCCTTTTAGATGGTAGAGGTCACGGGTTTGGGAGGTGCTGTCAAAGAAGCCTTGACGAGTTGCTGCAGTGCATCCTGTGGATGGTGCACACTGCAGCCACAGTGCGCCGGTGGTGAAGGGAGTGAATGTTTAGGGTGGTGGATGGGGTGCCAATCAAGCAGGCTGCTTTGTCCTGGATGGTGTCGAGCTTCTTGAGTGTTGTTGGAGCTGCACTCATCCAGGCAAGTATTCCATCACACTCTTGGCTTACTGTAGCAAACAATGGATCTATGACTTGCTTGATGCATCTGTGCACAGTGGACTGGCTAATGCTACTCATGCCTTGATGTTGTCAGTGGAAATCTGGAGTGATCCTGTTTCATAAATGTTCAGGGAATTACAACCTTTAGTTATTGACAGTGCAGTGCCTATCGTGGAAGAGGGCTGTGGGTCAAGGTGCAGAAGGTGGCACGACTCATTAACAGTTTCCTTTGTTAAGTGCAACTTTCCAATTAGTCCAGAAGTAGACATATATTCTGGTACGATGAGGTACTGGTGGATGAGTACCAAATACCTTGAGTGCTGTTGTTCCTCTCTTCCTCCAAAAACAAGATACATGGATATATTCAATTGGAAAAACATTGTGCCCTTTTTAGAAATGAAGGGTTGTTGTCCTTGGAACAGAGACAGTTGAGAGGAGATTTGATAGAGGTATTCAAAATCACGAAGTGTCTAGACAGAGTTGATAGAGAGAAATTGTTCTCATTGGCAGAAGATTCAAGGACCCCAGAGGACATAGATTTAAGGTGATTGGCAAAAGAACCAAAGGTGACATAAGGAAAAACTTTTTTACACATTGAGTAGTTAGGATCTGGAATGCATTGCCTGAGGTGGAGGCAGATTCAATCATGGCCTTCAAAAGGGAACTGGATAAGTACTCGAAAGGAAAAAATTTGCAAAGTTACGGGGAAAGGACGGTGGAGTGGGACTAGTTGAATTGCTCTTACATAGAGCCGGCGCAGACTCAATGGGCCAAATGGCCTCCTTTCGTGCTGTAACCTTTCTATGAATCTATGATTCTATGAATTGGGAATGGAGAGAATGGGATCTCTATAGTAAAAGGCAGAAATGTACATGCGAAATAGCCATCAGTAGTCATGAAAAAAAAGTGGCAAAAAAATGTTTTCTGCTGCTGCTGAACCCTTCCTTCAACTGCCATCTTCCCTTCCACCAATGAGCAATGCTGGATGCGCATTTCATGAGAGTGATTGATGTTCAGCGTAAATGAGTATTGGTATTGACTGAAAATGGAATGCAAGACATCCTTGTGTCATTTAAATATGCCCACTCATATTAGGGTGGGCACTTCCACTGTTAACTGGAAAGGACAGCAGAAAAGGAAGAGGAAGCACTGAGGGTAGCAAGGGCACGGAATGTACTCTGGGTGGGGGACTTCAATTGTCCATCATAAAGAGTGGTTCGGTAAAACCACTACTGACCGAGTTGGCCAAGTCCTGAAGGACATAGCTGCCAGACTGGGCCTGCAGCAGGTGGTGAGCAAATCAATACGAGGGAAAAAACTACTTGGTCTCGTCCTCATCAGTCTATCTGTCGCAGATGCATCTGTCCATGACAGTATTGGTAGGAGTGACCACTGCACAGTCCTTGTGGAGACGAAGTCCCATCTTCACACTGAGGACACCATCCAACGTGTTGTGTGGCACTACCACCGTGCGAAATGGGATACATTCAGAACAGGTCTAGCAGCTCAAAACTGGGCATCCATGATGCGCTGTGGACTATAAGC